>NW_027507784.1:110418962-110974119 GCF_037356315.1 Lithobates pipiens | reverse complement strand
CCCCCCCGCTGTCCTACGAGCAGGGTCCCCCCCCCCCCGTGTCCTACGAGCAGGGGTCCCCCCCCCCCCGTGTCCTACGAGCAGGGTCCCCCCCCTGTGTCCTACGAGCAGGTCCCCCCCGTGTCCTACGAGCAGGGTCCCCCCCCCCCCGTGTCCTACGAGCAGGGTCCCCCCCCCCCCGTGTCCTACGAGCAGGGTCCCCCCCCCCCCCGTGTCCTACGAGCAGGGTCCCCCCCCCGTGTCCTACGAGCAGGGTCCCCCCCCCCCGTGTCCTACGAGCAGGGTCCCCCCCCCCCGTGTCCTACGAGCAGGGTCCCCCCCCCCCGTGTCCTACGAGCAGGGTCCCCCCCCCCGTGTCCTACGAGCAGGGTCCCCCCCCCCCGTGTCCTACGAGCAGGGTCCCCCCCCCCGTGTCCTACGAGCAGGGTCCCCCCCCCCCCGTGTCCTACGAGCAGGGTCCCCCCCCCCCCGTGTCCTACGAGCAGGGTCCCCCCCCCCCGTGTCCTACGAGCAGGGTCCCCCCCCCCCGTGTCCTACGAGCAGGGTCCCCCCCCCCCGTGTCCTACGAGCAGGGTCCCCCCCCCCGTGTCCTACGAGCAGGGTCCCCCCCCCCCCCGTGTCCTACGAGCAGGGTCCCCCCCCCCCCGTGTCCTACGAGCAGGGTCCCCCCCCCCCCCCGTGTCCTACGAGCAGGGTCCCCCCCCCCCCGTGTCCTACGAGCAGGGTCCCCCCCCCCCCGTGTCCTACGAGCAGGGTCCCCCCCCCCCGTGTCCTACGAGCAGGGTCCCCCCCCCCGTGTCCTACGAGCAGGGTCCCCCCCCCCCGTGTCCTACGAGCAGGGTCCCCCCCCCCCGTGTCCTACGAGCAGGGTCCCCCCCCCCCCCGTGTCCTACGAGCAGGGTCCCCCCCCCCCGTGTCCTACGAGCAGGGTCCCCCCCCCCCGTGTCCTACGAGCAGGGTCCCCCCCCCCCGTGTCCTACGAGCAGGGTCCCCCCCCCCCGTGTCCTACGAGCAGGGTCCCCCCCCCCCCGTGTCCTACGAGCAGGGTCCCCCCCCCCCCCCGTGTCCTACGAGCAGGGTCCCCCCCCCCCGTGTCCTACGAGCAGGGTCCCCCCCCCCCCGTGTCCTACGAGCAGGGTCCCCCCCCCCCCGTGTCCTACGAGCAGGGTCCCCCCCCCCCCGTGTCCTACGAGCAGGGTCCCCCCCCCCCCGTGTCCTACGAGCAGGGTCCCCCCCCCCCCCCGTGTCCTACGAGCAGGGTCCCCCCCCCCCCGTGTCCTACGAGCAGGGTCCCCCCCCCCCGTGTCCTACGAGCAGGGTCCCCCCCCCCCCGTGTCCTACGAGCAGGGTCCCCCCCCCCCGTGTCCTACGAGCAGGGTCCCCCCCCCCCGTGTCCTACGAGCAGGGTCCCCCCCCCCCCGTGTCCTACGAGCAGGGTCCCCCCCCCCCCCGTGTCCTACGAGCAGGGTCCCCCCCCCCCGTGTCCTACGAGCAGGGTCCCCCCCCCCCGTGTCCTACGAGCAGGGTCCCCCCCCCCCCGTGTCCTACGAGCAGGGTCCCCCCCCCCCGTGTCCTACGAGCAGGGTCCCCCCCCCCGTGTCCTACGAGCAGGGTCCCCCCCCCCCCGTGTCCTACGAGCAGGGTCCCCCCCCCCCCCCGTGTCCTACGAGCAGGGTCCCCCCCCCCCGTGTCCTACGAGCAGGGTCCCCCCCCCCCGTGTCCTACGAGCAGGGTCCCCCCCCCCCGTGTCCTACGAGCAGGGTCCCCCCCCCCCCGTGTCCTACGAGCAGGGTCCCCCCCCCCCCCGTGTCCTACGAGCAGGGTCCCCCCCCCCCGTGTCCTACGAGCAGGGTCCCCCCCCCCCCCGTGTCCTACGAGCAGGGTCCCCCCCCCCCCGTGTCCTACGAGCAGGGTCCCCCCCCCCCCGTGTCCTACGAGCAGGGTCCCCCCCCCCCCGTGTCCTACGAGCAGGGTCCCCCCCCCCCCCGTGTCCTACGAGCAGGGTCCCCCCCCCCCCGTGTCCTACGAGCAGGGTCCCCCCCCCCCCCCCGTGTCCTACGAGCAGGGTCCCCCCCCCCCGTGTCCTACGAGCAGGGTCCCCCCCCCCCGTGTCCTACGAGCAGGGTCCCCCCCCCCCCCCGTGTCCTACGAGCAGGGTCCCCCCCCCCCCGTGTCCTACGAGCAGGGTCCCCCCCCCCCGTGTCCTACGAGCAGGGTCCCCCCCCCCCGTGTCCTACGAGCAGGGTCCCCCCCCCCCCGTGTCCTACGAGCAGGGTCCCCCCCCCCCGTGTCCTACGAGCAGGGTCCCCCCCCCCCCGTGTCCTACGAGCAGGGTCCCCCCCCCCCCGTGTCCTACGAGCAGGGTCCCCCCCCCCCCGTGTCCTACGAGCAGGGTCCCCCCCCCCCCGTGTCCTACGAGCAGGGTCCCCCCCCCCCGTGTCCTACGAGCAGGGTCCCCCCCCCCCGTGTCCTACGAGCAGGGTCCCCCGTCTCCCCCCCCCCCGTGTCCTCCGAGCAGGGTCCCCCCCCCCCTGTCCCTCAGCAGGTCCCCCCCCCCCGTGTCCTCCGAGCAGGGTCCCCCGTCTCCCCCCCCCCCCCGTGTCCTCCGAGCAGGGTCCCCCGTCTCCACCCCCCCCCCGTGTCCTCCGAGCAGGGTCCCCCGTCTCCCCCCCCCCCCGTGTCCTCCGAGCAGGGTCCCCCGTCTCCCCCCCCCCCCCCGTGTCCTCCGAGCAGGGTCCCCCGTCTCCCCCCCCCCCCCGTGTCCTCCGAGCAGGGTCCCCCGTCTCCCCCCCCCCCCCCGTGTCCTCCGAGCAGGGTCCCCCGTCTCCCCCCCCCCCCCCGTGTCCTCCGAGCAGGGTCCCCCGTCTCCCCCCCCCCCCCCCGTGTCCTCCGAGCAGGGTCCCCCGTCTCCCCCCCCCGTGTCCTCCGAGCAGGGTCCCCCGTCTCCCCCCCCCCGTGTCCTCCGAGCAGGGTCCCCCGTCTCCCCCCCCCCCGTGTCCTCCGAGCAGGGTCCCCCGTCCCCCCCCCCCCCGTGTCCTCCGAGCAGGGTCCCCCGTCTCCCCCCCCCGTGTCCTCCGAGCAGGGTCCCCCGTCTCCCCCCCCCGTGTCCTCCGAGCAGGGTCCCCCGTCTCTCCCCCCCCCCTTCCTCCGTGCAGGGTCTCTCCCCCCCCTTCCTCCGTGCAGGGTCTCTCCCCCCCCCCCCTTCCTCCGTGCAGGGTCTCTCCCCCCCCCCCTTCCTCCGTGCAGGGTCTCTCCCCCCCCCCCTTCCTCCGTGCAGGGTCTCTCCCCCCCCCCGTCCTCCGTGCAGGGTCTCTCCCCCCCCCGTCCTCCGTGCAGGGTCTCTCCCCCCCCCGTCCTCCGTGCAGGGTCTCTCCCCCCCCGTCCTCCGTGCAGGGTCTCTCCCCCCCCCCCGTCCTCCGTGCAGGGTCTCCCCCCCCCCCGTCCTCCGTGCAGGGTCTCCCCCCCCCCCGTCCTCCGTGCAGGGTCTCTCCCCCTCTCGTCCTCCGTGCAGGGTCTCTCCCCCCCGCGTCCTCCGAGCAGGGTCCACCGTCTCCCCCCCCCCCCCCCCGTGTCCTCCGAGCAGGGTCCCCCGTCTCCCCCCCCCCCCCCCCCCCCCGTGTCCTCCGAGCAGGGTCCCCCGTCTCCCCCCCCCCCCCGTGTCCTCCGAGCAGGGTCCCCCGTCTCCCCACCCCCGTGTCCTCCGAGCAGGGTCCCCCGTCTCCCCCCCCCCCGTGTCCTCCGAGCAGGGTCCCCCGTCTCTCCCCCCCCCCCCCCTTCCTCCGTGCAGGGTCTCCCCCCTCCCCGCGTCCTCCGTGCAGGGTCTCCCCCCTCCCCGCGTCCTCCGTGCAGGGTCTCCCCCCTCCCCGCGTCCTCCGTGCAGGGTCTCCCCCCCTCCCCGCGTCCTCCGTGCAGGGTCTCCCCCCTCCCCGCGTCCTCCGTGCAGGGTCTCCCCCCTCCCCGCGTCCTCCGTGCAGGGTCTCCCCCCTCCCCGCGTCCTCCGTGCAGGGTCTCCCCCCTCCCCGCGTCCTCCGTGCAGGGTCTCCCCCCTCCCCGCGTCCTCCGTGCAGGGTCTCCCCCCTCCCCGCGTCCTCCGTGCAGGGTCTCCCCCCTCCCCGCGTCCTCCGTGCAGGGTCTCCCCCCTCCCCGCGTCCTCCGTGCAGGGTCTCCCCCCTCCCCGCGTCCTCCGTGCAGGGTCTCCCCCCTCCCCGCGTCCTCCGTGCAGGGTCTCCCCCTCCCCGCGTCCTCCGTGCAGGGTCTCCCCCCTCCCCGCGTCCTCCGTGCAGGGTCTCCCCCCTCCCCGCGTCCTCCGTGCAGGGTCTCCCCCCTCCCCGCGTCCTCCGTGCAGGGTCTCCCCCCTCCCCGCGTCCTCCGTGCAGGGTCTCCCCCCTCCCCGCGTCCTCCGTGCAGGGTCTCCCCCCTCCCCGCGTCCTCCGTGCAGGGTCTCCCCCCTCCCCGCGTCCTCCGTGCAGGGTCTCCCCCCTCCCCGCGTCCTCCGTGCAGGGTCTCCCCCCTCCCCGCGTCCTCCGTGCAGGGTCTCCCCCCTCCCCGCGTCCTCCGTGCAGGGTCTCCCCCTCCCCGCGTCCTCCGTGCAGGTCTCTCTCCCCCCCCCCCGTGTCCTCCGTGCAGGGTCTCCTCCCCCCCCCCCCCCCCGTGTCCTCCGTGCATGGGTCTCCTCCCCCCCCCCCCCGTGTCCTCCGTGCAGGGTCTCTTCCCCCCCCCCCCCCCCCCGTGTCCTCCGTGCAGGGTCTCTTCCCCACCCCCCCCCCCGTTTCCTCCGTGCAGGGTCTCCCCCCCCCCCGTGTCCTCCGTGCAGGGTCTCCCCCCCCCCCCCCCCGTGTCCTCCGTGCAGGGTCTCCCCCCCCCACCCGTGTCCTCCGTGCAGGGTCTCCCCCCCCCCCCCCCCGTGTCCTCCGTGCAGGGTCTCCCCCCCCCCCCCGTGTCCTCCGTGCAGGGTCTCCCACCACCCCCCCCCCCCCTTGTCCTCCGTACAGGGTCTCCCCCCCCCCCCGTGTCCTCCGTGCAGGGTCTCCCCCCCCCCCCCGTGTCCTCCGTGCAGGGTCTCCCCCCCCCCCCCGTGTCCTCCGTGCAGGGTCTCCCCCCCCCCCCCCGTGTCCTCCGTGCATGGTCTCCCACCCCCCCCCCCCCTTGTCCTCCGTGCATGGTCTCCCACCACCCCCCCCCCCCCCTTGTCCTCCGTGCAGGGTCTCCCACCACCCCCCCCCCCCCCTTGTCCTCCGTGCAGGGTCTCCCACCACCCCCCCCCCCCCCGTGTCCTCCGTGCAGGGTCTCCCCCCCCCCCCCCCGTGTCCTCCGTGCAGGGTCTCCCCCCCCCCCCCGTGTCCTCCGTGCAGGGTCTCCCCCCCCCCCCCCGTGTCCTCCGTGCATGGTCTCCCACCACCCCCCCCCCCTTGTCCTCCGTGCAGGGTCTCCCACCACCCCCCCCCCCCCCCCCTTGTCCTCCGTGCAGGGTCTCCCACCACCCCCCCCCCCCCTTGTCCTCCGTGCAGGGTCTCCCCCCCCCCCCCCCCCGTGTCCTCCGAGCAGGGCCCAAGCAACCCCCCCCCCCCCCCGGTATCCTCCGAGCAGGGTCCCCCACCACCAAAAGAAAGCTATATTTGTGGGTGGGGGGGGAATATTAAAAATTCATATAGGTACAGTGTTGCATGACCGCACAATTGTCATTCAAAGTGTGAGAGCACTAAAAGCTGACATGTCAAATCGTACCAATTGCCAGCAATGGCACCTTCCTGATCGGTGCCACGCTGCATATGCGGCACCGATTTCAAAAAGTCCTTTCTGTAATACCTTTTGTGATTTCAGGCTGCGATTTACATTGACATGTGTGCAGAAACCTGCACAGATGTCTCTGAAATCGCCGGCGAAATCGGGACTGACATCCGGGAGTGAAATCCTGAGAGTTCAGCTGAAAATGCTTAAAAAACACAACATTCTTGCTGCGTTATCAATGCATTTCAATGGGGAGGTATGTTTTTTGGTGAGGTTTGTCAAATATGCAGCAAGCAGGATTTTTAACACTGCTTCAAAAAGAGCCAATAATGGCCGACAAATACCACTTCATTGAAATTCAAATGATTCATTAAAAAAAAAAGTCAGTTGCAGCCAAGTGCATCCTGAAGTTTCGGTTCAGAAATTTTGATTTCAGGGCACCACTAGTTGTAATGCACGTGGGCCCTTAAGGCCGGGTTCACAATTACACGACATTTGTATCACTTTGGTTCTGACTTTGCGTTTCGACTTGAAGTCTGACATGTGTCTGACTTCAATGAACAGGGATCTGAACTTTGCCTGCTGTCTTCTTGTTCTTTTGCTTGGTCTTCTCCACTGTCTTCTCCTTCTGTTCTTCTTTTGATGTTGACTCGATGCTCTCTCCCGCTCTAATGCCGGGTGCGCTGTGTGCCGCTACTTATATTGGCACCATCATGCCCTGGGCAGTGATGTCATAAGTGGTGGGGCCTCCAAGTGATGTCACATGGTGACCCGCCCCATGCCAATATAAGTAGTGGCACACCCGGCATTAGAGTGGGAGAGTGTCGAGTCAACATCAGAAGAACAACAGAGGGAGAAGACCGGGCAAAAGAGCGAGGAGACAGTGGAGGAGACCCAGCAGAAGACAGCGGAGAGGGGAGAAGAAACAACTGAGGCAGAAGACGTCAGCGGAGGACGACTGAGCTGCCTAATAAATTACTTTAAAAGCACGTGTAATGTGTTTTATTTTTGACACTTTTTTTTTTTTAAGGTGAATGGGTAGCAGTACAATGTACCCCATACTCATTCTGATAAGGTGGGGGCCAGGATCTGGGGGCCCCCAAAGCACCCCACCCCCCCCCCCCCCCCCATATTGAGGACATGCAGCCTGGTACAGTTCAGGTGGGGGGTTACCATTAAAATCCATACCAAACCTAAGGGCCTAGTATGCTCTTGGAGGGGGAACCCATGCCAGTTTAAAAAAAATTCAAGATCATCAGAGCACAAGTCGGATCAGTCAAGGCGGCGATCTGACTTCAGTGATATTCAATGGGCTAAAGTAGGAACAAAGTCGGACCAAAGTAGTGCAGGAAGCATTTTCAAAGTCGGACTAGTTAAGACGCCTCCCATAGGGAAATGTGAGCTCCCAGTATCAGAGCATTTGTTCTACCAGTGTGAACCCAGTCTTAGGCTGCAGCTTTAACAAGACTAAATGACTTTAGCAGGTGTTTGGAATACTTCAAGGGAGGTCAGAGTTCTATTTTAAGTAGGTCTAAGTGATGCAACGCACCGTTTGTGCATAGACCAGGGAGCCTTATCGTATTTTAAGCACGTTACTTGACTCCCTGACTTTTCTTATCACCCCCATTAATTGTTTTATATTTTGTCTTTACGTCTCTATAGGACAGAGGCAGGAATCAAAATGGGTGATGTGGAGAAAGGGAAGAAGATTTTTGTCCAGAAATGTGCCCAGTGCCACACTGTTGAGAAAAATGGAAAGCATAAAACGGGACCAAATTTATGGGGTCTCTTTGGTCGCAAAACAGGACAGGCTCCAGGATTTACTTACACTGATGCAAACAAAAGCAAAGGTATTGCAGATGTCATAATGCCGGTAGTAATGTAAACCAACAGTCCACATGCTTCTGCTCTTCAATGGGATGATGGCAAGTAGACATGTGCACTGGCAAAAAATGTGTTAGTTTTCGTTTCATTCCTTTTTTTTTTTTTTTTTTTTTTTTTTTTAACCACTTCCCACCCGGCCAATGCACATATACGGCCGGGTGGGAGCCGTCTACTTCTGATAGGACGTTCAGGAACGTCCATCAGAAGGAGCGGGATCGCGCGTGCCCGCGCAGCGGTGCGATCCTGATGCGCCCGTGTCACCCGGACACGGCGCATCTCAGATCGGCAAGGGGGCTTTCTAATTGGCCGCCCTCATCACATGACGGCCGTGTCCAATCACGGCCGTCATGTGATCTAAACAAACAGCCGGTTGCTAGGCAATCGGCTCCTCCTCTCCTCACACAGAAGTCATCGCTGAGGAGAGGAGAGCAGATCGCTGCAGCCGGCTGATGATCAGTGAGTATGAGCTGTTTTTTACAGCTTTTTACTCACTGATCACCAGTCTAGTGTAATACACCACACAGTATAAACACAGTCCCCACATATGTTCCCAAAACATACATGTCCCCAAATAATAAAAACACATGTCCCTAATAATAAAAACATGTCCCCCACATATGTCCCACTAAAATCACGTCCCAATGATTATCTGCACACATATATACGTGATCACCTGCACACATATGTACATGATCATTTGCGTACATATGTCCGTGATCACACAAACCAATTATTATACACTTAACAGATTTTTTTTTTTTACCAAAAACATGTAGCAGAATACATTTTGGCTTAAATTTATGACAAAATTTGATTTTATTGGATTTCTTTTAAAATAGAAAAAAGAAAATATTGTTTTTTTTCCAAATTTCCGCTTTTTTGCGCTTATATCGCAAAAAATAAAAAACGGAGTCGTGAATAAATACCACCAAAATAAAGCTCTATTTGTGCGAACAAAATGATAAAAATTTAATTTGGGTACAGTGTAGCATGACCGCGCAATTGTCACTGAAAGCGCTAGAGCGATGAAAGCTGAAAATTGGGCTGGGAAGGAAGGGGGCGAAAGTGCCCTGTATTGTAGTGGTTAAATAAGAAATAACTAGCTAATTATAACTATTAAATTATAGGTATTGGAATTTCCTTTCAAATTTGGCTGTTAGTGAACGTAACAAATTTATCCGAAGTTATGAATTACCCGAAATAACAAATGCCGCATCTAAACAAACAGAACAGAATGAATTAATAATAATAAAAAAGTTTTTATTATTATTCATCATGTTCCATTCATTCAGATAGGGCATTCGTTATTTCGTATAATTCTTAACTTTGGATGAATTCGTTACGTTCACGAACAGCCAAATTTGAAGGGAAATTCCAATACCTATAATTTAATAGTTAGCTATTATTTCAGATTTTCAAATTTTACAAATATTCAGAAAAATCAGTTAAGCGGCTTTTCGTTAATTTGGATGTTTGAACGTTAAACATTCTTTACAAAACAAATTCAGACCGCAACGAATTTCACATGTCTAATGGCAAGTGATCCTGTATGATGTACAAAGAATCCAAATGGCTACCGCTGTAGAGCAGGCGTCATAAGTTGTCTGCCAACTGCTAGATCCCCCTGCAAGAAACTACGTTCCAAACACTGACATTAATATTAACCATTTACTGACCGCCGTACATATATATATGCATTTTGTGGTTATAACAAGCTCGTGGCTACAGCTGCAATCATTGGTATAATTTTTTTTTACAGTTGGCAACCAGCGGTATAAAAGCGATCTGAGGGTCTCTGCAGCCCCCTGATCATGATGTAAACAAGACTGATCACTGTTCTGACAGGAGGGAAGGCATGGATCCTGTGTTCCTGCAAAGCAGTGACAAGGATCCCTGTCTTCCCCAAGTAAAAGCACCTCCCACACTGTTGTATAACACAAGCTAGGCACACAGTAAACACTTTGATCGCCCCGATGTTAACCACTTCCCAGCCAGTGCAATTAGTACAGTGACGGTGTATATTTTTTTTAGCACTAATCACTGTATTAGTGTCACTGGTCCCCAAAAAGTGTCAGGGGGTTATTTACGAAAGGCAAAGCCACTTTACACTGCATGTGCAGTCGCTCTAAATCTAAGGGGTAGATCTGAAATGAGGGGAAGCTCTGCTGATTTTATCATCCAATCATATGCAAGTTAAAATGCTGTTTTTTTATTTTCCTTGCACGTCCCCCTCGGATCTACAGTGACTTTACTTCCAAGTGCACTTTCAGTGCAAAGTGGATTTTCCTTTAGTAAACCACCCCCTCAGTGTCCTAATGTCTGCTGCAATATCCCAGCACCGCTACAAGTTGCTGATCGCCGCCATTACTAGTAAAATAAATGATTTAAAAATATCTGATAATTTGTAGACGCTATAACTTTTATTTTATTTTTTTATTTTATTTTTTTATGCAAACCAATCAATACATGCTTATTGGTTTTTATTTTTTATTTTTTGTTCCTTGTGTATATACAAAGCGCTATTTGGTGGGGGGAAAAAAGGACACACGTTTTATTTGGGTACAGCGTTGTATGACCGCGCAATTGTCAATTTAAATTAGTGCAGTATCACAAAAAATGCCCTGGTCATGAAGACAGGTAAATCTTCCGGAGCTGAAGTGGTTATAAGGTGCTGTTAGCATCCATATCCCCACAGCTCACTGCTTCTTGCTGCGAAAGATTACATTTGCTATTCATATTAGTATAAGCATGTATACAGCTGATATATGCAGGGGCCAGAACTGCCTGCTATGTGTCCAAACTCTTCCCTAAAGTGGCGTATACACTGTAATAAAATCAAGCGAACGATCATCCGATTTTCCTCCTTGGAACCAATGAGTGTAAATTCTCGTACGACAAAGGCTTTTTTTTTTTTTTTTTGTTTCAGATCATGAACTGTCTTTTCTGATTTTTCTTATACGAAAATGGTACCCATTAAACAAAAATAATTTGTTCTGTTCCCATACGAGAAAAACTTTGGTGTTTGTCCCTTCGGGAATTTTCATACGAAAATTCTGAATCGGCCGTCGAAAGTTCTGTACACACTATGCGAAAATTCTTTGGAAAAAAATGTTCGATTTTCTTACAGTGTGTACGAGCTTTAAACACTTTCACCTACAGGTAAGCCTAGATTAAGGTCCAAGAAATATCTGTAGGTCCAAGAAATATCTCCTAAACCTACACGGTTTAGGAGATATTTGCCGAAAGACAGGCACTGCTGTCTACGGTGCATGCGCCGTAGACTGCGGCGAACTGAGCGCGGCGTCGTCAGCGACGAATATGCCGCGCGTGTCGGCTCCCGTGCGCGGGAGTGACGTCATTGCGGCGGAGCAGTGAGACTACACCGAGAAGATGGATGCGCCGGACTACAGGGGACAGCGGTGAAATCGCTGGCTCCTGTGTCAGGTAAGTGACACATAATGGACTACTATGTGATGCATAGTAGTCCATTATGCTTTGCCTTTGCAGGGAATGAAAGAGGAAGTAAACTCATCAGGGTTTACTTCCTCTTTAAGAGGTAGGAGAGTGAAATTGACTTCGGGAGGCGATTTGTATAAATGTCTGTGCAGGAACCCGCACAGATGTCTGTCAAATCGCCCCCGAATTTGGACTGCATTGCCGGGTTGAAATCGTGCAAGTTAAAGCTGAACTCCGAGATAAGCAAATATGGTCTAAATACAAGAAGCATGCATGTTTTTCTTTGAATCTTGTGTGTACTTTGTGTATTTCTTCCAGATCTGTGCAGTGATCCAGTTTGAAAATGTACCTCTCTGCAGGAGTTGCCTGTAATAAAGACCAGTTGCTGCTGCTCTCTCCTTGTACAGGGTGACTGGTCTTGTCTCCGCCCCCCTTTTGTAGTTTTCTGCAGGTAGCCTATTGTGGGTGGAGTTAGTGGGTCCTTCCCACAGCTCTATCTGCACAGGCTGTGTACAGCACAGTGATGTCACCACTACTTTTACAAAGGTAATAACTGGGTTTGCAATAGCATTTGGTGTACACAAAGTGCATTATTATCCTCCATGCTTAATAAGAAATATATTTAAATAAAAATGTTCATGCTTGGAGTTCAGCTTTAAATTGAAGAATTAACTAATGTGTAGGATTGTAGGGAGGGAATTTAGACTTCTCTTTTGTGCTTGCACAGAGGTATCCTTGCTAGTAACAGCTCCCCAGATCTCAATAAACGTGGAGCCACAATATCCAATGGCAAACAGCACCACCTACTGGCAAATGCATTGATTTCTTCTGGATAATTTAAAAATGCCAACTTGAGAATAATTTTTTATCAGTTTGATTTTCGTTACCAAGCACTATAAACGGCAATAGGACAATCTTTCCTGACATCATTCTTATTGCTTTCTACAGGGATTTGCATCTATGAGAGCATGCACCATACACACTTAGATTTTCTGCAGATTTTTGTCTTCAGATTTACCAAAACCATATAATATGAGGTCAAACCTTAAATGTTTAAATTTGTATGCAATCAGGCAGACTCTCTCACTATATAGTTGAAGGTAAAACTAAAGAAAATTGTATAATGTATGGCCAGCCTAATGCCTGCAGATCCTATTTAACCGCTTGCAAACCAGCCAGCGGCAGGTTTGCTCTCCTGAGCCAATGGCCCTAGCTGTATGTCGACTTGCGCAGTTGCAGGCGGGTGCCCGTGGGTCAGGCAGACTTTATGTCCGCCGGTGATACGTGATCACCTAGTACAGAGGCAGAACGGAGATCTGCCTATGTAAACAAATGGATCCCCATTTTTGTCAGGAGGCATGACAGAGATTTACTGTTCCCAGTCATCAGGAACAGTAATCTGTCATGTCCCTGGCAGCCTCCCCCCCCCGATCACCCCCTAGTGTTAACCCCTTCTTTGCCAGTGTCATTTTTACATTGATCAGTGCATTTTTATAGCACTAAACAATGTAATAATGTCACTGGACCCCAAAAAGTGTAATTTGGGGTCAGATTTGTATGCTGCAGTGTCGCAGTCCCGCTAAAAATTGCAGATTGCTGCCATTACTAGTAAAAAAAGTCCCTAAATTTGTGGCACGATAACTTTTGTGCAAACCAATCAATATATACGCCTATTGTGATATTTTTGGTAAAAAAAAAATGTAGAAGAATATATATCGGCTTAAACTGATGAATAAATGAGATGTATATTAAAATGTATTTTTTTTTTTTATTATTGTTCAAAATTGTCACTTTGTTTATAGCGCAAAAAATAAACTGCAGAGGTGATCAAATACCACTAAAAGAAAGCTCTATTTGTGGGAAAAAAGGACATCAATTTTGTTTGGGTACAACGTTGCGCAACCTTCTCTTATTTGCTTCATTTTGGTCTATTTAAAGATGCATCGCATAGTAGCCCATTATGTGTCACTTACCTGACACAGGAGCCAGCGAAGTCGCCGCTGTCCCCTGTAGTCCGCCGCATCCATCTTGTTGGTGGGGTCTCGCAGCTCCAGGCTTCGGCGAAGCTGCGATGACGTCAATCCCGCGCATGCGCACGGGAGCCGACATGCGCGGCAGCTCCGTCGCTGAGAATGCCGCGCTCAGTGCGCCTGCGCGCCGCTGTTTACGGCGCATGCGCCGTAGACAGCGGTGCCCGTTTTCGGGCAAATCTCTCCTAAACCATATAGGTTTAGGAGATATTGCTTGGACCTACAGGTAAGCCTTAATCTAGGTTTACCTGTAGGTCAAAATGGTTTGTAAGGGTTTACAACCACTTTAAAGTGGGTCCAAAGGGTGAAGGTTTCTTTTACGTCCTATGCATGAAGGTAAAAATATTCAGCATGCAGCTCCTCTGTAGCACAGCACACATCCACCCTCCCCGCCTTCATACTTGCCCAAGCCTGATCGCGAACCAGTGATGTGCACGAGAGCAGCTGCCCTCCCAGGTCTTTGCCTCCTTATTCGCTGTCAATTACAGCCAGTGAGGAAGGAGTGGGGGCACAAGTGTTCCCATAGCAAGTAGCTTGCTCTGGGGGCACTCTGAGGAGAGGAAGAGCCGGTTGGGAACCCAAGAAGAGGAGGATCGGGGATGCTCTGTGCAAAACCATTACACGGAGCAGGTTAAGTATAACATGTTTGTTTTTTTTTTTTTGTTTTTTTTTAATTATGTTTTAATATTACTTTAGTATGCCATATAAAGTATGAGTCAGCAACCCGTAGATCATAGGTAGTTTGCGGTCTGGGCTGGTTGACCCGCCATCCCAGAGCATCAAAGTGCAATGCAGAGGGAATACTTATAAAGTTTCCTCTGTAGTGTCAGCTTCTGTACCTTGTAGGGTGATACCTACTGCACTCACCTTCTTATCCCAGCTAGCGGTCTCCAGAGTGCCGGTGTTCTGGCAGAGAGTGTCCTGTCATCATATAGTGTCCGCCCCGTACTGTGCATGTGCAGTACGGAGCAGACAAAGCTTCGGAAAATCTCAGAAGCTGAATGGCGCCTGCGCCGTGAGTGGAGGTGGTAGCCCCACCATCCAAGCGGACATAGGGTTGGGAAAATTAGAGGGCCCCTCGCGGGCGAGCTTTGCTCGCCGCGCTTCGGGCTCGGCCTCGCTGCGCTCGGCTCTTGTATATTCCAACTCTATATCCACTTGGATGGTGGGGATAGAACCTGGATTCACGGCGCAGGCGCCGTTCATCCTCGGCTATTTTCGGAATCTGTGTTGCTGTGTACTGCGCATGCGCAGTACACAGCGGACACTATCCGATGGGGGACCATATATGATAGGACACCGGCAGCAGAAAAGAGGAGATCTTCAGGTCAGTGTGAAGCAATACACCGGCATAATAGTTATAAGGCTCTTCTCACACCGATTTACTGAATGAAAAGTAATCCAAGTGTGTTTGACAGGTGGGCCGCACTCAATACAACACCTTTAATGATAAAACGTGATCCATACACCAACAGAGGCATAGTTACAGTGTGGATACTGACAAGTTTCACACCGACCAAACATATCCTTTACAGATTGCGATCAGGTGCAGTCCTCCAAAGCTTTCACACATATTAAAGGAGGAATGGGTGTGGAGGTGATCGGTTTGCAATTGGCACATTAAAATGAACCTAAGAAAAGGAGAGAGAGGGTAGGAGCTGTCTGCTACATTTCAATACAGTCTGTTGTATTCCTGTATAGCCTTTCTAAGCTATGTAAGGGGTCATATGCACATATGTATGTGCATTTTTTTCTTCACTCCCCCATCTGGGTGGAATTCCCCTTTGGGTACCATTTGGCGAAATTTTATTGGTGAACATGTATCAGATGACACTTGGAGTTGGTGAGTGATCATTTATAGGGACTTAAAATTTATTAACGGCTCCTACCCTCTCTCCTTTTCTTGGGTTAATTTTAATGTGCTGATTGCAACTGATGACCTACACAAGCATTCCTCCTTTCATGGGTGTGAAAGCTTTGGAGGACTGGACCTGATCGCAATCTGTAAAGGATACGTTTGGTCAGGTGACCAGTAGGTTATACGTATAAAAGACAGATTGGGGTCGGTGGTCCTACAGCTATGATTAAGCACCACTAATGGTGTGAAACGTGTCAGTATCCATACTGTACCTGTGCCTCTGCTGGTGTATGGATCATGTTTTATCAATAAAGGTGTTGTATTGGAGTGCGGCCATCCATTTTCCTTTCTCTACTAATTGCTTCTGCTGAGCCGACACCCTTTATCTCAAAACTGCAAGGATGGTGTTAATGTGGGATCGTCACCTAGAGCGGTAATCTCTTTGGATTCTGTGTTTGAGGTGGTCAGATTACAATATGTTGCCTCCTCACCACCTGATTTAAACCCGCGATTGCGACATGGCAGTATGGCAATTAAAAGTTCAAATCGGATGTGAGCAGGAGACTCTGTGTCTGGTTATCTTTGACTTCTCCCATGTTGTTCAGGTAGATCTCCACCTTTTTAAGGTTGCCTACCCCTATATAAAGCATTTTGGTTAAATCTGATTCAGTGCAAAAAAAAGAGTCCTTACACGACTTTCTTTTTACCAGTCCTAATTCAGCTCAGAAAATCATAATAATGTGTAAACAAAATGACTTGGGATGATTGTGATGAGAACTTTTCCTTTTTTGGCTTGCAGATTCTTAGTTATGAAATTATTCTTACCTAGGATCAAAAGTGCAGATGTATGTCCATGTAAAAGATAATAAATGAATAGAACAAATAATGCTCAATGGATTATTGTTTCCTTTTTCACAGGTATTGTGTGGGGAGAAGATACTCTGCTAGAATATCTGGAAAACCCTAAAAAGTATATACCAGGAACCAAGATGATTTTTGCTGGGATTAAGAAGAAGAACGAACGCTTGGATCTTATAGCCTATTTAAAACAAGCAACGTCGGAGTGATTAGTCTAGAATAGATGTATTACAAATGTAAAAGCCATGTTTGCAGCTGACGGCCACATTTGTGTCATTGTAAATGTTGTCATACTCATCTAACAAACTACAAGAAACACAACGCTGAATGTCAACTGGAGGGGTGATGCGTAGCTCTGTGATCCGTTAAGGCTTCTGAAATATGATTAGATGAAAACATAAAGGGAATCTATTGTGAAGGGGTGGTTCATCCAAAAAGATTTGTTAGAAGATGCTGGTGAGTAAAATCACCTACTGGCTTCTAAAGTCACTTGTGAACTCTGACAGCAAGATCTCTACTCTGGATCTCAGTTCCCGGCCACCTTCTGGGGGGTTGATTTACTAAAACTGGAGAGTGCAAAATCTGGTACAGCTCTGCAAAGAAACCAATCAGCTTCCAGATTTATTTTTTATTTTTTTGTTAAAGCTTAAAGGGATTGTAAAGTAGCTCGTTTTGCACAGAGTGGCCCTGAACCTGCTCTTCTGGGGTCCCTCGGCGGCTGTCTATGCTTCCTCCCGCAGGTAATTCTCACGTTCATGCGAGCTCCCTCGCATTGGTGAGAAGCACCTGCGGGCGTGCTCCCGTGATACAGCCGGCTGCTATAGGCGCTTGCTGTATCACGCGGCCCCGGCGTGCTGCGTCATTGGATGTGATTGACAGCAGCGCAAGCCAATGGCTGCGCTGGTTTCAATCCATCCACTCCAGCCAATCAGCGGCCAGGCTGAGTGGCGAAGAGGACGGCAGGGGCGAGCGCGGGACTTTCGAGGGGTCAGGTAAGTAAAAGGGGGGGGGGACTGGGGGCGCCGGCAGTGTGAGATGTTTTTTCACCTTAATGCATTAAGGTGAAAAAACATTTACCTTTACAACCCCTTTTAATTGAACAAGCTAGAAGCTGATTGGCTACCATGCACATCTGCACCAGGTTTTGCACTTTCCAGCTCTAGTAAATCAACCCCTCTGTGTCCATTATTAAACACTCTAACACTACCTGTTGGGTTTTTAGCAAATTTTACATTCTGGATAAAGGTGGCAGAAGAAGTGAGACTCTTGGATGGAAGAGCACAGCTTGGGTCTCAAAGACAATTAGGATGCCAATGGATGATTTGTTAATTAATAAATAATCTGTTTTTGGTAGACGAACCCTTTTACGTAACTGAATTCATATTTATGATACTTTCTATTTTATGTTACACATAAGTTAATAGTAAACTAATATGACAGTAAATTTGGAGTGTTTGGTCTTCTAATTTAACTCTAATTTATCTCTGTTAAACTCTGTGGATCACACACTTTTGAACTTGGGGGGAATTTAAACTGGAAAACGGAGAGCGGTGAGGATCACTCCTGTATAGATATCTAGCGGTGAACAATAAAGAGGCTATTTAACATAAATGCCAAGTCCCAGTGTACAATTCCCTGTTTAACTATGTATTATTGATAAAAGAAATACTCCTGCACTGAAGGCCACAAAATGTGCTAAAAGGAAAGCTGCTAGCACAAAACTCAGGGAAAGTGTCACAATAGAAAGCCAAAAATGTGGCGTGCTAATGTGTAATGGGGAAAACTGAACCAACCAGTATGGATATGTGAAAAAATAGCAAACAATCAAAATAACACCTCCAAAGTGCCTGTACATAAATATATACAATATCTCACAAAAGTGAGTACACCCTCCACATTTTTGTAAATATTTCATTATATCTTTTCATGTGACGACACTGAAGAAATTACACTTTTCCTACAATGTAAAGTATGGGTGTACAGCTTGTAAAAGAGCCCTTTCACACTGGCATTGGGGCCATCGACGGTAAAGCAAGGGTTTTCGGCTGCTAGCGGGGTGCTTTTAACCCCCGCTAGCGGCCAAAAAAGGGTTAAAACGACCTGCAAAGACCCGCTTCAGCGGTGCCCATTCAGTTCAATGGTCAGGAGTGGTGAAGATGTTGCTTACAGGACTTTTTCTACCATCCTGCCAGTGCACCGCTCCAGTGTGAAAGCCCTCCAGATTTCCCATCACTGGCCTAGGCTATAACAAGTTTAGCAAGACCCTGAAACTGAGCTTCAGTACAGTGGCCAAGATCATACAGCAGTTTAACAGGACAGGTTCCACTCAGAACAGGCCTCGCCGTGGACAGCCAAAGAAGTTGAGTGCACATGCTCAGCATCATATTCGGAGGTTGTCTTTGGGAAATAGACGTATGAGTGCTGCTAGCATTAATAAAGAGGTTGAAGGGGTGGGGGGCCAGCCTGTCAGTGCTCAGACCATACACTGCATCAAACTGGTCTGCATGGCTGTCGTCCCAGAAGGAAGCCTCTTCTAAAGATGATGTGCAAGAAAATTTTTTTTATGCAGGGTACGGTCAGGGTGACCTGCATCATCAACATTGCTGGTATGTCATGGGGAGACAAGAAGCTGCGGGGGGGGGGCTTAGCCAGAAAACCAGAAAGTGCCTGATACATAGGTCCGGCTGGAGTAAGAGTACATGTGAGCGTGGAAATAACCACCTCCGCCGAAGGGCATGGGATGCCCATTACAGATGTTGAAACACCCCTCTGACACCTGGGATCTGTATTCAAAGGTAGATGGAGCAGCAATCCAGCGGAGATGATCCATCCAACAGGTGCCGGTTTATCAAGGTTTTGTAAACTCTTTATTGCTCCCACGCTTAGGTCACTGTTCTCTTGCAATCTCTAGCTGTAGTGGTCCCCTCTCTTTTGTCAGCAGCCATCAGGTCTATGGGGTATTCTCTAACATACCGAATGTAGGATCCTTGCTTTTTCTTGCATAAGAAAGACATATTAATATGCAAGTGATGAGAAGTTTCTCCCAGCCACCAATTAGATTAGAAGACGATAAGACCTCGCCAGGTCTGTCCACCGATCCACCTCAGCTACCATATTATTAGGTGCTGGCACAGCTCATGGTTGTCTTCATAAGAAAAAGAGAAATATCTGGTTGGCCTCACAACCATAAGCACTTTTGTTGCAATTGCTGGAATAAAATCACATATCCACGGACAAAGTAGAGGGCATCAGTAGAATATGGCTAACGTGTTTCACACTCAGCGCTTATTCATAGCTGACTAAACATACACATCACCTATACATTCTTTTAACCCCTTCCCGCCGAGCGTACGCAGATCTGCGTACTCGGCTTCCGGGGGGTATACCGGGATGATGCCCGCACCTGCATCAGCCGTTTTGTTCAGCGGGCGATTGGCTTTCCAGCCATAACAACCGATGCGGCTAAAAGCCGCTCGGCTGTTATGCCGGAGGAGCGGGAGGGGACGTCCCCCCCTCCCGCCGCTGTTACCGGTGGTCCCGCTCGATCGGGAGCACCGATCAGTGGTCCGAAGCCTCCGGCTGCTGCGGAGGAACTGGAACGAAGCCGTAATCGGCTTCGTTCCAGTCTCCTCATCGTAAACACGGAAGCGACGTCATGACGTCACTTCCCGTTTACTCGACTGCCAATGGCGCCGGTTTAAAAAAAATATCCGGTATTCAGAATCGCCGTTTTCGGCGATCTGAATACATTGAAGTGTAAAGGAGGGGTGGGGGGTCTTTTAGACCCCCGATCCCTCCATAAAGAGTACCTGTCACAAGGGATGTTTACATTCCTTGTGACAGCAATAAAAGTGATCAAATTATTTTTATTTTTTTTAAAACAATTTAGTCGTTTTAAAATAAATAAAAAAATAAAAATTTCAAAGCGCCCGCCGTCCCCGCGAGCTCGCGAAGCAAAGAAAGCGCATACGGAAGTCGCGCCCGCGTATGTAAACGCTGTTCAAATCACACATGTAAGGTATCGCCGCGATCGTCAGAGCGAGAGCAATAATTCTAGCAGTAGACCTCCTCTGTAACGCTAACCTGGTAACCGTAAAAATTTTTTAAAGCGTCGCCTATTGAGATTTTTAGGTACCGTACTTTGTCGTCAATCTACAAGTGCGCGCAATTATAAAGTGTGACATGTTTGGTATCTATTTACTCGGTGTAACATTATCTTTCACATTACGCAAAAAAATTGGGCTAATTTTACTGTTTTGGTTTTTTTTTATTCATGAAAGTGTCCCTTTTCCCAAAAAGTTGCGTTTAAAACACCACTGCGCAAATACCGTGTGACATAAAATATTGCAACAATCGCCGTTTTATTCTCTAGAGCCTCTGCTAAAAAAAATATATATATAATGTTTGGGGGTTCCAAGTAATTTTCTAGCAAAAAATATGGATTTTAACTTGTAAACACCAAATTCCAAAAATAGGCTTAGTCATGAAAGGGATATACAGCCTGTGGTCCACCCACAATCAGGTGAAACTCAAGTGATAAAACATGCAGCCTTCAACAATTAACAACTGCATGGATACTGCTTCCTATTTAGACAAGGAAATTCAACACATTGCTAAACACCAAAATGACAAAAATAGAAATAATAGTAAAAAATACATAACACAATATCTTATGTAACAGGTTTAAATGTCAAGCCTATAGGGCATGTTAAATACTTTATAAAGATGACACTTAATCATTCATAATACCATCAGCCAATCATTTATAAAAATAGGAGACACCCCATTCATTGTTTAACCCCATCTGTTTCCTAGTGGCCAGCTGCAAAATCCAGAGTACTTCCAGTTTATACAAAATTCTAAATCGAAATCCCTCCTTTTTGGGGTAACAACATTCTCTATTCCTTGAAAAGATATGGCTGAGGTATAGCCGGCATGACATTCATTGATATGTGTAGCAATATTCATTAAATGCTTTGTTTTATATCATATAAACTGTCATGCAGGCGATCTCTCAAACGGTGAGTAGTATGTCCCACATATTGTATTAAGCACAGATTACATTCGATGACATACACTAAATTCTTAGTATTGCAATTATAAAATCTTTATTCATACAAGCAGACTGTACTACCTTTTAACATGCATACATTAGGGACATTTATTGGCTCTGTGTTTAAAGGTACCTGAAGCCAATGTGAGGGAGTTTTCCTGCTGCAAAAATAGCTAGGGGTAAATACCTCCCTAATGTAGGTGCCCTACGTGATACTACCTTAAAGCGGAACTATACTGCACCTGAGCACCACAAATTAAAATTGCTATTTGATTCATTTTTTATATTCAAAGCAAACTTACCCATCCATTCATGTTTTATTTTGCAAATAAATTTTGCAAAGAAAACCCAGCATTTCTGTCCGTGGCCATCCTAAGTAAGGGCAGATGATTTATGCAGCATTTACTTCCTGGAATCCATCTGCTCTTAGCTCAGGCAGGAGGCTGTGCGTAGCTGAGAAAACCCTCCCCCCCTCCTGAAGACTCGTGAGATGTATGACATTGTTTGCCTAGGCATGGAGACCAGGAAGTAACTGAAGAAATGTAAAAAAAAGTTTAAAACAAGTAAATAGAATATACTTTTCTGTGTATTTACCACTTAACAACCGGCCCATAGCCGAATGGCGGCTACAGGGCGGTTGCTTAACTCTGGGAGGACTTTATAGTACGTCCTCCCAGAATTCCGCCCCCTGGGGCGCGCACTCGAGAGCATCCGTGACCGCCAGGTCCGGAGGACCTGGTGCATCATGGATCACGGTAATCGCGGCCGTTTAGCATGTGATCGCTCCTCCCTCCCCTCTCTGTACCGATCGGTACAGTGGACGGGAGAGATCGGTGTCAGCAGCGATGTGGGCTGGATCTGTAGTGCCAACAGCGCTGCTCACCGACAATTAACCATGCTCAGCCATACTCTGAGATATCCTGCAATACCCAGCCATACTCAGTGATACCCTGCAATACTCGGTGATACCCAGCCATGCTCGGCCATGCTCAGCCATGCTCGGCTGTACTCGGCCTCTGTATGTTGCCAGGCTGTGGAAGTCTCAAACATCTGGTATCGCCGTACTCAGGAGGAGTAGGAGAATCTATTTTGGGGTGTCATTTTTGGTATGTACATGCTATGTGTTAGAAATATTGTATAAATGGACAACTTTGTGCAAAAAAAAAGTGCATTTTAACCACTTCCCGCCCGCCGGCCGTCATATGACGTCCTTGACTTGCGGAGATATCTGAATAATGCCTGTAGCTACAGGCATCATTCAGATATCAGCTTTTTCAGACGGCGATTCCCTACGCCATAAGAATGATCAAAGCGGCTGTTCCACTGCTTGATCGTTCTTACAGGAGGCGAGAGGGGACACCCCCCCTCCTGCCGCCCCTGGTGCTTCTATCGACTCGCCAATACGATCAAACATATATAATGTTTTTAGGGTTCTATGTAATTGTCTAGCAAATAAATTATGATTTTTACATGTAGGAGAGAAATGTCAGAATTGGCCTGGGTGCTCTAGAATGCCTGATGGTGCTCCCTGCATGTTGGGCCTCTATAAGTGGCCACGCTGTGTAAAAGTCTCACACATGTAGTATCACCATACTCGGGAGTAATAGCAGAATGTTTTTTGGGGTGTAATTTGTGGTATGCATATGCTGTGTGTGAGAAATAACCTGATAATATGACAATTTTGTGGAAAAAAAAAAAGGAAAAAAAAATCTTGATTTTGAAAAGAATTGTGGGAAAAAATTACAACTTCAAAAAACTCATCATGCCATTTACTAAATACATTGGAATGTCTTCTTTCCAAAAATATGTCATTTGGGGGGTATTTGTTCTTTTCTGGCATGTTAGGGTCTCAGGAATTCTTCAAGTGTGATCAATTTTCAGATATTGGCACCATAGTTTGTGGACTCTATAACTTTCACAAAGACCAAATAATATGCACCAATTTGTACTTATTTTTACCAAAGATATGTAGTAGTATAAATTTTGGCCAAAATTTATGAAGAAAAATTACTAATCTGCTAAATTTTATAACAGAAACGAAGAAAAATTCATTTTTTTTTTACAGAATTGTCGGTCTTTTTTCTTTTATAGCACAAAAAATAAAAAACGCAGCAGTGATTAAATACCACCAAAAGAAAGCTCTATTTTTGTGAAAAAAAGGACAAAAATTTCATATGGGTACAGTGTTGCATGACTGAGTTATTGTCATTCAAAATGTGAGGTTATTAAGTGGTTTAAGTGCCCAGTGGTCAAGTGGTTAAAAATAGTCGGTGTTGACTAGAGGGAAGTTCCACTTTAATTCCTTTTACCACAGTTTGCGCATAGATCAAATCATTAAAAAGTATCAGTAGGTAGCTTTCTACTATAGTCCTGATTTTCTTAAAGCTGTTCTTCACTCTGTAACAAAAAAAATAAAAGTCAGCAGCTACAAATCTTATGGCTGCTGATTTTTAATAACGGGACGCTTACTGTTCCTGTCCAGCACCATCCTCACCCAGGTTAGCTCTTCACTAGCCTTCGGGTTCTTGGTGTCGGAAGCCTCAACCTTGCCATCAATGCAGCCTCATCGGTCCACATCAATGCGGCCTCACAAGTGCCATCAATGCAGCAGCCTCACCACTGCCTTCAATTCAGCAGCCTCACCATTACCATCAGTGCAGCCTGATTGATGTCCATCTGCAGCCTAGAGGGAGATATATATATATATATATATATATATATATATATATATATATATATATATAGAGAGAGAGAGAGAGAGAGAGAGAGGGGAAGAAAACGACCCAGGTGTGGATGGTTCTGGATCCTTGGACAGGTGAGCGTCTGTTTATGAAATGTCAGTAGCTACAGTTTTTGCAGCTGCTGACTTTTACTTTTTAAAGAAATGACTGAAGAACCACTTTAAAGGGTCTGCTACTGATGGCTTGATTCCAGATACCACAGCATACCTTCAGAGGTCTAATGGTGCCTATGCCTCAAGGGGCAAGGGCTGTTTTGGCTGTTTTTTCAACTATGTATTTTGCAGTTTTCCAGGAATTCAGTCTAAGGTAAGACAATGAATTTGAAGGGCATAGCATGAGTACTGTCTTGCTAATCAGGCATACAAGTGTTTTACTATTTATATTACCAAAGTAATAAAACAACCACTGGGAATGATAAAAAAGTATCACAGACAGAACTCAACAGTTTATATTACCAAAATAAGCATAGTTCCCATTTTTTAATTATTGGTTTGCTAAGCCTGCGAATACAGATTTCAATCATACTGCTTTGGTCATCTCAATCTGCTCAGCATAGAAAGGCAATCTCTCCGCCTCACTATATGTCAACGTGCAGATGGCTTGTGATAGCAAGATAGTTGTGTTAGCGGCTTCCCTGGATGGTGTCACGACTCAAATGGCAATTTACTCTTTGCTATTCACAGATTTACAGGACAATATGTTCTAGCGTGGATGGCGGGTGAACACATTCCATTGCACAATGCAAATTTTATAAACACATGGCACATGGGAAATACACAAAATATTGCTTCTCTAACCAAGTTCCCGATCCTTACCAGCAAAAAGTAAAAGGATGTGGCATGTGCTATGTACACATGAGAGGGAAACATTTAGAAGAACCTGATTAAGATTATATTCCTAAATTAAATTTTTCAAAGAAAACCAGTCATAATTAAGTTTATGTAAGAAATCTTAAGTGAAAAGTGCCCTACAGTCAGCCTCCAAAAGAAGACTACTAATATGGCAGCAACTATCTTCACTCTTTTCCAGATTTTTTGCCCACTACTGGTATCCACTACTTCCAGGTGCATTGTAAACTGCATCCCCTTCTGTGTGCTATGGTTCCTGTCACCGACTGTTGCATCGCTGTGTCTTTTTTTAGAGAACACCTGAATATCCACAAGAATCGGCAGTTATGCCGTGTACACACGGTCGGACTTTACGGCAGAAAAAGTCAGACAGAATAATTTCATCAAATATTCCGATCGTGTGTGAGCTTCAGCTGACTTTTTTGTTTTAGAAAATTCTGATGGACCTAGAAATGGAACATGTTTTAAATCTTTCCAAGGGAATCAATTCCTATCGGGAAAACCGCTCGTCTGTATGCTGTTCTCATGGACCAAAAACAACGCAAGGGCAGCTATTGGCTACTGGCCATTGAACTTCCTTTTTCTAGTCCTGTTGTACGTCACTGCGTTCTAAACGATCAGACTTTGGTGTGATTGTGTGTAGGTAAATCTGTTTCAGCAGAACTCTGTCGGAAAAACCATCAGAGTATATTCTGATGGAAAAAATGGTCGTGTGTACTTGGCATTATAGTGCACAGATTGTTTTGCTCTCTTTTGCCCATGAAATGAACCATTAAAGGGGTCTGTTGAAGCCCTTCCCAGGTCTAATAGGCCCCTCTTTTGTTGTTTTAGGATAAATTGGGTAACAGCAAGACACTATGAACATCAGTCACATATATAGGGAATATTCACAGGTTTCTTTACTTTGTGAAAGAACTGAAGTGAATTTAAACTTGTGCCAATGTTTTTTTTCTTATATTAAAAAAATTATAGCAACGAAACAAACTGAAAAGCTGGTAGTCTGTGAATACCCCAGCCTTGTGAGACTCGTGAGAGATGGATTTGGTAAATTGTGAACGGAGTCAATTTATTGCCAAGTCAGCCAACGTGTGAATGCTGTGCACTATAGGAAAGGAAATAACAGGTGTATGATCTTCTGGGTATTTCCATTAAGTTGGAAGGTTTCTTATAAGAACTTGTAGCCCTCTGAAGAAGTCTACTTACTTCATAAATGGCACATGAGCCTACTTAATATTTCAAGTGGTATTCAAAAGCAAACTATAGAAATATATCTACAGCTATTACTGACTTGCTTTCGAAGGTGCATGCTCCAGGTCTCGCTTCTTATATTTCCCTTGCTTTTAAGTCGGTCATAGATGGGGAGATTTTCTGTCCTGTAACCCTTTCTTTCACATGATTCCCCTATCAGCACAATCAGCAAAGCTATTGTGTTCTCCCGGCAGGGTTGGGAGCTGTCTCAGCCAGGAGAACACAGTGATTGTTGCTAGTGGCTATAGCTGCTGGCAGTAATCACATTAAAAATCTGACAGGCTGGTTGTACCCAAGGTGATCGATCACTCATCTTGGGAACAATCAGCCTGCTCACACATGGTTTGAATCTTGGCAGGTCCCTGCTGAACATTACGAGTTTTGAACTGTCTATGGCTGGCTTTAGTTGCTGACAGTGTTAATTTTGGCAGCAAATTTTCGATTTGATTTTGGTCATAGTCTTTTGACTAAAATGCCATTTTAGTCACATTTTAGTTATCCAAATTGTTTTAGTTTTAGTTGTACTCTGTGCAGGGAAGGACCTGTCAGAGCTCCGCTCTCCCCTATGGGGGAATCGGATGATTACGGACCGCCTGTCCGTTTTCATCCGATCTGATCCGCCAGATGGATGAAAAATAGGATTTGCATCGTCTGGATTTTGCGGATCGGATCAGGGCGGATCAGATGTCAGCAGACATGTCACCGCTGACATCCAACGCTCCATAGACCTGCATGGAGTGCCCGTTCAGATCCGCCTAAAAAACTGACAGGCGGATCTGAACGGTCCGCACATGTGAAAGGGGCCTAAATCTTCTGCTGTGAACTGATGAATTGCATAAATTGCTTCACACTGCCTGCAGCTAGTGGTCAGTGGGGGCTTGTTTTTTTGTTTTTTTTAATGTTTCTTTTCTTTTTATTAAATTTTCAACATTTAAAAACAAAACATTTTCTTACATACTTTGCGGAACATTCAGCAAGTCAATCATTATAATACTCTACATTTTCTAAATACACATAAAAAAAAAAAAAATATTTACACTGGGTATTTGAATGGATCGATCCTTTAGCATATATTTAAATTCAAAAATAAATCTACACCACGGCATATCTTCTTAATTCTAGGCCATAGAAAAAAGGGAGGGAAAAGAGGATCCAAAAGCATGCCCATTCCCCTATCTCCATAAGGAGGGGAGGAAAAAAAAAATAATTTGAATAAATAAATAAATATTTAATTTTCTCCTCCTCCCCCCCTTTGGGGGGGGGGGGGAGCGAAGCAAAAAGAGGAAGCGAAGTGACAAGGGAGAGTGAAATGAAAAGGGGACGGAGGGGATTTTCCTAATCAATATCCCCACATTTGTGAAAGAAAAAAAAAGAAAAGAAAAGGGGGGGGAGAAAAAGGGGGGGATTGTCTAACCCCCTATAAACACCATTACCCCATTATGAACCCTACTATTTACTTCATACCCGTGACTATCTTCCTACTTTCGAGGTATAGAGAGGAGGAAGTCCTCTCCCTCTATCCATTACCGTACTCCTTTAATGTGTTCAAAGAGGGAAGGGAAAAAAAAAAGAAAAGGGGGGGAGAGAAAAAGGGGGGATTATCTATTCCCCTATAAACACCATTACCCCATTATGAACCCTACTATTTACTTCATACCCATGACTCTCTTCCTACTTTCGAGGTATAGAGAGGAGGAGGTCCTCTCCCTCTATCCATTACCGTACTCCTTTAATGTGTTCAAAGAGGGAAGGGAAAAAAAAAAGAAAAGGGGGGGAGAGAAAAAGGGGGGATTATCTATTCCCCTATAAACACCATTACCCCATTATGAACCCTACTATTTACTTCATACCCATGACTCTCTTCCTACTTTCGAGGTATAGAGAGGAGGAGGTCCTCTCCCTCTATCCATTACCATCCTCCTTTAATGTGTGCAAAGAGGAAAGGGAGAAAAAAAAAGGGGGGGGGAAGAAGGGAGGGAGTTCTATTCCCCCTTTCCTTCATAGGGCAAGGGGAGTGGAGAGAGAACATCAGGGGACAAGCCCCTGGGTGCTCCCCCCACTCCCCATAATTCCCACATAAATCGGGGACTGTTTAAATTCTTTCCATTTCTTCCAGGCATCTCAAGATCCCCCTCCCACTCCCCTTTGAGACCATATTAATTCCTCCATGATCCTCATTCTATCTATTTCACTAAACCAATCCTTTATCCTTGGTATTTCCTTTATTTTCCAATGTTTCGGGATTAATACTTTTGCTGCATTCAGTAAGAATGGGGTGAGTGTGCCTCTGTACTTTTTCCTAGAGCCTCCAATCGCATGGAACAGGCATTTCCAGGGATCTAATTCTATTTCTGTCCCATCAATCTTTCTAATTAAGTCCAGCACTTCTTCCCAATATAACTGGATTGAGCTACAATGCCACCATATATGAGCATGGGTTCCCTCCTGCCCACATTCTCTCCAACATAAAGGTGATAGGTCATGATTCATTTTATGTATTTTAGATGGAACATAGTACCATTTAGTCATTAATTTATAGTTCATTTATTTTATCCTTGTGTCCATTGAGGTGGAGTGGATGTAGTCCATAACTTTTCCCTTCAACTTTTTCGGGATAGGTTGGTTCAATTCTACTTCCCAACTCCTCAAGGGACACATTAACCCATCATCCATAGAGGTTATCAACATCCTATATATTTTGGAAATCCCTTGTCTCCTTATCCCCCCCGATCAATTAATCTTTCCCAAGGATTCAAGCTATCAATCGACCGCAGGGGTTTGGGGAGGGATTCTACAAAATGTTGGAGCTGTCTATATCTCCACCCATCCCATGCTGTTGTACCATATTTCTCTTGTAACTCCGCTAGTGAACACAAGGTATTTGCTTTCAACACATCTCTTAATCTTAATTGATCCGTATGGGTCCATTTTAAGTACAATTTATTTTCTTTCCCTGGGGGAAAGTAATTATTTCCTATCAAGGGGCTATTATTTTGTCCTATTGTACCTTTAAGTACCATGTCCCATACTCATAATGTTTCAGTTGTAATTGGGGCCATTTCTCTGGGGAGACCTCTGTACTTCATTGGGATCCAAATAATCTGACCCAAATTATCTTCCAATGGTACCCATTTTTTGTGTGGGGCATTATGAACCCAGTCCAGAATTCTCATCATTACTGCTGCCATATGGTATTTCTGAAAGTCTGGGAGAACCCCCCCCCCCCCCCATTATCCTTAGATCTACTCATCATTTTATAGGAAATGTGGCTGCCTCTTCTATTCCATACAAATTTCTGGATCAGGGATCTAATCATTTTAAAATAGGCCCCTGGAATATTAATCGGAAGGCTTTGAAAGATATATAGGGCTTTTGGAAGGATCATCATTTTAATTACACTTATCCTCCCAAACCAAGACAGTCTATGTGCAGGATATCCTTTCAAGTCTTGTTTAATTTTATTCAAAAGAGGTAGGTAATTATCCTGATATAGGTCTGCTATTGTTGCTGATAGAAACACTCCCAAATATTTTAATCCTTTTTCTTTCCACACAAAGGGAAAAAGAGCTCTAAGTTCTCTTCTCTTCTTTGGGGGGACACAGACATTTAATATCTCAGTTTTTTCCTTATTGATCTTAAAATTCGACACCGCCCCATATTCATCTAATTCCTGCAGGATCCTTGGAAGTGATTGCTTAGGATTCGTTATATAAAGCATAATATCATCTGCGAATGCAGAAATCTTATGCTCTTGTCCTGAGACCTCTATTCCCTCAATTTCATTGTTTGCTCTTATGGATACCAAGAGGGGTTCCAGAGAGAACACGAAAAGTAGGGGAGAAAGTGGGCATCCCTGGCATGTCCCATTATAAAGCCTAAATGTATCTGACAAAGTTCCATTCACCTGAATTTGAGCTGTAGGGTTGGAATATAGAGCTTTTATCCACCTAAGCATTCGTGGGCCCAGGCCAAATTTATATAGTGTCTGCATCATATATTCCCACTCTATCCTATCAAAAGCCTTTTTGGCATCTACTGATAAGAAAAGGGAACATTTCTTTCCTTTTTTTGCTTCGTGCATTAATAGGGTTGTCCTTAGTATATTATCCCTTGCTTCCCTACCTGGAACAAAACCTGCCTGATCCCTCTCTATGCAATCTGGCATATACTGCTTCAATCTTTAGGCCAAAATCCTTGCATACATTTTTACATCCTCATTGATCAAGGAAATTGGTCTAAAGCTGGAGCATAGTGTTGGATCTTTCCCTTCCTTTGCCAGAATTGTTATATAGGCCCCGAGAGCTTCCTTACATATCTCCATTCTTCCCCCAATGCAATTCATGTATAGGTGAAAGTAGGGTGTCAGGGATCCCATAAACTTTTTCAAATATAGTGACGTATATCCAACTGCCCGTGGACTTTTCCCAATCTTGCTGTTTTTATTAGCCTTCTCTATCTCCTCCTTAGAAATATCACTATCAAGCTTAATTGAATCTTCTTCTGTTATACTTTGCAGTTCTATCTTCCAAAGATACTGTTCACTTTTATCCCTTCTATTTTGTTTATCCTCTGAATCTTGGCTATTGTTCACTTTATATAATAACTGATAGTATTCGGAGAAAATTTTACTGATATCTCTAGTTGAATATTTCATCGCTCCCTTTTTATCTTTAATTTTTGCAATATAATAAAAATTTCTTCTAGGTTTAACTACTCCTGCCAGTAATCTCCCCGGTTTGTTACCTAATTCATATTGCCTTTTAGCTGACTTCAAAAAAACCTGTCTGGTATCCTGTTCCAACAAATCCCTCAATGTTTCCCGCTTCCCTATTAATTCAACCATTAATTTGTGTTTGTTTAATCCTTTATGTATCTGTTCCAACTCCTGAATTTCCTGCAGGATCTGTTGTTTTTGCATTGTCCACATTTTTCTTCTCTTTGCCAAGTGGGGGCTTGTTTTAAAGCTTGTTATTGCTTGTTGAGAATATGTAACTACTTTAATGTACATAGCACTATACTTTGAAGAGAGAGAGGCAGTTGGTTGCATGGGCTGCAGATGAAAGGAGTTTCTTTCTGGGAGCTACTTCTCAGGAAGGGAAGGAAAGGGAAAAGGGATGAAGACTCCATAGATCAAATTATTTTCCAGTTCCTAACATTGTGAAGTTGGAGTTACATAATAGATTCCAAACGGAGCAATGGAGAAAGGTTTGTTGAGATTCAGTGATAGTACTGGGGTAGTAAGAGGGTGAAAAATACCTTGTGTGAATATTGGCAGATGCCATACTTATCTCACTTCATGAAGACTTTCTGTTGAATCTGAAAACTCAAACATCCGGTTACTAGAAAAAAAAGCCCAAAACCCTCAAATTTCCCTTTGTCCCTAAGCAACGTGAGGCAAACTGGTCATTTTTACATAGGAAAAATGGGACCTTGCCTAAATAAGGCCTTACAGAAAATTGTTATTTTCATAAATTCTGGGACACCAACACCCCCTGGAGTAGGTGCTTTCTAAAAGAGCTAAACCTTTTTTGGCCATACTTCTCTTGTGGGTCACATGTTACACTTACTTTTGCTCTTCTGTGACCCAGAGAGAGCTATTGTCACTCTCAGCTGATGTAGCAGAGATGCTCCAGGATCTGGAAGGATCCCAACAAAATTGTCTGACTGACAGTCACTGCAGGCCAAGAACTGAGCAATCAGCGGTCATGAGATCACTCAGTTCTCAGAGTAGATGAGGACAGCTGCTGCATCACACTTATGCTGAGCATAAAGGTATGAATGTTTGTTTTTGAAAATCCCAAGCTTCGCCTTTAATTTTTACTTAAAGCATGTAATGCAGTACAATTTAAAATGTTTCTTTGTCCAGACTATAGACATTAAAGTATTCACATATTCTTAGCAAACAGTAAAAGAGTTTGAAAACATGCTATTCCTGACCATGAAAGAAAAAAATAAGGACTGGAGATTTTTTGCCATCTCTGTTGTGAACTTTGAAGATTAATTTCTTCTCAATACCTATAGCTGCAGAGGTGATCTAGGGCTTGTAAAGTAAAGTGCTTCTCCTGCTTGTTCCAAATATATGTAAATACTTTAGTATGCATCTAGGCACAAGTTAACTTAAGCACGCTTCCTTAGAAAAATTCTAAGGATTAGTATATATTTAATTCAGCATAGTTTTTGCTATTTATAGAAGCCCCAATGCATTGACCAACGTAAACCATGCAGATAAATTATCATAATACAGAAGACTAAAGAGCTCCATTCCACCTCACCCTAGTCATGATAGGGGTTGATATTTTAAAATGGCAAATGGTATTAAATATGAATTAAATAAAAAAGCAGAGCAGACTGCAAATATCTCTCTACTGTAAAATGGATCACAGGGCCGAAGTTGGTGCAATGCCAGAAAAGGATTGCAGAGAATTCATTTCTACCTAGAAACCCCTTTGATATGCTTGCTCATTACTCATCCCTGCAGGAAAGTGGAGACTGGGGACATGCATATTTACAGGGATACCAGAGATACATTATAATAAATATTCCTATGTTTGAAGTTGAATGCAGGTGCCTTTGCCTGCTACCCAACAGAAATTTTGACTGGCAGTGCCACTAAGGATTCTGGAAAATGTTTAAAGGAAAGAGAAGGGGAAGTAAAAACATAAAAAGGTACATTTATAAACCTGCTTGATTTATCTATAGATATATCCAAGCAGTGTTAAAAATATATTCATTCTATGATGTTAGTTTTTTTCAATAATTAAATTAAATTAAATCAGAATGTGCCAATGACACCAATGTTCTTTGCCAATTAAGGGCTAAGGTGAACTAGCCCTTTAAAGTTGATCTATTTGGCAAATAACAATAGCAATAATAATGTTAACTTGTTGCTGATTAGGTGCTGCTCTGCTTGTAACGTCAGACAGTATTGAGAGGCACGATAGGACAGTAGTAATTTGTCATTAGTGGTTGTGCTTGGCATGGAGTTAAAGAGCAGCCCCAACTGCCACTCATACCTGGTGTCTGCTTTTTAGAGGCAGCGCTGGCATAATCTCATCAGCGTTACTTTTTTTTTTTAACAGTTAAATTTTATTAAAGAAATAGCCAGTTACAATACATCATAACAGAGCATAATGATCGCAGATGCAACTGCCTGAGTGAACAATAGGGTAGCAACAGCGTTACAGACTCATACTATTAGGCATCTTGGTTGCGTATAAGCGGATTGACAAAGATCCCATTAAGCTAGGGAGCCCCTCCAAATATAGAAAAAAAAAAAAAACTCTTAATAAAAAGGATAGGTACATTGCCATTCCTAGTGCATCAATAGGACCTAAACATAAACAATAAAGTATTGTAAAAGCCTGTCCCGATATATCTGCATTGTAACTTTATGCCAATCAGGCTACACCCTACTACTTATAATCCAAGAGCCAAATGTGGCAAAAGAAGATAGAAAAGAGGTGACAGCCTGTCTCAAGGCTGGCACCTTGGAAAAAGAAAAAGAAAGAAAGGGGAAAGATGCGGTTGTCCCTAAGGAAGAAAACGGGCATTGTCAGCCCAGATACTCAGCGACACCTCCTCCTCAGGCTCGTGTCAGGGAGGCATATGCAGAGGAGTAAATAAACACGACCCAAGGTCGCCAGGTAACCATGTACTTGTCTGTGCTTTCGTGAGCTATGGCCCTAATCTCTTCCATTTTGTGAAGATATCTTATCTCTCCCAGCCATTCCGTGATTGAAGGGGTCGTAGTGTTTCTCCAATATCTCGGTACCACCGCCTTTGCGGCCGTAAGTAGGAATCTGATCAGCGATTTTTTATATTTTCTCATAGAAAGGTTAGTAATGTGTAATAGACAACATTTAGCGTCTAGGGGGATCCGTGTATCGGTTATTTGTTGTATAATGCTAATCACTTGGGCCCAATATGGTCGAATTAGGTCGCATTCCCACCATATATGTTGTAAGGTGCCCTTAGCTTGGTTACAGCGCCAACATAAGTCTGGAACGGCGGGGAACCACTTATGCAGTTTAATTGGCGTATTATACCAATTTGTCAAAAGTTTAAAAGAAGTTTTCTGTAATCGAGTGCTAATTGCACACTTATGGGCAAATACACATGCCTGTAACCATTGATCGTTTGTAAATGATGATCATCAGCGTTACTTGTAATCAGGACTACAGTGAGTGGTGAGGTGACTGGCTGTGATCAAGGCGTTTAGCTGAAACACATAAGAACCTGTGTATTTTACTCACTATCATGCTACAATAAAGTTTTCATAAGGATTATCTGGAGTTGCCAGCTACATTTTCCATTCCATGTCTGTCATTTATGTATGTATGTATGTATGTCATGTTCTATGTCTGGCGCAAAACCAACACATCACCCAAAGAACACCAAAGAAACATAGTGGTGGTAACATCATGCTGTGGGGATGTTTTTCAGCAGTCGGGACTGGGAAACTGGTCAGAGTTGAGGGTATGATGGATGGTGCTAAATACAGCAATATTCTTGAGCAAAACCTGTACCACTCTGTGTGTGATTTGAGGCTAGGATAGAGGTTCACCTTCCAGCAGGACAATGACCCCAAACACACTGCTAAAGCAACACTTGAGTGGTTTAAGGGGAAAAACGTAAATGTGTTGCAATGGCCTAGTCAAAGCCCAGACCTCAATCCAATAGAAAATCTGTGGTCAGACCTAAAGATTGCTGTTCACAAACCATCCAACTTGAAGGAGCTGGAGCAGTTTTGCAAGGAGAAATGGGCAAAAATCCCAGTGTTAAAATGTGGCAAGCTCATAGAGACGTATCCAAAGAGACTTGGAGCTGTGATAGCCACAAACGGGGGCTCTGCAAAGTATTGACTTTAGGGAGGTGAATAGTTATGCACATTGACTTTTTCTGTTTTGTCCTATTTATTGTTTGCTTCACAATAATAACAAAAAAAAAAATCTTCAAATTTGTGGGTGCATGTTCTGTAAATTAAATGATGCAAATCCTCAAACAATCCATGTTAATTCCAGGTTGTGAGGCAACAAAACACGAAAAATGCCAAGGGTGGTGAATACTTTTGCAAGGTCCTGTATATAGACTTTTTGAACAAGTAGTAAAAGCATTTTAAAATAAGCCTTCATTTATCTTTGCATCTTTAACCACTTACGTCGGCAGAATGGCACGGGCAGGCAAATGGTACATCCCTTTGAAATTCCCACCTAGCGGGCGTGATGCGGGAGCGTGCCCGTGAGTCCTGTGAATTTCGATGTTCACCGGCGGCCTGCGATTGCGGTGAGGAGAGGCAGAATAGGGAGATGCCAATGTAAACAAGACATTTCCCTGTTCTGCCTAGCAACATGACAGAGATCTACTGCTCCCTGTCATCGGGAGCAGTGATCTCTGTCATGTTGTAGTGAGACCATCCCCTCCCACAGTTAGAACACAATGAGGGAGCACCTTGATTGCCCCATAGTGCTTAACCCCTTCCCTGCCAGTGACATTTATACAATAATCAGTGGCTGTTTTTAGCTCTAAGCACTGTATAAATGTCAAGAATGTAAATAGTGTCAAAAGTGTCCGATCTGTCTGCTGCAATCACGATAAAAATCGCAGATAGCAGCCATTACTAGTAAAAAAAGAAAATAATAATAATAAAATGCCATAAATCTATCCCCTATTTTGTAGATGCTATAACTTTTGCGCAAACCAATCAATATACACTTATTGCGCTTTTTTTTTTTTTTTTACCAAAAATATGTAGAAGAATACATATCAACCTAAACTGTGGAATATATTTTTTTGGGGATATTTATTATAGCAAAAAGTAAAACATATAGCTTTTTAAAAAAAAAATTGTCACTTTTTTTTGTTTATAGCGCAAAAAATAAAAACCGCAGAGGTGATCAAATACCACCAAAAGAAAGCTCTATTTGTGGGAAAAAAAGGACGTCAATTTTGTTTGGGTACAACGTCGCACGACCGTGCAATTTTCAGCTAAAGCAACACAGTGCCGAATCGCAAAAAATGCTCTGGTCGGGAAGGGAGTAAATCCTTGTGTTTGATGGCACAGTGGCAGCATTTGATGGCATGGTGGCAGCATTTGGCACAGTGGTAGTGTTTGATGGGCACAGTGGCAGCGTTTAATGGGCACAGTGGCAACGTTTGGCACAGTGGCAGTGTTTGAGGGCACAGTGGTAGCATTTGATGGGCACAGTGGCAGCATTTGATGGGCACAGTGGCAGCATTTGATGGGCACAGTGGCAGCGTTTGATGGCACAGTGTCTGCAATTGATGATGGCACAGTGGCAGCATTTGAGGGCACAGTGGCAGCGTTTGATGGGCACAGTGGCAGTGTTTGATGGCACAGTGGCTGCAATTGATGATTTTTTTATGACCCCCCAATTTTTTTTAGCACCAGCCGCCACTGGTACCCCCCATAAATCAGAAACCAAAATAAAATTACCCTCATAGATCGGCTGCCCCAAACAGAGCACCCCCATAGATCAGTTACCACTATCAGTGTGCCCCCTTACATGAGGCGTCCTCCTTCACAATGTCCCTTTACATCAGGAACCCCAATGGATATACCCTCATATATCAGTTTCCCCATCAGATTTCCCCCAAAGATCAGTTGCCTCCATCATAGTTGCCCATTAATAAGTTGCCCCATCATAGTTGCCCCATCAGAGTGCCCCCATTATCAGTTGCTCCATCCTACTGCACCATGGATCAGTTTCCCGTTCAAAGTGCCCCCATCACAGTGTCACCATAGATTGGTTGCCCCATCAGAATGCCCCCATAGATTAGTTGCCCAATCAATTAGTTACTTCCATCATAGTGCCCCCATATATTAGTTGCCCCATTAGAGTTCATATATAGATCCATTTGGACCATCACAGAGCCCCCATAGATCAGTTACCCCCATCATATTGCCCCATGAATCAGTTTCCTGTTCACAGTGTCCCCATCACAGTGCCCCCATAGATTAGTTGCCCCCATCAGAATGTTCCAGTAGATTAGTTGCCAAACCAATTAGTTACTTCCATCATAGTGCTCCATAGATTAGTTGCCCCATTGGAGTGCCTCCATAGAGTAGTTCCCCCATTGGAGTGCCTCCATAGAGTAGTTCCCCCATCACAGTGCCCCCATGGATCAGTTGCCCCCCTCATAGTGCCCCCATAGATTGGTTGCCCCATAAGAATTCCCCCAAAAGATTATTTGCCCCCATCAATTAGTTGCTCCCATCACAGTACCCCATAGATCAGTTGCCCCATCATAGTGCCCCATTGATTAGTTGTCCTATTAGAATGACCCCATCAGTTAGATGCCACATTGATTATTTGCCCCATCAATTAGTTGCTTCCATCAGAGTGCCCCTACAGATTATTTGCCCCATCAGAGCGCCACATAGATCAGTTGCCCCCATCATAGCACCCCCATAGATCACTTGCCCCATCACAGTGCCCCCATAGATTAATTGCCCCCAGAGATCAGTTGTTCCATCAAAATACATGTAGATTGGTTGCCTCATCAAAGTGTCCCCACACATTTGTTGCCTCATCACTGTGCCCCCATAGATTAATTACCCCATCAGAGAACATACATAGATCAGTTGCTGTGTACCTGTAGGAGTAATCTCTGTAGTCTGGCAGGCAGAAGGCCAAAGCTGGAGGGAGAAACACACCTGACATCATTGGTTGCTAGCCAAGCTCGGCATCCCTAGCAGCCAATGATTGCTGCTCACTGGCCCAGAACGTGTGGACGGTACGTCATTATAATGAATGCTTTACTATGAAAAAAAAAGTCCAGCAGTGAAAGAGTTAAAGTGACACTGAAGATGAATATTTGAGTGCTCCAATTCTCTTGCAGTAGCAGTTGCTCATGTCTGTAAACATCATTGCAACCCCCACAGAGCACCGTGTCTAATATTCTGTGCCCTCTTTTAGATTAAGACCCCATCATCCCCTGTATGCCAGCTGAAGGTTAAAAGAGAACCATAGGCAAAACATTTTTTGGATAGGGAGGGTTATAACCCCTGTGAAGTATTGTTTCTTTTTTTGCCATTAGTGTTCCTATTGGGGAGATTTCCCTTCACTTCCTGTTCCATATCCAAAACAGGAAGTGAGTGAAATCCCACAGAGTGATGTAATCCCTGGTTGTCACCAGAGCTAGCGTCCCCATTGGAAGATTTTCCCTCTATTCCTGTTGTGACAACCCAAAATTTGGTATTTTCTTTTCACTTCTAATGGCAATGGTAAACATGACAAATAAAGAGGGCACAGATAGCAATAAAAACCTGACAGGTGTTGTAATCCCTCTCCATTCTATCCAAAATTAACACAAAAAATTGGTTTGTCTTTAGTTATACTTTACCACGTGCAAGAAAAATGAAAAAAATAAATAAAATAAAAATAGGTTTGGCAGTGAAGGGGTTAAAATTACCTATAAAAAATTAACAAAACTGGTCCAACTGCTCACGCCTCCACCTCTCTTCCTCTCCTTGCATCTGCGGACATCACTACACCCCCACTTAGCCCCATGTGTAATCTGCTGCACTCCCTTTTAGAGTAAAAACCTTTTGCCAACCGCAGTACGTATATATACATTGTTGTTTGCAAGTGGTTTACTGGGATTATGGCGGTAGATATCAGCCAGTGTTGTTTTTTGCAGCCCTCCCGCCGCTTGCCGGTGTTTCTCGCATTTACTGTTTCCACCAGTACGCCCGAGAAACGATGCAATGATGCGACCGGCTGCTCCCATAGGTAATCAAAGAGTAGATACTCTATGGCCTTGGAGGACCGGAGTGATGCCATGACATCACTTCTGGTCCAGGCTGAAAAAAAAAAATTTTTTTTCACTGCTTTTGGACCACCCCATGCATATATACTAAAAAAAAAAAAAAAACTCCAGAAAAATATCCCATAATTTGTAACCAATATCCAATCTATATAATCAACACGCTTATTGAAATCTTTGTGTTACCAAAAATATGTAGCAGAATACATATTGGCCTAAATTGAAGAACAAATTAGATTTTTTTACATATTTTTATTGGATGTGTTTTTTTTGTTTAAAAAAGTTTTATTTGAAAAACGGGAATATGACAGGTATACAGTACAGAGCAATACACATATACATTAATGAGGCGTATTATATTAGCAGGACAAGGTATAAATAGTTATCGCTTGTAAAGTAGTATACTGTAGGTAAAAGATGCAGAAAGAGTGAAAAACATAATATCTCAACCCATTCATATTGAATTGTTAGTTTAAAATAAGTAGGTAATAGGAGCCAATATACCAATGGGAGAGCATACATGGGAGGCTGTAGGATAGGAAACACAATTCCAGTGTGTTATTTATATGATAAGGACCAGTAGTTCAATTTTTTATGGAAAGATGACATTGTGTCTGAAAGTGTGTGGTGGATTCTCTCAGATAATTTAAGAGTTTCCATTCTGGACAATACTTGGAACTAAGATAGGTTGTGTGTCTTCCAGTTAAAGGCAATCATCCATTGAATGGAGCTGATTTGCGAATGGAGTAATCTATTGCATGGTGGGGGGATGTCCGGAACGTCAGCATATAATATGCATATTAGTGGTGAAAGAGTGATTTTCGTTTTGGATGAAGATTCCATTTTGGTTATAACAGCCTGCCATGTAGGCTCTAGGAGTTTACAGCTCCAAAAAATGTGAAGGTAGTTGCCCTCATCCAAACATCGTCTGAAGCAAGCAGGAGAAACTGAGGGATAGAAAGAATGGATTTTGGCAGGAGTCATATACCATCTAGTAACCAGTTTTAATGGGGATTCTCTAAAAGCAGCAGCACGGATACTTTTGCGTAAATTATCAATCATCTTATACCAGGATTTAACGGAGAGAGAGAGATCCAAGTCAATCTCCCACCGAAGTAAAAGGGTTGGTTTTTCTGGGAGATGCAAGCAATTTAGAGAATTGTATATTGATGAGATTAGTCCTTTGTCTCTAGAGAAATTTGTGAAAATTTGTTCAAAAAGGGTACAGGGAGGATTAATAGTCATAGAGAAGTGATTGGCAAAAAAATCTTTGATCAAAAGGTATTGAGAAAGGTCGGAAGATGGGAGATTATGTTGACATTGTAATGTAGTGAAAGAAGCAAAATTAGATTTTATGACTACTGATTTACGTGTAGTTAGGTCTTTTTGAATCCACTTATGGAAGGGAGAGTTGTCTGGGTAAGCAGGAGGGAAATTCGGGTCCCCTAGATATGAGGCATTGATTTTTGATTTTATTCCATAGTTGTATAGAGTGGGCTACTATTATGTTTTTTCTAATCAGTATGTGATAGATTTTCGTGTTGGAGCATAGTATGCCTTTTAGGTAAAGAGGAGTGATGGAGGAGGATTCAAACCTGAGCCACGGGATTTGAGTGTCTGAAGAGTGCCATTGTGCGAAGTGTGTTAGTCTGGCTGCTAAAAAATAGTGCCATAGGTGAGGAAGACCAAATCCTCCTTTGTTTTGAGAATGATGCATGAGCAGGGCCACTGATAAGGCAGTACAGCCAGCCCTCCAGTAGGGGGCCCAAGCCTCATCAGTCCAAAAGGGGGCCCGGACAACTGCAGGAGAGGAGAGCTGGCTGTTCTGCCTTGTGACTCCTGTGCTTTATCCCTATGTTCTACTTACTTGCCTACAGTGCCTTTGTTTAGCAAGCTGTCCCATGCTGGCTTTATTCTCAGGCTGCATCCTGATTTTAGAGCAGCAGGGACAGCTGCACACTGTCTCTCTGCTTCTGCCTTGAAATCATTACACTGCCCGTGTTCTGTGGGTCCTTAACCACTTCATTACAGGGCACTTTCGCCCCCTTCCTTCCCAGCCCAATTTTCAGCTTTCATCGCTCTAGCGCTTTCAGTGACAATTGCGCGGTCATGCTACACTGTACCCAAATTACATTTTTAGCATTTTGTTCGCACAAATAGAGCTTTATTTTGGTGGTATTTATTCACGACTCAGTTTTTTATTTTTTGCGATATAAGCGCAAAAAAAGCGGAAATTTTGAAAAAAAACAATATTTTCTTTTTTCTATTTTAAAAGAAATCCAATAAAATCTAATTTTGTCATAAATTTAAGCCAAAATGTATTCTGCTACATGTTTTTGGTAAAAAAAATTCCGTTAAGTGTATAATAATTGGTTTGTCTGATCACGGACATATGTACGCAAATGATCATGTACATATGTGTGCAGGTGATCACGTACATATGTGTGCACATAATCATTGGGACATGTGATTTTAGTGGGACATATGTGGGGGACATGTTTTTATTATTAGGGACATGTGTTTTTATTATTTGGGGACATGTATGTTTTGGGGACATGTGTGTTATGGGGACATATGTGGGGACTGTGTTTACACTGTGTTTACACTGTGTGGTTTTTTTGTCCTAGCACCTGAGAGTGTGTAACCATTTCAAATAGAAAGGCCATCATTGTACATATTCTTCAATAACAATGTTCTCTTCACAGTGCCCATCGATAAACCTGAAGAGAGATGGAAATTGAGAAAATCATACCATCTCTCAAAGAAGAACAGAAGCCTGAATTTACAGAAGAAGATCAGGAGCTTGATTGTGGGTTCTATTTCATAAGCAGCAGATGGGGGGAAATTCAAAGACGACATGTGTCATCAGCCCCTCCTGAAGAAGAACCCTCAATAATCCAGGGTGAAGGAAAAAGAAACAGAAAAAGAAATAAACCAGAAAAAGGCAAAACACAGCTTGAGACTCTACAAAAATATGATATTCAAATTGAGAGTCCACCAAAATGCGAAGTCAACATTGAGACTCCTCCCACTGAGGTGCCTGTAGCTCCCCCTGCAGAAAAAAAGCCCAGTCACCCCAGGCAAAAGAAAAAGAAACAGAAACAAAAAATTGACAGTTAAGGTAATGTTTTTTTTTCTCTTTTTTTAATAATGTTTTTTATTAGTATACACAAATGTTATATATAATTCCTTAACATAAAAAAAGGTAGTTTTTTTTAGCTTACTGATTTGTGAATGATGTGCAGAGCATTATTCTACAAATGTACTGAGAACAATCTGCACCTTCACCTGTTCCAATAGTGCAGTAGGATAACAGGTCTCCAGGAGATGACTTTTGTCCTTTAATAGAATCATATTTGGGGAACAGTGTACCAGCTTGTTGTAATATAATCTTAGCCCCTGTACGAAATTCCGATGGAAAACATGTTGTCGGATAATCCGACCGTGTGTGGGCTACATCTGACTTTTTCCGTCGGAATGTCCGACCAACAAAGTTTGAGAGGTGGATATAAAATTTTCCGACAACATGATCCGATTGGACTTTGTCCGATCGTTTGTACAGAAATTCCGATCGGACAAAGTGCCACGCATGCTCAGATCCAATTACGAGACCAAAGCTATTGGCTACTAGCCGTAACATAGTCCCATCGTAAGGAAACGAACGTCATCACGTTCCGAATGATCGGATTTTCCAACAACTTTGTCCGACCGTGTGTATGCAACACCAGTTTTGGACAAAATCCGTCGGAAAAAATCCGACGGATTTTGTTGTCGGAATGTCCGACCATGTGTACAGGGGCTAAGAGTTCTTCAATGTCTACACAGATTTTTAAATGCCCGGTTTTGTAAACATTTCTGCCTTTGCTTCTTCTCTTTAACAGATCTGCACCAGACGATCTCCGTGTCAAGCCATCATCATTGGAGCCTCTTCTACATCATCACTCTATTGCAGGATTCTCATCAGCACCCAAGAGAGCAGGACTGCCACAAAAAGTATTTTTCTTCAGGCGTGCGCTGGGCCAGCTATAAGGGAATGTTGGAGGCTGGAAGACTTTTTTCTGAAGGAGTGAGTTGGGCCGGCTATAAGGGGAGGTTGGAGGCTGGAAGTCTTTTTCTGCAGGCGTGTGTTGGGCCGGCTATGAGGGGAGGTTGGAAGCCGGAAGTCTTTTTTCTGCAGGCATGCGTTGGGCCAGCTATGAGAGGAGGTTGGAGGCAGGGAGTCTTTTTTCTGAAGGCGTGCATTGGCCTGGCTATGAGGGGAGGTTGGAGACCGGTAGTTTTTTTTCTGCAGGCGTGCATTGGGCCGGCTATGAGAGAACTAGAGTTCAGTAATCACCAACCTGTACAGTTCAGTAATTTGTCCCCGCTGAAACCAGCTGTATACAATCTATGGCCAACTGTATAGTGTGGAGTAGGAGTGGAATGTATAGCTGATGAGTTATTATAACTAAGAGAACTTGGTGAACAGTTCCCCTTCCACCACCTGGATTCTGTTTACATGACCCACACTCTGTGCTATCCTCCAATTTGCTTGCAATGTGTGACGGGGTTAAGGGAAGTTGAGCAAAAAAAGTGACGCTAGAGCCATTCTGAATTGCCCCAACAATATAAAGGAGTGCTGCCTAGAATATCTCGTTACCACCTGGGATGCTGTAGTGGGGACCACTCGCCTAATTCTTACAGTGAACCCCTGTCTGGGAAAGGAATCGCAAGCTTTTGCAGATCTCCCTAAAAAAAGATCTCAGAATGTGGTAAGCGGCAGTGTGAATAGTGGTGGAGGACTTTTTCTTTTGGAACTCGTCACTGCTTCTTGGGTGTTTTTGTGTGATGTCACCATTAACAGACCATTAAGGATTCAATTTTATTTGGTGGATCTTCACTTTTGGACTGTTTTTTCCAGGACTGTATTATTTATCTATTGCTTTATTCAATAATTTGTTTTGCTTTTGGATCATGTTATTCCACTGATTGTTTTGGATGTTTATATTTATATTTAACACTCTAATGTTTCACTAGTCTCATTGATATTTTGAGGAAATTCATGTATGTTTTCTTTCAGCGCAGCTAATAAGTATTGGTATTGTTATTTTGGTGTGGGTAATTTAGTTGCAGCAGTTAGTATTATTTGTTCACTTTTATCAGGTCAGCGCAGTATTATACTATTTTATGTAGCAGAATACATTTTGGCTTAAATTAATGACAAAATTAGATTTTATTGGATTTATTTTAAAACAGAAAGTAGAAAATGTTCTTTTTTTTTTTAATTTACGCTCTTTTTCGCTTATATAGCAAAAAATAAAAAAAATAGATTTATGAATAAATACCACCAAAAGAAAGCTCTATTTGTGTGAACAAAATGATAAAAATTTCATTTGGATACAGTGTTGCATGACTGCACAATTCTTATTGAAAGTGCAAGAGCACCGACAGCTGAAAATTGGCCTGTGAAGGAAGGGGGTGAAAGTGCCCAGTATTGTAGTGATTAAAAAAAAAATGTATTGGATATGTATTATAGCAGAAAGTAAAAAATATAGTTTTTTTTTTCAAAAGTCTTTTTTTGTTTATAGCGCAAAAATAAAAAAATGCAGTGGTGATCAAATACCACCAAAAGAAAACTCAATTTTTGGGGGAAAAACGTGCAATTGTCAGTTAAATTAACACAGTGCCGTATCGCAAAAAATGGCTTGTCATGAAGGGGGGTAAATCTTCCAGAGCTGAAGTAATTAGGGGGCAATGAGCTTTAAAATGTCTAAAGCACCATTTTAATGGGAGCGTTTTGTCATACTGTGAATCCCAGCAGCAGAAATCTACTGACTCCTGCTGCTGGTATTGACAGCTGCATGTGGATAGCAGCGGCCGCTGAGCCTGCACATTGCAATGACAGGCTGCCAGCAGCTGCAGCTATTTATGCCTGTTCAGTAAACCCGCATATTGCAGATTTATTTTATGGGACCATTTACACAAAAATTCATTACGTAATGCACAGAACATTTTTGCGTTACTGCATTGCAGTGTCATATATTTTGAAAGGCACCCCAATGTACTAAAACGCATCGTATGGCCACCTTAATGGATAAGATGCTAATATGCAACATAGCGCACTTTGACGCACTTGCATTAACGCACCACTAAGAAGTAAATAGGCCCTTAAAGATTTATGATTTCTCTATGGTAAATGATCTACTTTGCTTAACCTAGACCAATTTCTGGCAATTTAGATAAAAGAGCTGATGCCTGGCACATTAATATATAACAGAGGATAGCTTTGCGTTCTATCCACTTTTCTGACCGGCTGTAAACTAGTGAAGAAAATTAGCTGTCTATGAGGATTTATAGCGTAATTATCTTAATCACTCACCGAAAAAAAAAAAAAAAAAACACGTCAGTAAAACAGAGTTGTGAGAAACAGAACAATAATGTCAGATGTGTTTTATTGTCTTTAGTGTGAATGAATTGTCACCTAATAAAATATACATGACCATTTAAAGGGGCATTGTTAAAAGGCTGTTAAGAAGTTTAAAATACATACCAATGTGACTATTACACTGTAAATATTATATTTTATGTATTTGAAATTTTTAAATATTGTGTCTTTTTAAAGAAAAAGTGTACTTGTATTCAAATACTTTAATAGATAATATTCCTATATGTTTACACCATAGGTGTGTGCAGCCTATTGCATTAGGGTGTGCACCCCAAAGTTTACGTACATACTGTACATACATACACACACACTATTATAAATGAATGTACAGAAACATTTTAAAATGTATTAAAACAAGGACAATGTCTGTAGAGCAATAGACGGTATCAGTAAGGCAGTGAATAATGTCATTTTTTTTTTTTTTTCTTTTTTACAATTTTTAAAATTATTTCTTATAATATTTTTTTTTTTTTTTTACAATTTTTTTTAGGAGCCCTATTGGGGGACTGGTGAAATATTAGGGGTCTAAATAGACCCCTGATGTCTCTCTTTTGAGACAGAGAAGGGGACTGAGAACAGAGATTTTCCAGTCCATTTCTCTGCAGCCTCAGCTGCAACGGACATTGAATGATTGGGAAGTGCTCTAGGCTAAGCGGCTTCCTGTTCCTTCACAAACACAGTTTACAATACTTCAGTTATGAATGAACACAGGAGTGATCGGTACCAAACGCTCACTGTATTCATTCAGAAAACGAAGGGGCTGGTAAATGACATATTTACCAGCCCCTTCCCCCACTCTCCATCTTGACACATCCCCCACAGCAGTCGATTAGAGAGGAGAGGAGGGTAGTCGGAAGCACGGGGGGGGTGAGACATGGGGGCCCGGGCATCAGGGGGAAATCAGCGCTGCAAGAGGTGATTAGGATGTGCCCAGGCACACCTGCCACACTCCCATGCACGCCTATGCTTTACACAATAATAACTTCTTTCAATATTTTTTTTTATTTTTATTTCAAGTTTTCAATTTTTTCCATAATAAAACAGAAACACAAAATAATTAAACAGTTTTGCTAAAGTATTTACCACACCAACATCTATTAACGATAAAAACTTCCAATAACATGGTTCTGACATTTTGTTTTCTGAGGTATCCTTGACGTCATTATTGCTACAATTATGTCCCTCTGTAAGAATCTAAATAGACAGTTACTGGTATTTATATTAGGATTTGCCTCCTAACGTCACACCAATTAGAGATGGCCGGTATATACAATTAAACCCAAAAAGAGATAGGTGAAAAAAGGAAACAATAAGAAAAGAGTTTGAGTTTTAGAGGTTTAGAAAGTGACCCCCCCCATATCCCGATCCCCACCCCCCGCCCGACCCTCTTTATGTCTATATCATTCTATGATCTCCTGCTAGATACTGGATCTAGGGGCTCCATATTTTTTCCAACTGCTGCATTTTGTCATTTAATATCGCTGTCATTCTTTCATTAATCATGATCCAGGAGAGTTTATGTCTGAGCTGGTCGAATGGCACCACAGCCGATTTCCATGGCTATTATGATTCTCGCTGCTGTAAAAATAAACAGTATTAGGCGCTTTTGAGGTTTTGAGGCTGAATCTATCTCTGCACCTAGCAGTACCTGTTTCAGGGATTTAATTAAATTTACCTGGGTGAGGGAATATATAAAATTATACACCCTAATCCAGTAGCGTTTTACTTTAGGGCATTGCCACCATGTGTAATACATCGTCCCCAGTTGTCTGCTGTTGTGGAAGCATCTAGGGGATGCCTCAGGAATAAAGGTCGCCAATTTTGCTAGGACCATGTACCATCTCAATAAGACTTTATAATTTGCTTCAATTAGTTAGGTATTTAGGATGGATTTTTCTGCCCCCTGGGCTATTTTGTGCCACTCGTCCAGCTCAATACTCCCCTGGAGGTCTGCTTTATGTATTCTAGTTTCACAGTGCTATTCGTGAGCACTGTGTATAGTTCAGATATATGGCCTCTTATCTTCTCATATTGTGAGCAGAAGTATTCCATGGAAGTCATCGTAGTTATGTCTGAATTTCTAGATATTGTAGACAAGAAATGCACTGGGCGTATCTGTAGTGTTCTGAGATCAGAAACTGATGCTTGCCTTTTTGTGCCTTTCTTGTTAAGATTCCTCTATGGTCACACATATCTGCTATTCTCATTAGACCCTTATTCGTCCACCAATCGAACGTTCTGGGAGAGAGACCTGGGGTGACTCTTGCGTTCCCCACTAGAGGAGCTAAAGGGGTGTGTAAAGATTGAAAGTTGTGGGATTTAAGTAATCTGTCCCAAATGCTCATGGAGACAGAAAGTGCCGGACACAGGATCAGGGGTCTCTGCTTCGGAGACAGCCAGAGAGGATGGAGGAAATTGAGTGTGTCGTACAGGCTGCCGACTCTATCCGCATCCAAATTGGATGTGGTCGTGAGCTATGGAATCTGGTAATGTGTGCCAGCTGTGCTGCATAGTAGTATTTTAATAGGTCTGGGAAGCCCATCCCACCTGTTCTCCTGGAGGCGTATAACGTGTGTATATTCACCCTAGGTCTCTTATTCCCCAATATGAAAGACAGAAGTTTGGTTTGAAATGATTTCAGATCTGATCTTGCAAGTGCTACTGGTAACGTTCTTAAGAGGTACAAAATTCTCGGTAACACGTTCATTTTGACAGCGTGTAGTCTGCCGAACCACGACGGCGTGTGTGATGACCATTTTGGCAAATCTGCCCCCAGTTTTTTGAACAATGTAGGATAGTTTTGAGAATATAATGTGTTCCAAGATGGAGTAGCAGGTAAGGGAGAGTGTCGGTTTTCCACTCTAATTTGTAAGATCTTTTCAGGTTGGAGATCATGGTATTTTCTAAGGAGATATTCATGGCCTGTGATTTGTCGTGGTTGATTTTAAGACCTGATATTATTGAAAATGGTTTAAGTATAGCATATAAATTGGGGAGAATTGTAATTGGGGATGAAATTGTCATCAGTATATCATCTGCAAAGAGAATGCATTTGTGTTCTGTGTCCCCACATTCAATTCCCTCTTTGTATTTTGACTGGTCCTGAGAAGTAGCCTTTTACTGTTAGTGCTGCCGTTGGAGAGCTATAGAAAGTTTTAAGTGTGGATATGAAGTGGGTTCCGAATCCCAGTCGGGTGAGGACAAAGAAGAGGTAGTTCCAGGACAGGGACAGCCTTATGAATATCTAGGGAAAGCAGCATTCCCCGCCTTGGCCCTCTCCCATCCCAATTCAAATGGACCGCAGAAATAATATCTATGATTCTTCTTGTTTGATCTGTCGTTTGGCGCCCCGGTACGAATCCTGCCTGGATCCTATCTGGGTGGATATAATTGGCTAGAAATTAGTTCATTCTGCCCACCAGGATCTTTGTCATAATCTTTAAGTCAGTATTGATCAACGAGATGGGGTGGTAATTTTCGCAGCATCCGTGATCCTTGCCTGGTTTTGGGAGGACATGTATAAATGCTTTATTTTCCTGGTCAGGGATAGCTGTGCTCTGCCAGATTGCATTAAAGAGGGAACAAAGATGTGGTGTCAGAGTCTCCTGAAATTTCCTGTAGTAAAGCCCTGAGAAACCATCCGGGCCTGGGCCTTTGGAGGAATTAAGATCCTTGATTGCCTGTGTAATCTCAGATTCAGAGAACGCTTGGTCCATTAAATCTAAATGTTCCTTCTGTATTTTTGGAAGAGGAATGTGTCTAAAAAACTCATCCATTTTATTCTGCCCTACCTTCTCAGAAACGCTATATAATTTGGTATAGAATTTTGTGAATTTGGCAACTATTCTTTCCGGGTCCTGACTTAGTTGCCCAGTATTCAGTCGCAATTTAGGTAATGCTGAAGCATATGGGCGGGGTACTAATTTTCTTGCTAAGAGCGTTGTGGGTTTGTCACCTATTGTGTAATATTTGTGCCGCGACCAACGTATTCTTTTTTCCGCTTGTGTGGTAAGGCTTAAGTTCAGTGCTAATCTGGCTTCATTTATTCTATGTCTGATGTCCACCTATGGTAATGCTTTTTGTTCCTTTAGGAGATCCCGCAAAGTCTGGTCCTGTTGTGTCACTTCGCTGTCTCGAGCCCGCTTTCATCGAGCTGCCAGTTGGAGTAGTTTGCCTCTAATAGTAGCCTTATGGGCTGCCCAATTAATTACAGGAGAGGTAGTCGCAGAGATATGATCCCTAAAGTATAAGCAAATTTCTTTCTCTATTTCTGTAACCATTATCGGGTCCTTTAAAAGCATAGCATTCAATCTCCACAGACAAGGTTTTTTCCATAGGTTGGAGAGAGAAAGCATGGTCCGACCATGGTATGTTAAGTATCTTAAACGAGATTACATTTGCTAACAACGGGGTTCCTATGAACAAGTGATCTATCCTAGAATATGTACGATGGACATGAGAATAGAAGGTATAATCTCTAGCTGAGGGATTATCCTCTCTCCATGCGTCAATGAAATCGTTGCTACGTAGTCATGCCAGGCCGCTGCTGCTTTTAGGAATATGTTTGTATTGCATTTTACTTTGTGAGGATTTATCCAGTATTTGGTCTAGTGGTAGATTGCTGTCCCCCCCTAGGATCACCTGCCCTTGCACCCTGAGAAGCAATACTTCAAAAATTTTACGGAAGAAGTCAATTTGCCCAGAGTTAGGGGCATAATAAGAGATTAGAGTGATTACCTGATCATTCATATGGCCCACTGCCATAATGTACTACCCTGTTTGTCTTTAATAATGGTAATAGGGACAAACTCAGCGGGAGAAACATATAGCTACTCCAAGCTTTTTTTACGGGCCCGAGGAGGTATAAAATTGCAGGTATTTTGAACTAAGATATCTCGGGGTCGAGGTTTTAGAGAAGTGAGTCTCTGGTAACATTGCAATATCAACTTTTTGTTTATGATATGTATGTAAAGGCTTTTGTTCTCTTGATGGGGGAATTAAAACCCTGCACGTTGTGTGTGATCAAAGTGTAGGTAGTTTGGTGGTCAATTGCCATCGTGGTTCTGCAAAGCACACTTACCCAGACCCATACCAAAGGATGGAGAAGTACCATTAAGCTGCTGAGGTCCTAACCGGTCAGGAGAGGGGAGGGGGCCCACCACCTCATAGAGAGAGAAAAGGAAAGAAGGGAAAAAGAGAAAGATCAATGAATTTAGGAGAAGACTCCTATGCATTGCTATTAACATAAAATGTAACATTTCCGTGACCCTGCCTCGTAGTGGGCACAGTCTATCCCAGGCGATGATCCTGGGAGTGTAAATATGAGATCACTTTCATTCAAGAATGAAAGCAAAGTCACTTGGGTGGCATGTGTGTCCACCCCGGCTTCACATCTTAAGCCTAAATAAGCAGGATTTAATCTAGTTAAACAATAAAATAAAAAAAACACATTAACTCTAGAAAAACCCAACTAGTTTCTACTATGCGCGCCCAAGGCCTTCCTGCCTCAAGATCGCCTATGTAGAATACTTTGGATAGCGGCCGACCCCGCCTTTATGTGGAGGCCTAGTGTATCCAGACTGTTTTCGTGTCTAGATAAAATGGCCTGTTGAGAAAAAGGAAAAGAAAAAAAAACACTCTGATTTGAGTTTTAGGCTTCAACTTTTTAACTTTTAGCAGAAGTTCTGCAACTTGTCCAGGTTTAACTGCCTGTGTCCTGTTAAAGGGGGTATCCTTCGCCCAAGGAATCAATTAGACTTGTTTAAGTCCGGTATCCTTTGTGGATCGGTTGGAGATAGTGCCCCATGGGTGGATGAATAAACCCTTGTAAGGGTCACAAACTGAGCTATTCAGGTTGGTGATTGTTGTCCTCTGTTACTCCTGGGTCTTTGTGAGGACCAAATGGGGGACAGTGCTCTGTTTCGGTGGTTGGTGGGCAGTGTCGGCGGGTGGTCCCTGGAGATGATTCCCAATTCAAGTAGAAGGTCTTCGCCATCATGGTAGTTGGAGAAGGAGTAATTCTTGCCTTTGTAAGTAAAGGAAAGTCTGAAGGGGAATGACCATCTATATTTGATTTGGCAGTTCAGTAGTTGTTGTAGGAGTGGCTTTAGGGTGCAGCGTTTTTGAGCCGTGGAGGGAGCAAGGTCTGCGAATAGTTGGATCGGGGCACCAAGCAGGTTCAGGTCTTATTTGTATCTTGCGGCTGCCATTCGTTTTCTCTTTAATTTTGTAATGGTGCGGTTTCACAATTATATCTCGCGGAAGTCCATCAGACCCCGAGGCTGTCAAGGCTCTGTGGATTCGGTCGACTTCAAGGTAATGCGGTGATATGTCTGGTATTAGATCCTTCATGAGGATATTCATGGCTCCTTATAGGTCTGTGTGGGATTCTGGGAGTCCCCGTATGCGTATATTATAACGTCCTCAATTTTAGCGTACGCCTCCTCCAAACGTCCCTGGAGTTCTGTGGTCATCCTGGTGTTTTGGTTGATTCTGTGCACTGATTTATCCACTTTCATTTCAATAGTGTCCAGTCTGAGTCTAAAACTTTGTATGTCCTGTTTTATGTAATTTGTAATGATGGAACATGCTTTGGATAGCTCCTGTTGCAGCACGGTCGAGAATCTCACAAGCAGTGCTGCATCCCCTGTATAAGGGGCCTGTGAAAATGAGGGATCAGCAGGGGCTAGGCTAGATTGGCTAAAGATGGAGTCTGCCAGATCTGCCATGTTTCTGTTCATGGAGGACCTCGGTGATCCCACTCTGTCCCAGGAATGTCCCTGTAGAGTGGGAAGGGGATTCCAATCCCTGTATTTCCTCCTCTGGGTCCCCAGAGGATTGGGAGGAAAATGGTTCTCTTGGTGCTGCCATGGGAGAGGGATTAGAGCGCTGTGGGGAGTCTGGGTGCTCAGGGTCCTGGCCACCTCGTGTATTCTGCTTACCCGGCGCCATCTTGGAAGAGGAGGTCTGTGCGGAGGAAGCTTGCCTCGGCTGATTTCTTCTTGTGACCCCTCGGGTTCCGCTTCAGCTGGGCTTCCATTTTGGGCCGCTCTCCTCGTTCCTGCACTGTTTCTAGCTAATATAAAGCCGGTGTGCAGAGCATGGCTACTGCATGCCAGCTGCCGCGCTCTTGCACACAATAATAACTTCTTAAAGGATATCTAATCCAAAAAAAGGAATATATTGAAGCTTACATATTCTTGTTGTGGTGGCTGCATTTGTTTCATTTTTCAGGGTAACAACATGTTAGCATGCATTATTGGATGTTTATCAAAGGCTTTGCTAGGATTGTGAAAGACCTGGGGGTACCCTTGGGCAACACAAAAGAAGAAAAGATGCGCCAAGGCAAATGGTGGGTGTGGTCACATTGTGCTAACAGTCGTAGAGGCTTAAAACCTAAGCTTACTCGTACATATGCCAAAGTCCTTGTGCTCACAAAATATGTGGTATGTAATGTATAATACAGCTTATAGAGGACAGATGTTAGGGGTACATAATGCATAGAGTCCAGGGGTCAATAGTATGTGGCCTTCACGAGCAGGGGGACTAAGCGAAAACTGTAAACACAGCTCCCCCTAAAATAAAGTGCTGCAGCACATATTCCTTTTTAATTAGAGATCATAGTTTTACTTTAATGTGTTCTTATAACCTTCTGGATTTCAATAAAACATAAAATAAGAATGAAAAGCGAGGAAACCTGTGCTATTGGAAAGATTATTCTGTCATCGCTGAAGATCAGGCTCAGGTAAGTGTTAGGGGGGCTGCTACACACAGAAGTTTTTTTTTTATCTTAATGCATAGAATGCAAAAAAAAAAAATGCTGCCTTTACAACTCCTTTAAACAGGGGTTACTGGTAAATTTAGCTGTGCTAGTTGGTAGCTAACCTGGCTAATTTATAGTCTTTGTGATCATTTGGGTTTTTACCTAAGCCTGGTTTAACTGTAGTTCCTCCCTTATGTCAATAGGTGGCACTTTTGCCTTTGGTATTAGTGTAATGAGCTGCAATTAGACTGAGTTATAAATATGCATATATCTTTCAACCAATCAGTAGGAGTTAAATTCCACTGAGCAAGCTGGGAGAGAGTACATATTTGGAAAAGGTCAGGTGATTGGGGTCTTCCCATCTAGTCCTTGGTCTGGTGTGGATGTGCGAGGGACAGTTGGCTGAGGTCTGAAATCTAAGGCCTGGCCATGTGCTCCAGGCTCTGCCAGAGAGAGCCTGTTAGCTGCCTGGGGGCATAGGAGAGGCTCTGCCAGTGAGCGAGAGCCTTTTGTTGCCTGAAGGCTTGAGGAAAAGGATAGAGTTCTGAAATGAAGTACCAGAGGTTACTCTTCATGAGCTGGGGGCTGTGGAGAGGCTGGGAAAGTGTCAAGAGAGACTCATCCAAGGAAAGGTGAAAGGTGAGTTTTTTTCGGTTGCTATAGGAGACAACTGTTGCTATGTGGGTACAGAACATTGAGTGCAAGCCTAAGGCTCTTGTTCTGTAGTGCTGTCTACCTGGCTGTTTGGTTTTCAGAGTCTTCTGATCTGTCTGCCTTCTGTCCTAGTGTGTCCTTTGCCCTAACCCCCCCTTCCTCATTTTTCTGTCGTGAGCATTAAACTCACTTTTGCTCATCCTAAAAGTGACTGGTGCCCATCTTTTATGCAACCATCCATACCCACCAAACCTAAGAACCAGCAATCTGAGGTAAAATGTCTGCCCTCCCTGATGCTAGGGGTTGGGGGGGAGGGGCGCTATAACCGTATACTTTACTCCTAACTGTCATGCTTCAGTTTTTTGCTAGTGTACAAGGAAGTTGGATGCCTTTTCCCAGCTGTGCTGAGAAATGCCTAACTTTACTTTTCCTAGCTTTTATTTTTTTCTTTAATCAAAATATACAATTCACTGTACATATTTTTCTTTCAGGGAGGTCAATCAAGAATTCAGAATGCTGTAAAGCTAGTCTCTACAAAGCAGCTATCCAGCTCGATGTATACTTAAAGCAGAAGTAAACCCATAGATTTACCAGTTTTCAAAAAACAGTTACATTTCTGACACATGTCGGTAATATAACTGTCACGTTGTGTGTGCTCTCAACCAAACTGTCAAACCATCAAATGGCCGATGTCATAACTCATCACATGTGCAGCATCATGGTAGTTGAAGATTAAATAGAGGCCAAGATGGCAGCTTCCTTGGCTGAAAATGATTGGAGGGTATACTTCCACTTTAACAACAACTTTGGAAGTCATACCCAGACTCCGCTGGACTGAAAGATTGCAGGTTAGCCTGGCTTGTGTCCATTGGGCACTGGGCTCTGCTAGTGCCACTTTCCAGACCTTTGTGTACTTTGTTAATTAGCCACACAGGGCTCTGAAGGTTTAGAGCCATGGCCAGTCTCTGTTGTAATCTAATCTTTGAAGATTCAATCTGCGAGTAGGCATCTGGATGTGCAAAGGTAACTTGTAACGTGACCTTCAGGCATCAGGGCTTGGATTGTGGTGCTTTCCGAACCCTCATGTACTGTCATATTTAGCCACAGTGCACTTTCTGGGTCTAGAGCCATAGCACAACTTCTGTTGTGACCCTGTCTCTGAAGGCTCACTTAGTTAGCAAGGTTGGTCAGGCTGCGGCATTGGTAGCTACCTCACATTTGGAACAATTGGGTGAAATTTTTTAACATTTCCATCCATTTTTTACAGTGGGATTAAGGATTAAGGCTGAGGGATTGAGTGCTGATGTCATTCACTAGATGAAGTGCTGCATACATGCTCTGTACTCTCTTTGCTTCCATTCAGCACCATCCCATGGCTCCTGTGCCTGGGGAAACAAGTGGATCCAGTTATACTGCCTAGTTTCTATGATTTAGTCACCTTCAACCACTTATAACACTCATCAGCACTAGCTGCCCAGGTTTGTAAGTATACGAGGCCTTGCCTCACATTGTGTGTAAGTTACCGTTACACAGTACATGTCTTCTCAAAGACACAAAGAGGACAGTCCCACTGCTACAGTATCTTCAGCCTATAATTCTCTAATGACCCTGTTTCCCGAGATGTAACCGTTGCTTGTAATTTGAAACTTAGGACCCCTTTCTATGTCCACTATGGTCTTCTTGCCTGTTTGTGCCCAGCTGCTTTACCATTCTGTCCAAAGGGATTCTACCTGTAAGTGCTTTCTGTACAAGTGTAACTCTGTTCCACCCAAATGTAAATAAAAATAAATAATTACTGTGATGAGCAACATGAGTGATCTACTGGCTAGATAAATAGTGAAAAAGAATAATATACAGGTGCTGATAGATGAGCTGCTGCATCTACCCAATTTTGTTCCCACAATATCCCAACAAAATAACAAAGTGTAAAATAGTGTTGTGCAGGCTCTTAAAGTGTATCACAAAATTCAGTGCTATATAAATCTGCCAGTAAAGTAAAATAAATCACATATACAATTATATACATATACAGTGCACCATATCGTGTGGTCCATTGCAGAAAAATATAAAATAATTAAATAAATAATAGTTTGTTCTCCAACAATGATGTGCCAAATATAGTCAACATTTTCCCCAATAAAGTGCTGTTTTCGAGCACATAAACAGTAGAATCAGTGTGCTGTCACCTCCGTGTATCACCTCTATGCTCCCAGAACTCTGACATCCCCTCCCCCCGCTGTTTGCAGATCAGTCCAGCAACTGTCCTTTCAGCCAATTGGGGGATGGGTGTACAAACACACTTCCTGATTGGCCAGTAGGAGGATCAGCGTTAAAACAGCGAATATTCATTCGCTGTTGTAGTGCACCTGGGTGGGCTGTGAGCTCATTCTCTGTGCCCCGAGCTCAACCTATTTTGAAACCTATCAGAGCCTCTGGCTCTAATCAGTGCTTCAAAAAAACACCCCCCCACCCATTGAAATCCATGCGTCCAGCATCCTGAAAGGGGCCGGATGCATGGATAGGGGATGCAGGGATGGATGGGGGCGGCTCCACTTAATGGATGGGCTGCCCCTGGTTGTAGTGCTGGAGTGATGTTACATCAACCTTGGCTTGTTCCAGAGTATCCAGGTGATCCCTTGGTGATGGTCCCTTTAAGACTCCTACTCCCACGTTAAATCCCCATGTTAAGGTAAAAGAAAGTGATCCCCTGTGGTGTAGTATTTTAAAACCATAATTTTTTTTAAATAGTAACTCTTACATACTGTATAAAAAATGTTTTGTACTGTGTAAATCCAGTCACTTTCCAGTCTCTTGCATCATTTCCGGTCAGGGAATCCCCCAACGCATTACGTCACATGACTTCATCAGGGGACTCCAATGTTACCGGAGCACATTTAGTGCGGGAAGCGGGCTGAGACTCCTTGCAGCTTCACAGCCAGCTTTGCACTGCACATGTGCAAGCCGTGCTAAGCTGTGTGAATGATTCTGCAGCCTGCTGGGTGTGTGGCATGTCCCAGAAGGTTGTGGGTGGGGGGTGACTGATCACATAGTGCCCCTGTTCCTCATTCCAGCACCCGGGTGTTGGCTGTTGCTTTTCCCCTGTCTGTGTTCACTTGCAAGATGATTGGTCTGATTAGTCACCTGATATAAGCAAACCGAACACTCTATCCATTGTTTGTGATAGAGACAGTTACCTGCATTGTTTCTGTTCAAGCCTCCCATTTGTCTGCCTTGCTTTGCTGTTGGATTTCCCTGTGTATGACCCGGATGGATATTGGACTATTCCCCGAACTCAGCCTGCATTATTACCTAGACTGTCATTGGATCGGATATTGGACTATTCCCTGAACTCAGCCTGCCTTATTACCTATACTGTCATTGGATCGGATATTGGATTATTCCCTGAACTCAGCCTGCCTTATTACCAACTTAAAACCACGCTATCTGTCTGCTAAACTGCAAGTAGTCTGTTGTTTTCTCTGTTTGCATCTGCCCTAGTGTGGTGGCCAGGCACTATAGCATTGTGTATAAGTCCTGGGGGCAACCAAGTACCGGTAAGCCTGCTTGTCTTAAGGGAAAGGGGGCTGCTATAGGTGAAGCACACAGTAGTTAGCTATAGTGTTTGACCACCTGCATTGAGGTAGACGTGACATTCGTGACAGAGGGGGTTGCCTAATTTTCGGTAGAATCGCCCTAGGTGATCCGACCAGAAGTGGGAGAAAGTACCTACCAAAACTAGGTACCCACCCCCCCCCAAAAAAAAATAGAATGGAGGGGGAAGAGCACATAAAGCGTAACTTCCCCTTTACAAACATCATATCAATCATATTTTTCGGTTTACGCTATGAGAGTGGGAATCGCGTAGTAACTGGATTTGGTACTTGTTTAGACTTTTCTACTTTAGCAGCTTGTCCAACAAATATAAATATATGTGTAAAAGCAGGAAGGCTCACAATACTGCTACATACATATCACCACATAATGGGTTCACAATTCCCATTAGGATGATAATATTTTGGATCTGAATCACATATTCCCTTTGTATATTGCTCAATGTAAGATTTACATAAAATGCTTGCAGGATGTCTCAAACTTACATGCAGCAAATGTTATAATCAGTCATGCAATAGACATCTATGGAGATCAGTACTTTATACTTTATTCTTGCTGTGTGTTTTAAATATTTATGTATTTGTATATAGAAATATTTGAACTATTGTCTTACTTTTGAATTTTGCTGGATACATGCTACCAGTGGGAAGTTGGATCGTGTAAAAAATGCCAGCTATATAACATCTACATCTATCTTATGTCCAGAAAAATATAACAACATGAAAACAGCAAAAGAACAGCTTGAGCTACAAACCTGCCAACAAAGCATTCTGCAGTAAACAATAATTGCCCACTCTTATATGTGCACAATACTACACAAAGATAACCTACAGAATCTATCCTTTAAGTGATACAAGTTCTCCGTCTGTAATCACTGAAGAACTCAAGAATCTGAAAGTCATATTTTTACTTGCCTTACTTGCCAGTGTCATAAATTATGTAAGAGAGGATGTGATGACCTTAAAATAAAACTTATATAATCTGCCTTCTATAATTCTCAAAATCATTGTATTGTATTGCCACCTATGCTAACCTTTTAAATATATTCTCCTTCTTGCATATAGTATACCCAGATCATCCTGCCTCTGTTTTGAAAAAAATGTCCAGATCTGACATTAAAGCGGGATTCCACCCTAAAGTGGAACCTCTGCTGATCGGATCCCTCCCCCCCTCCGGTGTCACAATTGGCACCTTTCAGGGTGGGAGGGGGGTGGAGATACCTGTCAAAGACAGGTATTTACACCCACTTCCGGGCATAGACTTCCTTGGGAGTCTACGCCATTTCCTGTCCTGCCGCGCTGTCTGCTGGGACACACACGGGTCCCAGTGACAGCGCGGAGAATTCCTATTGCGCTGCGCTACTCGCGCATGCGCAGTAGGGAACCGGGAAGTGAAGCCGATTCGCTTCACTTCCTGATTCCCTCACCTAGAATGGTGGCGGCAGCAGCCGAGGGCCGAGCGATCGATCGGCCTCGGCTGCCGGCATCGCTGGAACCTGGGACAGGTGAGTGTCCATTTATTAAAAGTCAGCAGCTGTAGTATTTATAGCTGCTGGCTTTTAATATTTTTTTTTTGGGTGGAATCCCTCTTTAAAGTGAACATATACTGAAATAATAGATATAAAAGAAACAACATGCATCTAATAGGCTTTGTTTATCCTTTTTAAGGCTCCATGCACACTGGAGCTCATAAACGGCCATTTTTTCGAGTATGGGCGTTTTTTTTTAACAGCCCATATGTTATTCTATGTGTCCATGCACACATGGATGTTTTTTTAGCTTTTATCAACAGTGGAGTTCATGGGCTGTTCTCTGAACACCTTAAAATTACGTTCAAAGTGTTGTTTTTCTGACCACAAATGCCTATAAACGCGCATAAACACTCATAAACATGCATAAACGCTTGTTAGTTAGCATTCGGCGTTCTATTTTTTCAATGCATTGTGTGAGTTTGGGAAATGTATTGTGAGATTTATGGAGTGTCCTCTGTGTATTTTTAAAATGTATTTGTAAAAACACTCATAAACGTTAACACTAAAAAACACGCATAAACGCTGGTACCAAGCGTTGTTAAAATTGCGTTTTTCAACCAGCGTTTTCTGCCAGCAATCTGGCGTCCAAAAAAAGCTTTTTTGAGTGTGCATGGAGCCTAAATTATGCTACTTGCATCTACATGCTGTCTTTTTGCTAGTAATGCTGAATCAATCATTCTATTTCTATATTAGCTGCCATTAATTCCTTTGCATATGTAGATACCCCTGCATAATATAACTTATGCCGCGTACACACGATCAGAATTTTGGTCGTAAAAAGCTCTGATTTTTTTCCCGACGGGATTTCGCACAAGCTGTCTTGCATACACACGGTCACTCCAAATTCCGACCGTCAAGAATGCGGTGACGTACAACACGTACGAAGGGACTAGAAAAGGAAGTTCAATAGCCAGTAGCCAATAGCTTCCGTCTCGTAGTTGAATCTGAGCAGGCGTGAGTTTTTGCGTGTCAGAATTGCATACACACGAATGGAATTTCCAATAGAAACTTTTCAATCTTTTGCTGGCGGAAATTCGGCCAGCAAAATTCCAATGGAGCATTCACATGGTCGCATCTTCCGACGAAAAGCTCTCATTGGTCTCCGATGGAGCATAAACACGGTCGCATTTTCCGACGAAAAGCTCTCATCGGTCTTTTGCTGGCCGAAAATTCCAACTGTGTGTACGTGGCATAAGGAGCAATACGGATAGTCAGTACCCTTTTCCACCTGAGTTGAAAGACATAAGAGTTTTTAACATTTCTTGCGCCCACACAAACAAATTAGTATCTCCAAAAGTAAAAGTCAAGGATCTTCATCGAATCAGAAGATCACTGAATAATATCAAATAAATGTAGCCACCGTGCCTTAAAGAGGAAGTAAACTTCCCTCTAATGTTTGTACCTATACGTAAGCCTATAATAAGTCTTACCTATAGATACTGTAAATATCTCCTAAACTTGCACCGTTTAGGAGATATTTACTGTATACTGTGCTGATGATGCACGTGACGTTTCTTCAGAGTCGTGTGCCATGACCGGTGGCTCCCGCGCGCATGCGCAGGAGTGACGTCATGCGGCTTCGGCCAAACAGCCAGACACTGCGGACCCGGAAAGAAGACAGACAAAGATGGATGCAGCCTCCAACGAGGACTTTGTTTGCAGGTAAGTGTCACATAATGTGCTAGTATATGATGCATACTAGCACATTATACCTTTATTTTGCAGATAAGAAAAAAAATGCTGACTTTACTTACTCTTTAAAGTGGTGTTGCCACCAACAAAAAAAAATAGCTCAAAATTCATAAAAAAAATAAAAAAAATTGAATTTTCTTTTTTTACTCACCTCTAAATGCCTGTTGCCAGGGGGTCCCTCGTAGTCTGCCTTCTTCAATGCCTGGGCTGGTGACATCACTTCCCCTCACACCACACAGTCATCTGGGACCTGTCACGTGTTCCAGATGACTGTGCGGCGTATAACGGCGCCCGGCGCCACTTGCGCATGCGAAGCCACAGCCGGGTGCCCACAGTAAGAATGCCGGCGCTGCGAGCGGAGCGGGGAACGAGGGAGGGCTTCGTTCCCCCGCATCGCTGGACCCTGGGACAGGTAAGTGTGGTAAGCGGTGAAGGAGCGCTGATTGAAATCAATGGGACAGTGCGGCCATATACCGCCACCAAAGTGCTGCTGCAGGAGTGCTTTGTGGTAGTTTTAACCGTTTCTTGGCCGATAGCAGGGGGGTAAAACCGCCCCACTAGCGGCCAAATACTGCTGCTAAAACGTCGGTAAAGCAGCACTAAAAACAGCGCCATATTACCACCGACGCCTCTCCCGCCCCAGTGTGATTTATTCTAAAGCATTTTCCACCCTTTTCAGTAAAGTGGAGCTAAACCCTACTATCCCTTTACAACAGCAGTGGTCAACTTAAATATTATAGAGGGCCTCCTACAGTTAGATCAGTGCATTTTTATAGCACTGATCAATGTAACAGAAAATGTGAGTGCAGCCCCATGCTCTGTGCTCACCGCCCTGTAACCTGGATAGGAGTAGCGTCGGGGGCAGCTGCATATTGAACAATCATTCTCCCCATTTTCCTCCTGCAGTATCAGAATGCACCCACAGCTCCTCCTATCCTGCTTATTTCTGCTGCCCCCCCTCCCGGGCTCTCCACACCACCCATACTCTTTGCCTCCTCTGCTCTCTGCCACCCCCCAGTGCTCTCCACCTCCCTCCTGCTCTCTGCCTCCCCCCCCGTGCGCCCCACCTCCCCCATGCTCTCTGCCACCCCCCATGCTCTTTGCCACTCCCTGTGCTCTCCGCCACCCCCCATGCTCTCTGCCGCCCTCCCTGTGCTCTCCGCCACCTGCCATGCTCTCTGCCACCCCCCATGCTCTCTGCTGCCCTCCCTGTGCTCTCCGCCACCCCCCATGCTCTCCGCCACCCCCATGCTCTCCGCCACCCTCCTTTCTCTACGCTCACCCCCCTGTGCTGTTCATATCCCCCCACGCTCTCTGCTTCCCCCCTGTGCTCTCCACATCCCCCCCATGCTCTCCACCAGCCCCCCGTGCTCTCCACCTTCCCCCCATGCTCTCCGCCACCCTCCCTGTGCTCGCCACCCCCCATGCTCTCCGCCACCCTCCCTGTGCTCTCGATCTCCCCCCATGCTCTCCACCAGCCATCCCGCTCTCCACCTCCCCCATGCTCTCCACCACCCTCCCCGTGCTCTCCACCTCTCCCCATGCTCTCCACCAGCCCCCTTGTGCTCTCCACCTCCCCCATGCTCTACACCAGCCCCCCTGTGCTCTCCACCTCCCCCATGCTCTCCACCAGCCCCCCTGTGCTCTCCACCTCCCCACATGCTCTCCACCGCTCTCCCTGTGCTCTCCACCTCCCCCAATGCTCTCTGACGCCCTCCCTGTGTTCTCCATCTCCCCCCATGCTCTCCACCACCCTCCCTGTGCTCTCCATCTCCCCCCATGCTCTCCACAACCCTCCCTGTGCTCTCCACCTCCCCCCGTGCTCTCCACTGCCCTCCCTGTGCTCTGCATCTCCCCCCCATGCTCTCCACCACCCTCCCTGTGCTCTCCACCTCCCCCCATGATCTCCACTGCCCTCCCTGTGCTCTCCACCTCCCCCCATGCTCTCCACCGCCCTCCCTGTGCTCTCCACCTCTCCTCACGCTCTCTACCGCCCCGCCCCTGTGCTCTCCACCTCCCCCCACGCTCTCCACTGCTCTCCCTGTGCTCTCCACCTCCCCCCACGCTCTTCGCCACCCTCCCTGTGCTCTCCACCTCCCCCCCGCACTCTCCACCGCCCTCCCTGTGCTCTCCACCTCCCCCCACGCTCTCCACCGCCCTCCCTGTGCTCTTCACCTCCCCCCACACTCTCCACCGCCCTCCCTGTGCTCTCCACCTCCCCCCGCACTCTCCACCGCCCTCCCTGTGCTCTCCACCTCCCCCCACGCTCTCCACCGCCCTCCCTGTGCTCTTCACCTCCCCCCACACTCTCCACCGCCCTCCCTGGGCTTTCCACCTCCCCCATGCTCTCTGCTGCCCCCCTGTGCTCTCCACCTCCCCCCATGTTCTCCGCTGCCTCTTGTGCTCTTCTCTTCCTCCCTGTTCTCTCTCCCCACCCCATGTTCTCAAGGTCCTTCCCTGTGCTCTCCATCCCCCATGGTCTTTCCTAGTCCCACCTCACCTCCCCCTCCCCCCCACACCGCTGCTGGGTTCCTCTCTCCCCTCTCTCAGGGGATCTGGCAGGGTGAAGAGTGGGGAAAGGGCCAGTTAACATGTCATGGGCTGCTCAATTCAAAATGCCCGGGCCTATTTTTTGCCCCAGTCCGGGCCTTGTAGGTGCAATAAATTTTGCGCAAACCAATCAATATACACCTATTGCGATTTTTTTTTACCAAAAATATTTAGAAGAATATTTATCGGCCTAAACTGATAAATAAATGTTTTTTTTTTATATATATATATTTTTGTATATGTATTATAGCAGAAAGTAAAAAAAATATTTATTTCTGTTTATAGCGCAAAAAATAACAACCACAGAGGTGATCAAATACCACCAAAAGAAAGCTTTATTTGTGGGAAAAAAGGCCATCAATTTTGTTTGCGTACCACGTCGCACGACCATGCAATTGTTAGTTAAAGAGATGCAGTGCCGTATCACAAAAAAATGGCCTGGTCATTAAGGGGGCAAATCCTTCCGGGATGAAGTGGTTACTAAAGCGGTTAAAACCAAACTACGTATGCCAACACCACTAGCATGTGATTTATGCATATCCATTTTAAGGCTTCTGACATGGTCCTAGTAAATAATAATGTGCAATAAGAAAAACTGATCCAACAAATCAATGCTCAATCGTAAAGCATTCAGACTTTACTAGCCTTGCTGAATTTGCACCTCTAATATAGGAGTTAAAATAAGACTTTGCTTAGACGCTGACCTAGAATTTATTCATCAGACTAACAGACATGATGCCAGATCTCTCCACACCTGCGGTGAAGGCCCCCTCATTTTTTCTTTTTGGGGGGCACTGTATATCCTTGCAGAGTGTTTACAATACTCCTCCTGGTGCCCCCGATGCACACGTCAGCGGGGGGAGGCTTGTAGGAGGCTAAGTCGGTCCCCCTCCCCCCACCGCGGTTGCAGGCCGGAGGACCATACTTTCATTAAGAATTAGTGATAGCCCCTGCCGGCTCTCCACCCACGGTGTGGCTACCAAACCGAGGCATACACGCATCAGTCGTCTTGTAAAATTATCATAGAAATACGTGGGGATTGCCCCTGCGAAAACCACCCAGCACCCTATCAGCGGATAGCCTTTGGCTACCTAGCAAGACATTCCCAAGGTACCTTTTCCTTCCTCTTTCACACTAATGTACCTATATTTATGTTCACTCTGTTCATACACCAGATCTATGCACACCGAGCCCACATGGGCCCAAGATTTTATTTTTCAAATGTTGAACATAACTTGTTATATGTCTTTGGAAAAATAAAGATTATACAAAAAATAAGACTTTACCAAAACCAGTGATACACATAAGAAATAATATGAATACATTATGAGTAAGGTATTACTTAATAAAATGATTTACTTCATTCAGTTGGTTACAGCAGAAAATGATGGTGCAGATAAGAACACACTATTGGCTAACATAGTTTTCAATGAGCAATAAATTTGGCAACACTGTAATGACTGGATTTTTGTGCTTGCCATGAAATCTATTTCTTGGCGTTCATTGACAGACAGGATTCAGAGACAATTGGGTTACACTGCTGCCGATAGGAGGATTTGAACAATTGTAAACAAGAAACAGTGACTATACTGTATATAATTCCTCCCACTCCCAGCAGTCTTCAATTTTGTAAAAAAGCAATACTAGGTGCAAGATCATTGACACAGAAGGGTATGACCTGTGTCCTTTATCCACTTGCTGACTGAAAAGTGCAAAGTGGCAGGTTCCCACGAATCGCCGTATGGGTATTTTCGGCTTCTTTGAGATCCATAGCATGGCGGGGGACCCAATGCACCTGGCCCGCATGCGTTTGATCACCGCTGGTCACCCGCGATGGTGGGCACAAGAGCCAGAATAGGGATTTATGTGTATACAACGTCACACGACCATGCAATTGTCAGTTCAGTTAAAGCGACGCAGTGCCATATCGCAAACAATGGCCCGGTCATTCAGAAGGAAAATCTTCAGAGGGTAAAGTGGTTAATGAACTCCAAAAGGATTTTATGGTAAGTAAAAAAATCTAATTTTCCATATTGTTCATTGAGGAACACTGGATTCAGAGACATCCAAATGTAGTTGAACTGGGGGTGGGCAATGGTAACAAAACACTAAAAAGTCACATAACAGCAACAAAACTTGAGGCTGCCTGCAGCTCAAAGTACCACCTGAGGGACCTTACATCCAAAGCTGGCATCAGATGAGGCTTAAACATTCACCTGGGTAAACTTAGAAAATGTATGATCAGAAAACCAAGTGACAGCTTTGCAAATCTGGAAAACAGTAACCTGATGTCTACAAGCTCAAGAAACACTTGCAGACATGTCTTGCAATGCTAAGGTCTGGCTCTTTATAATATTCAGGGACAAGTGTTGATCTAGACCTGACTGTAAAAAAAGTGAGAATTCATCCAACTGAGTATTTCCTGGGATGAAAATTTCCTCTCACTAAGCAAAGTATGCTTTTCAGAATGCCTTTCATCTCAATCCTGCAGTGCAAAAAAAGGAAAGCGTTTCAGGTGAGGAAAAACATAGATCACGCTGTACTCATCTCACATAGACACCAGAGCATCTTCTGTCTCTGCCATGGTATCCCTGTACCTAGAGATAAGCTTGTCCAGTTTGTTGTTGAACGTAGACAATAACATAACCCACTTGGGGCACAAGTCCTAGAACACATCCGGGCTTAGAGATTACGCCAATGGTTCCGGGTACTGTCAATGGAGGCAGTCTGCCTTTCAGTTGCTTATGCCATATATGTAAATGGAAGACAAGCTGAAACGTGAAGCTGATAATTTGTCTCATGATGATAGAAAATAGTAATTTGATTTGCACTGTTCTGGAGCTGAATAGGGCAAACATGACTGCCACAATGAGACTAGTATCAGTCTCAAAACTTCCATGCAGAAGTTAAGAGTTTGGTGACTTCTGTACTGAAAAAAACGTAATCTGAGAGTGTAGAGTTAGGGTTTTCTCCTGGGGGGAAAAATCCAAATACTCCAATCGATGATTCAACTAACTTCCTGTCAGAAACCATGAATCAGACTGAGACAGAAGTACAGATAAATCTCATTTGTGTAATAATAATAAAAAAGTTAAACAGAGTAAGCGTAGTCAAATCATAGCCAGAGTTCAGGAACCAGAACAGATAGTCAGACAAGCCAAACCGTCAGGAAGCCAGAGATGAGCATAGTAGAACAGCAAACAGGATCTGGAGCCAGAAGGAATATCAGCAAGCAAGTCTTTAACAGAAACACAGGAGAGCGTCTCTAGAGATGTGACCAAGGCGAAGGCAGAGATCATCTGGGCTGGACGGTTTAAGTAGGCAGGACTGACAAGCAGGATATCATCAACAGGTGAGTCACTGTGGAGAGATAGGAGCTGGCAATTAGCCAACAGCTGAGTGGCCAGCTCAGAGAAGGAAGGGCTGAGCCCAGCCCTGACACTTCTGAATCCAATTGATAATTTTAAAGGTTTGTATTGTGCACACAAACACAATTGAGTAATGTCTGTGATACTTTTTTTTAAAAAATTTACTTTATTTTTCCAATTGAAAGAACATTTGATACAGACTGTTGCCTACAATTTGGTGTGGACAATATGCTTGAGGTAATTGTAGCCATATTAGTTTACTTGTTACAAAAACAATTGGATACTGTTTGTGATGCTTTTTTATTTGCATTAACATCCAAATATTGAGGACAAGCATTCGGGGTGTACCCCCTTCTTCAAGGTCCAAGCTGTAAGCAAGGCCTCCTCAGGTTTAATTGCCGAAGATGACCAGGTCACTGTAGGTAGACAGCCAGTACCAACTAAGGAATATCCCTGTATCAATTGCAAAGAGCATTAATGGGAGATGTCACTTTGGCAGAACCAACAACATGGAGTATGTACAAGCAACATTCTCCCAAACTAACTGTGTCACTGCTCAGCCTTTCAACATTTTCCTTTTTTTATGGAAAATGATAGAAATTAGGCATAATAATATTACACAACAGTCCTAATAGGAAACTCCTGGTGCTTGGCCTGCTTGGCTTACTCCAAAATTAAGTAATCAGAAACAGGGTCAGACCAAAGCCTCTGAAAGCGCTCTGCTGCTGAATAACACAGTACACTCAAGCCTGAAAGCACAAGCATCCTAAGACACATTCCTGGCTAGCCCCCCAAATGTCCAGTCATGCCTGCAAAACTGATGATATGCCAATCTGTATAGCTGCCTATAGAAAGCTGATGATATGCCGATCTGGATAGCTGCCTATAGAGACAAGCAACGTGTGCAGAAATGTTAATTGAAGAAAAAGACGTCTTCAGAGAAACAGTTACATTTTTATCAGTAGCGTAAAGAAGTCCATTCTTCTAGGACACTAGCAAAAAATGGAGGCATGCTGGGACTGTAACTGGTTATACCAGTTGATCACTGTGTTTTTGTTTGCGAGTGTCCAAATCCTCCTGTAGATGGCAGTATAACCCAATAGTCTCTAAATCCTTTTTTCTTCAATGAACGAGAAAAGAAAATATTATTGGATAAAACTGTAGTATTTCCTCACCTCCTATGAGCAAATACAGATAGCTAAATGTATTTGAGTTAATGAACAATAGTATTTAGAAAATGTATGCCAACAAGGAAGAAAATTGTAGCCACTAAGTTTCATTTATAATGATAAGTAGGCATGGGCAGGGCAGTACACTGAAGAGAAGAACAGCCCCCAAGCATACAATACAGCTAGTCAGGACAAAATACCCAATTAAACATATTTAATGTTTAGGCTAGCACAATAGATCTTTCTTAGAATAGAAGGTCTTTCAAATGTATTCTTCCAACACATTCCCCAAAAATATCAAGATTATTTTTTACTTTTGGGATACCGGGTGGAGCCAAATAATTTCTTCACACCCCAATAGTTAACTGAACATCCTGATCCCATGGTGTACAGTACAGATGCACCCTAATATACTAAAGCCAATTATTCCAAACTGCTTAGAGCTATTCCAGGCTTGTTGGGCATCTTTGGTGCAGTATATGAAAACCATGGCTTTTTATTTGAGTAGGTCTTGGGGAACAACAAGAAAGTATATATGTGAAGGTTATGGTGAGATGACACTAAAGGATTTAAACAGCTTTCCAACTGAATCAGTGTATAGTCCCACAAAGACTTTTTTTTATTTTTTTACAGCAGAAGGTATTCACATGTCTTATTCTGTCAAATATCCCAAAATTAGAGGGTCAATGTTTATTTCAGGATAGTCAGTGGAGCTTTGCAAATCATTCCTTTATACCCCAACAACTAACTGCACATGCAGAACCATTGGAGCATAGTACAAATAAAACTTTATAAAGCCATTTATTCCAAACTGTATACATCTGTTTCCGGCTTGTTGTCTATCGTCAATGCAATGCATGGAAACCATTACCAAGGAATCAAAAAGTCAACAATGGCCATGAACTAGATGAGGTGGTTGCATATAGACTCATATAGGCGCTCACTTCAAAGGACCTTTTGTTTTACACTTATTCCAAATCTGGGTTATATTGATTACTAGGAGTATAATCCTACTGTAGCCTTATATTTACAGCTTTTTTGACCCCAGTGTATTGTATATAATATTACTGAAGACTCTTTGACTAGTTGTGTTACAATGAAAATAATTCTGCTTTTGTTGTTGATAATCCTATTTTTTTAACTTTCTTGTCAGGAGACCTTTATTGTATATCTATCTTATTTTACTCTATATCAGTATGTGTGGTGATGTCACTATGGTCTTCTAGTCTACAATATTTATGTCAGCTCTCCGAATGTTTGCTAGCTCATGGGATCCCTACTATCTGGCACACACATAGGGGCACATTTTTTAAGGCTAGTGCCCCATTCACATGATCAGAAATTCTGCCAGTAAAAGTCAGATGTGAGCTTTTTTGTTTGAAATTCCGACCGTGTGTATGCTCCATTGGACTTTTGCTGGCAGAATTCCAGCCAGCAAAAGATTGAGAGCAGGTTCTCTATTTTTCAGTCGGAAAAAGTTCCTATCCGAAAATGCATTAGTCTGTATGCAATTTGGACATGCAAAAAATCACGCATGCTTGGAAACAATTTGACGCATGCTCAGAAGCATTGAACTTTCTCGGCTCGTCGTAGTGTTATACGTCACAGCGTTCTTGACAGTCGAAAGTTCAGAGAACTTTTGTGTGACCGTGTATATGCAAGGCAAGCTTGTGCAGAATTCCGTTGGAAAAACCATCCAAGTTTTTTCTGACTGAATTTATGTTCGTGTGTATGGGGCATAAGAGCACTCTATGAATACGAAGCAATGTACATAGTAGATAGCTCTTTAATATTCCTCCTAAAGAAGTGGATTGTCCACAAAACATGTCAAAGTATTTTGGATCCAACATAGGTATACGCATATTTGTACTGTAAGAATTGTAATATTTTTAGCATCTACTCTACAATATACTGAATATGTGGATGGTGTTTTTTTTTTTTTGGTGTTTCATTTTGCAGTATGGTTTTGAATGTACAGTGCACTATTATATATGGTGTTTTATAAAAAATGTAATCTTTCTACTAAATATAATTCTGGATTGTAATATCTTAAAAAACTAGCATTGGTGTTCTACCTTAAAAATCTTATTGATTGTTTTTTCTTCTCTGCCAACAAGCCTGAATTAAAGGCTTAAAGAAATGATTTGCATGGCTTTGCTCACTATCCTAAATAATGGACTTCTATATTTGGCACATAGATATGATGCATTTGGTAACTTTAAATAAATACAAGATATGGCAATTATCCATATATTCATTTGACCATTTGAAATTCATTTTGGCATATATATATTTTTTTCTGCCTCATATATATATATATATATATATATATGGGTAATGTTCATGCCTCGGGAGAATCTGATACCATTTCACATTCCTATGACACCTCTAGTGGTTCTCTAGTTATGTGTGTCTTTGCACGATTTATTTAGAAACTTTACACTATATGTATATATTTTTATATATTTGTAGCCACACATGTCGATTTTTGTAGACACTACTGCAGGAACGACATTATGATTCCATTTATAACCCCTGCCTGTATACTGGTTTTATCTTTTCACATATCTGTGATATCTGCATGTCCCCATCAGCTTGTTTTTATACGTTTCCTATTTGTGTGTCCCCATGGGATCCTCTCTTTATTTGAGATTTCAAGGATTTTTTCCATTAATTAAGATAATTGACAGATTAAAGCTATGTTATTCCTCCTATACTGTGATTATCACAGTTATATCAGTGACATACTTTGCATTACAATATCATTGATTATATATATATATATATATATTTTTTTTTTATATATATATGCACAATGGTACTTGGTTTTTCAGTGTTTTACTTTTTAATTTGTGTATTTATTCTTTCATTATATATTTATTTTCTTTTTTCATTTTTTTTTTACTTTGTTCATCTTTTGTTCATTGATTAATTTGTTCTAAATTTTAGTATGAATAATTACATATTATGTTTGTTCATCATGCATTTTTATGTTGCATGATACATCAGGTATGTCTATCAGGCTATTTTGGGATGTCGTGTTTAAATTCATTGAAATAAGATATCCCTTGCCCCTGCATGAACCCAGGTGTTTCGTATATGTCCAGGAGTTTGGACTGACATATCCACGTGGGTGGCCTATCAGAAGGATTTCCTGTTTGATGAACCTTTTTCTCATCCCTATATCTATGTATGGTCATTCCATAGTTACATAGTAGGTGAGGTTGAAAAAAGACACAAGTCCATCAAGTCCAACCTATGTGTGTGATTATATGTCAGTATTACATTGTATATCCCTGTATGTTGCGGTCGTTCAGGTGCTTATCTAACGGTTTCTTAAAACTATCAATGCCCCCCGCTGAGACTACCGCCTGTGGAAGAAGCTCTTACAGTAAAGAACCCTCTACGTAGTTTAAGGTTAAACCTCTTTTCTTCTAATTTTAATGAGTGGCCATGAGTCTTGTTAAACTCCCTTTTGCGAAAAAGTTTTATCCCTATTGTGGGGTCACCAGTATGGTATTTGTATAGTGAAATCATATCCCCTCTCAAGCGTCTCTTCTCCAGAGAGAATAAGTTCAATGCTCGCCACCTTTCCTCATAACTGATATCCTCCAGACCCTTTATTAGCTTTGTTGTCCTTCTTTGTACTCGCCCAATTCCAGTATATCCTTCCTGAGGACTGGTGCCCATAACTGGACAGCATACTCCAGGTGCGGACAGACCAGAGTTTTGTAGAGCGGGAGAATTATCATTTTATCTCTTTATCCCCTTTTTAATGCATGCCAATATTCTGTTTGCTTTGTTAGCAGCAGCTTGGCATTGCATGACATTAGCGAGCCTATCATCTACTAGGACACCTAGGTCCTTTTCCATCCTAGATTCCCCCAGAGGTTCTCCCCCCAGTGTATAGATTGCATTCATATTTTTGCCACCCAAATGCATTATTTAACATTTTTCTACATTGAACCTCATTTGCCATGTAGTTGCCCACCCCATTAATTTGTTCAGATCTTTTTGCAAGGTTTCCACATCCTGTGGAGAAGTTATTGCCCTGCTTAGCTTAGTATTGTGCGCAAATACAGAGATTGAACTGTTTACCCCATCCTCCAGGTCATTTATGAACAAATTAAATAGGATTGGTCCCAGCACAGAACCCTAGGGGACCCCACTATCCACCCCTGACCATTCCAAGTACTTCCCATTTATCACCACCCTCTGAACTCGCCCTTATAGACAGTTTTCAATCCATGTACTCACCCTATGGTCCATGCCAACAGACCTTATTTGTACAGTAAATGTTTATGGGGAACTGTGTCAAATTCTTTTGCAAAATCCATTTACACCATGTCTACTGACCTTCCTTTATCTAGCTGGCAACTCAACTCCTCATAGAAGGTTAGTAGATTGGTTTGGCAAGAACGATTCTTCATGAATCCATGCTGGGTTACTGCTAATGATACCGTTCTCATTACTAAAATCTTGTATATAATCCCTTATCTTCCCCTCTAAGAGTTTACATACTATTGATGTTAGGCTAACTGATCTGTAATTCCCAGGGATGTATTTTGGGCCCTTTTTAAATATTGGTGCTACATTGGCTTTTCTCCAATCAGCTGGTACCATTCCAGTCAGTAGACTGTCAGTAAAAATTAGGAACAATGGTCTGGCAATTACTTGACTGAGTTCCCTAAGTACACTTGGGTGCAAGCCATTTGGTCCCGGTGATTTATTAATGTTAAGTTTCCCAAGTTTAATTTTAATTCTGTCCTCTGTTAACCATGGAGGTGCTTCCTGTGAAGTGTCATGAGGATAAACACTGCAGTTTTGGTTCCTGAAGCCCCCCAATTCCCTTGTGAAGACTGAGGAGAAGAATAAATTCAACACCTTCGCCATCTCCCCATCCTTTGTAACCATCTTCCAACAGCTATGACTAAGCATCCCATAGTGGTGTGAAACATGTCAGCTTTTCATTGATCCTGTGCCTCTGATGTCTTTGTACCAGAAGAATTTTTAAACCGTCTTCAAGGTGACAACAGAGTGCGGCCGTCCAGTCTTTTCTTTGATTCATTGACTTCTCCTTTTACTTTTGGGGTATGAGATGAAATGATACATGCAAATACCCTGTGTTTATGAACGCATTACATGTGTATGTGTCGATTCATATGAAAGGCTTTTTGATTCCATTAGCCCCTTTATACATAGTCTTCACTATGTGTTACAGACCACACTTTGTAGAAGGCATTTCTAGTTAAAGCATATTTTACTTGTTGATGTCGAGAAGTATAATATACACAAGAAAGAACATTATTTCTATGTTGTGAAGTTAAGACTTTATATTATTGTAACCAGTGACAATCAGGCACCAATAGCACATTGATGACACAAAAGAAAAAGCCGTCTGCTAATTTATCTGGTTTGACAGGTTAATTAAAACCTTCTTAATTGGTTCTAAATTCCTACGATTTACTCAGCTACACTTGTTGGTGAAGACAGCAGCTGTTTCATTACACTCCTTTCACTTCACATCTGCAAGGGGAAATTATTTGTGTGAATTTAACTTCCTTCTTCCTAAATGTTTTGCAAAACACTTATGATAACTCTGCAAATGTTATTCAGAGCAGAGTTTACCCAAACAATGACATCGGCAGCCATTCTTACCAAGACTAAAGGATAGGCAACAAGTGAATCCAATCAGCGAGGTATTAATGCTATCCAGAAAACACTGTGCTAATACCACAACATTTACTCACCTCATGGGGTTACTGTGGTTGTTGTTTCTGAAGCTTGTACCATGTAGACATGTGTGGTTTGTTTCAAATAAATATTCAGTCAAGTTTTTCATTATTCAGAGATCCGGATATATCCGAATACTGAATTACAATATAAACAAATTTTACTGAATGCTCCGAATAATCAAACTAAATTCATCCGAAAATTCTGACTGTAATTCAACTCAAATTTTACATCGAGCTCCAGTCGAATTCTAACTGTATACATATTGCTGAAATCAAAAACTGTGCGTTATTAGAGTACCATTTCTAAATAATGCGTTTTTAAATAAGCCATTGGTGATTTAAAGAGTCATTGTAATAATTTGATGAAGATTTTTTGCCACATTCGAATCGAAAAAAAAAATAAAGTCTACAGTTTTCAATTAGGCTGATTTAAAATGTATCGATTTGAACGTTTCTAAAGTAGATTTGAAGAAAATTTCGTAAAAATTACTAATACGAATCCCGAATACGAATTGAACGACTCAACCGAATTTAACGACTCAACCAAATTTGACAAAACAAAATAACTAGATTACCAATTAAAACAAAACTAAACAAATTTTAATCGTCATGCACATGTCTAGCACAATGTAACTCCCTGTATCTGTCCCCTCTGCATCATCAATCATACTTAAACTCTTATGTCGCATACACACAACCGTTTTTCCCGTCAGAATAAACTCTGAAGGTTTTTCCGACGGAGTTCCGATGGAGTTCCACTGAAACTGTCTTGCGTACACACAATCACACCAAAGTCCGATCGTCATGAATGCGGTGACGTACAGCACGTACGACAGGACTAGAAAAGGGAAGTTCAATAGCCAGTAGCCAATAGCTTCTGTCTCATACTTGCTTCAGAGCATGCGTAGTTTTTTGGTCCTTCGAAACGGCATGCAGACAAGCAGAATTGGTTCCATCGGAAATATTTAATATTTATCGAGGTCCGTCAGAATTTTCAAAAAAAAAAGTCAGATGAGGCATACACACGATCGGAATATACGATGAAAAGCTTCTGTCTGACTTTTTCTGTCGGACATTCTGCTCGTGTGTACACGGCCTTAAAGTGTTTGTTAACCTAAAAAAAAAAAGATCCTGTTCCCTTAAAGCATGAATGTGTAATTTGGCCTCTTTTATCACCTAAAAAACTGTCTGATCTTGCATTGTTCTGCCCTCCCCCCTGTAAACTGACCACTGTTTATCATGACTGCCATGATACCGTAGTCAGTTTACGCACCTCTGTCATCTGCAGCCCTGCTCTGGCCTTCTCTGTCCTCTCCCCCCTCCCTCTTTGCCTTCCTGCTCATGTCAGTACCCGCTCTCTGCCCACCTGCTGCTCTCATAATTACTAAAATATCCTCCCATCCCCTCTGTAACATAACAATATGTGTCCTTGTGCCTGTGTTATATAAAAATATGCTGATCTGTGGCTTCCAGTGCTCACGTAAGGGGGACAGGACGGCACAATAGGCAGTTCACCTGTTTAGGAGGAGGCTCATATCACTCCAATACCTGTTCGGTATACATATACTCGTTTATCTCTTGCTATAGAGTTAAATGTGAGTACCCTTGGAAAGGTTTATTTTTGGTTTTGTTTAAATAAAACATTTTAAGCTCTATTACACTATCAAGTGCTTTTATTTTTGCAAAATATGGAGGTATAAACCGAGGAGTCCAGGATTACGGTATCCTATCTGAACCCAGAGAAGGTTCACATGCGTGTTTGGACTGAGCTTAATTGCAAAGTCACATGCTCCAAGGTGAGCGTTTTACCTAGGGGAGCACAGAAGGGAGGACACCTTGGCACGTTTGATCACCTACCAAGCTGTTTGAATTGCGCAATCATTAGTGACACAGCAAGACACTTTATTTGCACTTGAGCACTTTGTTCTTTGATATACTCACATTATATGTGTAGCGCAGGCTCCTGAAGAGTGCACGCTATGTGTTTTTCTATATTTAACGTTCTAGGAACTGCAGTTTGGTTTTGGGTTTAATTATACCAAATTATGGTTTCAGTACCAGGCTAGCTGGATTGCACTGTTTTCTGCTTGGCCATAGGTGGCACTGTCATCACTGGCAGGTGTGAGAACGCAGTTCAGCTTGGCGTATTGAGTACCATTCTTTCTCTGAACCAACCCAGTGGGCATGTCATCCTGCTGTGCATTCTGGGAGAGGGTACTTAAGGTACTGACATCACGTGTTTCTGGGTTCCGGTCCAGAAGATCTTTCTGTCTGCTTGGTCCTGGTCCTCCTGACCAGCCCCCAGGGCCCTCATGGCCTGGGGTGTGGATCCATCCAATTCCGAGGCTCGGGCAGGCTAGCCCGAGACTTAGTAACTGGAGGGAGGATTCGAAGGTGGTCCGGTGCCGTCTCATCTGTGGAGAGGCCAAGCAACTAAAGAAGCAACCAGGGGAGGACTCTTCGGGAGAAGAGAAAAGGTTGAAGGCTGGTTTCTCAGAAAGAGCCTGGAGGCTTAGTTGAAAGACCCCAGCTGAATCTACACTCATACGGTATAGCCGGGCCGGCTGCAAGATACTGGTACCGTATGAGGGCTCTCTAAATTGGTCTATATCCTTTGGTTACTACAAGTGTTCTACAACAAGTCTGTGGCAGAGACTTTACTACAAGTGTTCTACAACAAGTCTGTGGCAGAGACTTTATTCAAACGTTCTATGTATAAGTCTGTGGCAGAGGCTTCGCTTTATCTGAATTATCTATTGGCTGCTAGGCCTAGTGAGAGGAGGTCTATTCGTTAGCAGTGAGGATCCAGTTGTGAATGGCTATTCTCTGGATTTCTATAGTGAGAGACTTCCTACTTTGAATAAGTTCCAAGAGTACCTGAACTTTCTACCTAAAACCCTCTATCCCTCATTGAGAGACTGCGTTTTGTCTACTCCTTTTTGCAAATAAAAATCCTTAAATTGGATCCAGTGTCCGTTTCTACAATCCTTTGGGCCATCAACCTCGGGAAACCCCTAGACGTGCAGGAGGTCAAGAAGGTAATGGACAGCCCAATAAAACTAGCAGCTCCTTCGGGGGTGAGTGCAACATATGATATATGGACTTTTTTATGAATTATATGAAGCTTTATGTTTTTTTTATGATTTTTTTTTATAAAGTTTTACACCCCTTTGTATATTTAAACTGTCAAATCACTGCTGATCATCATTTTTATATGCATCTATGCTATTTATGTATGTATTTCGGTATCCAGAATGATTGGGTGTGTATTATATATTATTTAGCACAGCATTATATTGTTATTTTTAGGCTGTCACGTTATGTAGTGATCAATATTAATAATTTTTTATGTTAGCTATATCTGATATATGCACTTCAGATTCTATACTGATGAGCTGTGCATTACAATCTATAGCGCAGCGTATATATTTTATTTATTCTTATCTGCAGGATTTGTGAGACATGTTTAACGCTAGCAGCTACCCTTACTATTTTTACTGAGCATCAGGTGAGTGGAGGTTTGCAGGGTCCCTCTTTTTTTTTTAGCATTTTACTGCTGCTGCTTGTGTGGGTGGCATGTATACCGATATCGGTATTGATATCGGTGCTGATACTAAGCATTTACATGAGTACTTGTACTTGTGCAAATGCTCTGATACCTAAAACTGATACCTTTACAGTATTATTTGAGCCCATATAAAATGAATGGGCTCAAATTGCACTGAAAAGAATCGCATGTGTTTTGAACAGGAATTAGGTGTGATTCCTGTCCGTATCACATGCGGTTTCCCACACAACTTTTGTGTGAATCCAGGCTTGCCATAGTGATCTTAGCCTGGGTTCACATAAGATCTGTGCGGAAACCACATGCGATTCAGACAGGAATCACACCACTTACCTGTTCAAATTGAATGCGATTCTTTGCAGCGTTATTTGAGCCCATTCATTTTGTATGGGCTCAAACTGCACCGCAAATGTATCGATACTCGGTATCAGTGAGTACTTAAGTACAAGTTTTGGTACTCGTACTCCCTGGTAAGAAATCGATATCAGTGCAAACCTAATGTGTACCGCCCTGAGCCCCCGATGGCCCTCCTCTCCTGTCCATCCCATGTGATATGTCATATACAAGCACCTGGGATGGACAGGAGAGGAGGATCGGAGCAGTATACATCCTGCCCACATGAGCAACAGCAGTAACATGTTCCACCTCGGAGTTCTTTCTGAACATCTAGATAGGGAGGGAAATTTCATTCAAGATTGCGTTTTTGGCCAAATGACAGTGCTTCAGAACAGGTAAGATCTGTGACAGAAGATTCCCTGCACTCCAATACAGTTTCTGTATTATAGATTAATTCCCCCTGTAGTGTGCCCTCCTAACCCCCTCTGAACTGTGCCCTCCTGACTCCTGCACTGTGTCCTCCTTCCCCCTGTACTGTGCCCTCCGCCCCCCATACTTTCCTCTCCTGACCCCATACTTTGCCCACCTGACTCCATACTGTGACTTCTTGACTCCTGTACTGTGCCCTCATAACTCCCGCACTCCACCTTACAAACCCAGTACTGTACCCTCCTAATCCCCATACTGTGCCCTCCTGATCCCACATACTATGCCCCCCTGAAGCCCTGTACTGTGCCCTCCTGACTCCCCTTGCCCTACCCTGCTACTGACCTCTGTACTCTACTCTACATCTTACTGACATATGTACACTGCCCCACCTACTACTGATATCTGTACACTGCTGTATTTACTACTAACCTCTGTGCACTGCCCTACATAATACTGACCTCTGTACACTGCCCTACTTACCACTGACCTCTGTACGCTACGCTACATACTACTGACCTCTGTACAATCCTCTACATCCTACTGACTACTGCATGCCGCCTTTCCTGCTGCTGACTTTTGTATACTGCTCTACCTGCTATTGACCTCTGTACACTGCTCTTCATCCTACTGATCTCTGTACGCTGCCCTACATACTACTTTCCTCTCTACACTGCCCTACACACTACTGATCTCTGTACACTGAACTACTTACTACTGACCTCTGTACACTGCCCCACATCCTACTGTCCTCTGTACCATGCCCTACATACTACTGATCTCATTACACTGCCCTACATCCTACTGATCTGTGTACAAATCCCTATATCCTACTGATCTCTGTACACTGCTGCACATACTACTGACCCCTGTACGCTGCCCTACATCCTAATGACCTGTGTACAAAGCCCTATGTCCTACTGAGCTCTGTACACTGCCCCACATACTACTGACCTCTGCACACTGTCACACATACTACTGACCTCTGTACACTGCTCTACATAGTGCTGGCCTCTGTACACTGCCTTACATTCTACTGACCTCTGTACACTGCTCCACATACTACTGACCTCTGTACACTGCCCTACATACTTCTGACCTCTGTACACTGTCCTACATCCTACTGACATCTGTACACTGCCCTGCATACTACTGACCTCTGTACACTGCCCTACATCCTACTGACCTCTGTACACTGCCTTACTTCCTACTAACCTCTGTACACTGCCCTACATACTACTGACCTCTGTACACTGCCCTACATCCTACTGACCTCAGTACAGTGGTCAGTATCATATGTTTCCAGAATTTTGAATGCAAAGTGTGTATGCAGTGATCAGAGGGCACAAAAATAAAGCACATAAAATAGTTAAACCATGAGTTATATTGCCTCAAACTTGTACTGAATCTCTTGGCAGGAAAACATTCTTGATATGGGCACCTTTCACCTTAAACAAATAAAACAACCCACATACTCTATATCACAAGTACTGATTTGTTTAATTTTGATATGTAGTATGTTTGAAAAAAGCATATCCAATCTGTCATTTTTTTTACTGGTATACTGCCCTACGTACTGCTGACCTCTGTACACTGCCCTACATGCTACTGACCTCTGTACATTGCTCCACATTCTAGAGACCTCTGTACATTATGCTACATATTGCTGACCTCTGTACACTGCCTTACATACTACTGACTTCTGTACACTGCCCTATATACTACTGACCTCTTTACACTACCCTACTTACTACTGACCGCTGTAGAGTTCCTTACATCCTACTGACCTCTGTAGAGTTCGCTACATCCTACTGACCTCTGTACACTGCCCTACATCATACTGACCTCTGTACACTGCCCTACATCCTACTGACCTCTTTACACTGCCCTACTTCCTACTGACCTATGTTCTACTGACCTCTGTACACTGCCTTGCATACTACTGACCTCTGTACACTTCCCTACTTACTACTGACCTCTGTACATTGCTTCACATCCTACAGATCTCTGTATATTATCCTACATATTGCTGACCTCTGTACACTTCCCTATATACTACTGACCTCTGTGGCGTTCCCTACATCCTACTGACATCTGTAGAGTTCCCTACATTCTACTAACCTCTGTACACTGTCCTACATCCTACTGACCTCTGTACACTGCCCTACTTCCTACTGACTTCTGTACACTGCCCTACTTCCTACTGACCTCTGTACACTGCCCTACATACTACTGACCTCAGTACAGTGGTCAGTGTCATATGTTTCCAGAATTTTGAATGCAAAGTGTGTATGCAGTGGTCAGAGGGCACAAAAATAAAGCACATAAAATAGTTAAACCATGCTGTAGTTCTAAACAATAATACACACTTACGCCCTCACACCTGTGTATCACCACTGCGCTTATAAAACCTAAAAAATTTCTGCTGCCACTCTAAGAAAATGAATGATTTGGATTTTTTGCACATGCAAGAGTTATATTGCCTCAAACTTGTACTGAATCTCTTGGCAGGAAAACATTCTTGATATGGGCACCTTTCACCTTAAACAAATAAAACAACCCACATACTGTATATCACAAGTACTGATTTGTTTCATTTTGATATGCAGTATGTTTGAACCAGCATATCGAATCTGTCTTTTTTTTTTTTTACTAGTACTTACAACATGCTTTGAATCAGTGGTCAAATGAGATGGACTTAAAGGAAACCTTTGAGTTCCAAAAATGTTCCTACCTTTCATATGTTAGATCTTTACACTCTATAGCTGTTGGTAAATCCAACAGGCATTGTACAATGATATTGAAACATGTATGGCCAGCTTAATTCCCGGGTATCTGCACTCTAGCTATCAACTTTCTCAGGAACAGGTTCCGTGCCTTAAGAATTTTGATTATTATTCTATCTTAGACCTAGAGCTGCAGACCTATGCACATTTCTAGTTTCCTGACCCCCACTGTTTGTGACAGCTCCAGAATTTCCCCTAGAAAAGTCATGATGACCACTTGCCGACCACAATATGTATATACGTTGCGGCTTGTAAGTAGTTTACTGGGATTATGGCTGAAGATATCAGCCTTAACCCCAGGAATTATGTTTTGCATAATTTGTTTTCCCGTTAAACCATTTTGAGCAGCTCATGAGCCACTAGAACGTTTTCCGCTCGCCGTTGTTTCTCTGGCTTACTGTTTCTACCACTTGACCCGAGAAACAATTCAACAGTGCGCCCGGCTGCTCCCCTAGGCGCTTAAAGCGTAGATACTCTTTGATCGCCTCTATGGCCTTGGAGGAACGGAGTGACTTCATGATGTCACTTCTGGTCCAGGCTGGAAGCATTTTTTTTTTAAAGCAAAAGATCAAAAAAATAAATTTTGTTTTGATCTTTTGCTTTTAAAGTTAAAGAAGAGCTTTGGGGTCTTTTTGATCCCATATCTCTCCATAAAGAGGACCTTTCATCCTTATTTCTATTACAAGGGATGTTTACATACTTTGTAATATAAATAAAAGTGATAAAAATCAAAGGGACGGTGTAAAAAAAAAAAAATAAAAAAAAAATTGAAAGCACCCGATTCATCCGTGCTTGTGTGCAGGCGGGAATGCATATGTAAGTTGCATACGCATGTTGCATATGTATACGGTATCCGCACCACACATGTGAGGTATCACCATGAACATTAGTGCAAGAGCAATATTTCTAGTGCTAAGTGCTAGACCTCCTCTGTAGTTCTAAACAGGTAACCTATTAAGCCGTTTAAAGCATCGCCTATAGAGATTTTTAAGTACCGTAGTTTGTCTCCATTCTACTAGTGTGTGAAATTTTAAAGCATGACATGTTAGGTATCTATTTACTTGACATAACATCATCTTTCACATTATACAAAAAAATTAGGGTAAATATTGTCTTTTTTTATTTATTGTGTATTTTTCTCAAAACGTTTTTTGTAAAAGTGCTGTGCAAATAGCGTGTGACATAAAAAATTGCAACAATCACCATTTTATTCCCATAGGGTCTCTGCTAAAAAAAAAAATGTATAATGTTTGGAGGTTATAAGTAATTTTCTAGCAAAAAATACTGACTTATACTTGTAAACAAAAAGTTCCAGAAAAAGCCTGGTTGGCAAGTGGTTAAATACAGGCTGAAGGATTGTTGGCAAATCTCTCTCTTCTTGTAGATGCCACTGCAGCCTAAAGATGGCAGCATTCTTTATTGTAAGATTGTAATTATCAAATACAATTACAGTAGAAAGCCTAAATAAAGAAACCTGAGTTGGGCATTTATTAAAAAAGATTGCCAAATAAAAGCCTTATGTGTCTTTAAAACAAAGTGAAAATTGTTTAGATAAGCAAATTAGTTATGTAGAGTTGTTGTAAAAACCGACTCATACTGACGTTGGTGAATTCGGTGTCTGTGCATCTAGGTTTCAACTGGTCATGAAAGTATTACTGGAGACTATACATGTAAAGCACATGAAAAAAAAAAAAAAGAAAGAAAAAAAAAAAAAAAAAAATATATATATATATATATATACACACACACACACATACACACACACATACATAGATACATAGATACATAGATACATAGATACATACATTCAGTATAATTACGGTACTAGCTCCTTGAATCAGTTCTCCGTTTTATAGGAATAATGATCTGTTATTTGTGAAAGGAAATGCTGATATTGCTTTCGTTGCCAGTTGGTCTATTGGAAAGGGAGACTTGTTAGCTTAAAACATTTGTTCCAATTAAAATGCTTCTCTCAGTATGAAACCTTTGCCAGGACTTGTCATGACACACATGCTTAGAGCTGTTTTTGCAGTTTGTTTCGCTGAAGCCTCACTGGTACAGCCAAGAGCTAGGAAGCATGTCTGTGTATCCTACTGCCAGTGCAACCGTGTGCTTTGCATGCCCTGTGCTCTTCTTTGAACTGCCTGGCATGCACCCTGAGCAATACTGTACAAATGTACTTTATGGGAGGCCTGGCTGGTAGCATTTTGCTGGGAAAACAGGCACTTCCATGGAAAAAAATCTGAGTCAACAGATACAAGCTCATCTGTAGCCCCCCACACTGTGTTCAAACATCAACATCATTATCTTCAAAATGTGGTAGCTGAACAAGGAGAAGGAAGTTATGGGAAAAAAATGGTTCAAATATATTAAAACTTATAGTAGAATGTAATAGTGACATTTTCACATATTAATATAACTGCATTGGTCTTTAAAGTGTATCAAACCCATGAACAAACATTTGATATTGTACATTCCTTAAATGTGGTGACTGTATTCGTTTTCTGTTTTTTTTTTTTAAAGTTGTTCTTCCTTCATATTCACATGGTGATCCTGCCAATAACATAACACACTTCCTATCCTAGGGTGACATTGCTCACTCTGTATATTATAACTTTGAAAGGGCAGCGCTGTCACCCTGGGGAAAGACTATTTTTTATTGGGAGGCCATAGTTTAATAAAGCTTTATGGAAAAAAAAGAGAAGATTGCTACCCATGCCACATAAAATTTTTCCTAGTCAATGTACAATTTGCAGGAACCAGTTCTGCTGATAATGGACTTTCCTGGCACCCACATGAGACAGAATACAATTTGTTAAAAATATCAATCTTTATTTACATTGCTTTAAAAATAACACAGCACTCAATGCATTAGTAAATTATTATTAAAAACAATAAAAATAAAATCTCAAAATTTTTATATGATACATACAGTAAGTCCCAGTTTCGACCACTTATACAAACACCTCCTACTAATGTAATAATATTCAAGACTAGGAGTGGAGGTGTGTGTATGTTCATCTGCTGGTCAATGCGTTTTGCTGATTGCGTGACTTCCTCAAGACCAACTTACAAAATATCATATTCTGAAACAGTATAGCAAAGAGTCCCACATGTCATAAAACGTCTGCTGGACATACACAGGTGCTCAACTCCTCAATGTATCTCAAAACTATAATGGTATAGATGTATCTAACTATCCATAGTGCATAATCCGATATTTATCCATATAGGGGTTTCTAACACTCAAACGGAAAAGTCAATATTGCCCAACAGGTCTTGATAAATGAAGATGATTATATTGATATAGATTTAACATTATCTTGTAATATGGAACTCTGCACTGCCCTCTCAAAAAGTGACATAAAGATGCAGCATCGAACATACTGTCATGCTTCAAAACAGAATTGCAAAAGGTCTCCCTGTATCATCCGTCTGCTAGGTTATATGTCATTCTGCCACCAAGGGGGCAGACAGACATATAACTTGGCAGACGGAGGATATTGGGTAATGCACTATGGATAGTTAGGTCATTTTACACTATAATAGTTTTGAGATACATTGAGGAGTCGAGCCCTTGTGTACGCCCAACAGACATTTTGTGACATGTGTGACTCTACGCTATACTATTTAAGAATATGATACTCTGTAAGTTGGTTCTGAGGAAGCTATGCAATCAGCGAAACACGTCGACCAGAGGATGAAAATACACACACCTCCACTCTTTTAGTCTTGAGTATAATTACATTAGTAGGAGGTGTCCGTATAAGTGGTCCCAACTGGGACCTATGTATCATATAACAATTGCGAGATTGTTTTTAATAATAATTTACTAATGCATGGAGTGCTACTTTTAAAGCATGGTAAATAAAGATTGTTATTTTTAACAAATTGCATTCTGTCCCATGTGGGTGTCAGTAAAGTCCATTATCAGCAGGACTGGTTCTTACAAATTGCACATTCAATCAATTATTTTTAAACAATACTTTTTATTAAAGGTTTTACATGTTTACATATGACCATACTTAGAAAAAGAAGAAACAGAAAGTAAAATGAAATACGGTGTTTAGTACACCAGTAAGCAATTCACATGCTATTTATAACACGTATACATATATATATATATATATATATATATATATATATATATATATATATATATATATATATATATATATATATATATATATTTATGGTCGGAGCCCTCCGCTCTAAGAGATATGAAAGAACACATAAACACGTCACAAGACTAACAACATAAAATAGACCTGAATTGTGCCCTTGGTCTGCTGTAAGGTAAGCCCTGGTGAGCTGGGCGATATGCCAAGAGAAGGCCGCATACCTTAAGAAAGTAAATGGATGTTTCTGTAGAGAAACGTGTTTTAAGTGAAGTACTCTGAGAAGGGAAATGGGTGGGTGGGTACCTTGCACTGAAACCGACACAGACCGTTGTGGGTGGTCTGATTATATACCCTCTGGGCTCCTCCCATAATTACGGGCCACCATACTGGCCCTCTTATTTATGGTCGGAGCCCTCCGCTCTAAGAGATATGAAAGAACACATAAACACGTCACAAGACTAACAACATAAAATAGACCTGAATTGTGCCCTTGGTCTGCTGTAAGGTAAGCCCTGGTGAGCTGGGTAATTATTAATTTATGTACAACAAGACACTATGGGGCAAAGTTGCTGAAGGCTCAGGACATTTCCACTTGTGGATTGGAGATGTATCGAGTAAAGCAGGTGGATTCCCGCCTGCCCATCTTTGATCGCGTGGACTGGGACCCCGTTTTGTGAGGCTGCTGATGCTGCTCCAATGCGAAAGAATGTCCAAGAAAATGACCAAGGTCCTGGCCTAATTTGCTCAAAAGGAACCTGACGTGACTAATGAACTGGTTGCTGCCTGGGATACTAATCGGGAACGGTAGTAATGGGCTGTCCTGCGAGGGATCAAACATATGGGCCAAAAATTGATCTAGGATGGACACGGGGCACCAGGCTTTGAGAGTTTGGAAAGGTTTGATGTCAACCCCTGGACCGGACTATTGTGTTTTGGACACCCTGAGGAGCAAGATGAAGTCTGATGGCGTGTGAGGTGGCGTCTACGTAACACTTTACAACTGGGATGGTGGCAGTATTCACTGGGGCGTAAGAAGCTGTAGAAAGCCAGGTAGATGGCTGCTTGAACGACCAGGCTGAATTTAGCCAAAGGGGAATGTGACAGGATGAAAGACACGTCTCGGAATATGGCGCTGGTGACGGGTAGCCGTTTAATACTGATTTGGGGTCATTGCCTGTGAATACCACACAACATGGTCTTGACCGTATGGGCGGCAAACAAGACGGTTTGTTAGGATCTCATAAGGGGATGAAATACTGGATGTCAGCTGAGTGGGGTCTAAGGTATTGTGTGACAATGCCAACTGTGTGTGGTGGCATAATATGAAGACCAGGATGTGATGGAGAACTCTTGGTATTGCTCTGGGGTTTGAGGCTAGTAACCTGACATAGAACCTCTAGGCTGCACGGTAGGCCTTCAGGATGTTGTGAGATAGTGAAAGATTAATAAGGCAGGTAGCGTCGTGAAAGTGTTGTTTGAATCCAAGGTTAGCTATGACCAGTGTGGGATAAGAGACATGGTCGGGTCGGTTCCAGGTTCCTGCAAAAAATAACGAAGCACAGTTAACGGGTAGTGCGCCGGCCAGATTATTGCGTTTGTCTGGGATGTGGACGCATAGGACGTTAGATTGGTGCTGTGGGGATAGTGGCACCAGCCTGCGCAGGAAGGCCACGATGGCAGGCTACTAGGACCTCCTTTATTCATAATACTGGCTGTGGCTTGGTTGTCTGTGGCGAACGTCACGGTTTGTCCTGCCCAGTTGTTGCACCAGACTTGAGCTGCTGCGACAATGGGGTAGAGGTCGAACAAAGAGGAGGACTAACTGAACCCAGGAATCAAGAGGATTTCTGATGGCCATGGCCCTATAAACCCAATTTGGCCAAAAATTGAGGCGAGGACCTGTGGAGGCTGTGGTGACCATGACTACCTGAGATGAAGAGAGAGATGCTGAGGGAATACACATTGGCATGCCATTCCAATTTGTGAGAAATTCGACTCCCATGGGCAGATCTGCTATAGCTGGCACATCTTAATTTAAGGATTTAGTCAGGGTCTTTACCTGGAAGAGAAACACTAAAAGATGAGAGGTAAAGGATCCCCTTAAGTCTGGCTGCTGCCTTGGCTGAAAATGAGCGGTGATAGTCAAAGGATGGGCACCCTGCGTACTTGTGACCTGCTGCATGCAGATACCGGTCCAATTCTACCCTCCTGTTGGGGTTGCTCTGCCTAACATGTCTCTGACTGTCCCCAAGGCCAGCACAAACTCTGTGACAGTGAGCTTGCAATTAAGTAAAGGGTCTCTGGCCTTCAGGATGACAGAGACATCTCCCCGTGAATATGACTTGCTCTAGGCCAAGTTGTGTACTGCTATGAGGAGGGATGCTAAGTTAACATCGTTGTCATCCAAGATGTCCTCCTAGATGCCCTGCTAGGACAAGGTGTGCAGGGAAGACGATGGTGCAGAAGTTGGGTGTATCTGTAAGTGAAGGTACGGGAATGACAGTGGTGACTGGAGCTGGTAGGGGCACGGCTGGGCGTACCTCCAGGGCTGTCACTCTGCTTGGACTTCGGCGACTGCTGTTGACAGTGTGGTTACCCAGGAGTGCCGCTGAGTAGTCGCAAAGAAGATAGACTGAAGTGGTGCCTGGAAGGGGTGCCACTGGCGGTGCAAACAGTAGCCTAAAGGCTTGGTTTCCTGGCTGCGGCAGGGTAGGATTTACTCATGCGACACCGTTCTGCTATGAGTTTTTTTTTGTTTTTTTTGTTTTTTATTGGTCCAAGCTCTTGTGAGACTGTAAACCGCCGCTTGCTGAGCCCATAAAGGGTGATGGCAGGGCTGAGGCAAAGTCCTCACTGTCTGCCTGCGACATGGCATCAACTAAAAGCAAGGGGGGGGGTGCGTATGTTTGAGGTAAGTTGCAAAGGTAGGAGGGGATAGTTGCGTTGGGTAGATAAGATGAAAGGCGGAAGGAAACAAGAAGAATAGGACAAGGAACGACAGCCATAGTGACAGTTGGTTTGCGCTTGAGCGCTGTTGAGTGTGACTTTAGAAAACTCAAAAGAATGCGTGACAACCGAGGTGAGCCAGGAGGTGACTGGCTAGGTAACCGATAGCTCGGATGTCAGTCTGTGCTCGGCACAGACTAATGAACCAGAGCGCCCCAGGGCGGACTGGGGTGGGTAGCTGAAGTCTGGTATACTAAGTAGGAATGTTGCGATCTGTAGTTAATTGACGTGGGTTCGGTCTACTAATGCTTGCACTGCCAGCAAGTATGGAGATTAGGCGACCTTGTCTGCGTATTGAAGGCTTGTGCTTCGAAAACAGAGTGAAGTGCACAGAAGTATGTGACAGTTGCTAACGCCTCAGGAGCAGGTCAAATTCTGTATGTGAAGTAAAAATATGTAGTGAAAGAGTGTTTAAGAGAAAGGGGGAATCCCATTGAACTAAACACCTGACTTTATGCACTAGTTGTGAAGTCGACTGGTTGGGGTCGAGAACTGAGTTGACCGGGAGCCTGTAGTAAGGTGACATGAGAATTTCGTTTTGACAAGGGGGATTGCAAAGAGCTCTTTGGGGCAAAGCTGGTGAAGATGCAAGCCCTCGACAATGGGGTTTTTTTTTTTTTTTGGGAGATACTGTCCAAACCTGGTGCAGGGTGGACTAACTGGTGTTCTAACTGGCCTAAAAAGGGGAAAGCGACAGAGAAAATGATGAGCAGCCATGTTGCTACTGGAGACGATGAGTGGCAGTTTGAGCCACTTGCTGAAATGCTTGCAGCGATTGCAAGGAAGCGGCTTTATTTGAATTATGAGGTGAGAATAAATGAATGGATGAATGAGGTGAGCAGCTGTGTTGCTACTGGAGATGAGTGGCCGTATTAAGCTATTGCAGAGATGCTTGCAGCGATTGCAAGAAAGCAGCTTTATTTGAATCTATAAATTAAATTATAAGTGTGTAGGAATGAGGAGAGCAGCCGTGTTGCTACTGGAGATGAGTGGCCGTATTTGAGCCATTGCATTGATGCTTGCAGCGATTGCAAGGAGCTTTGTTGAAAGGCGAAAGAAAAGGTTTATAGAGGAAATGTGATTATGTAGGAATGACCGTGCGCAACACTGAGCAAATTGGTGGAGAGAATTGTGTATGATCATGTATGGATAGACTGAGAAAGTCAAACGTAAGTACTGCTGAATTCGTACAGTCGATGTGACTAGTTTGAACTGGGCTATAGCTATGGAATAATCTGCGAAAGATTTGACTCATTTGAGTCAGAGATGCAACATGATTCGGCTTGGTTGTTAGAGTTGCGTTTGGCAAGGACTGGAATCGTTGCGCCGATGCTGCGACTAGACTCGAATCTTCCGTAGATGCGACTGAGAGGCTCATATATGGGATCCGACCGTATCGCTAAGGATATGGCTGGGTTCGGATTGATTGAATTGTGATGGTGGTTGAAGGGGCTGGTGATTGCCAATGATCCGAAACATAGAAGCGAAGTTGCGACTAGATTCGAATCGGCCGTAGATGCGAGGTGACTACAGGGCTCATATGACAGATCTGCCCGTATTGCCGATGATATGGCTGGGTTTGAATCGACTAAATGGTGATGGCGGTTGAAGGGGCTTTGTGATTGCCGAGGATCCGAAACATAGAAGCGAAGTTGCGACTAGTTTCGAATCGGCCATAGATGTGAGGTGACTACGGGGCCCGTATGACAGATCTGACCGTATTGCCAATGATATGGCTGGGTTCGAATCAACTAAATGGTGATGGCGGTTGAAGGGGCTTTGTGATTGCCGAGGATCCGAAACATAGAAGCGAAGTTGCGACTAGTTTAGAATCGGCCGTAGACGCGAGGTGAGTAAGGGGCTTGAATGTCGGATTTGACCGCATCGCCGTGAAGTGAACGGCTCGAGTAAACCCGCGTTGGGTAGAAAGCATGAAATACATGAAAGATGACATAGAAAGACTTACGGTGGCGTAAGTGCGACTTTTTGCAAAACGAACATGATAAACGAACATGATAACATAACTACTAGAGTTTAGAGGAGCGGTAACAACAAAGTCCTACCTGCAACAGCGAGTGTGTAGCGGTCCGAGCGTGGGACAATCGATGAAGATATATGACCGAAGGTACAACTACGTGGACACGTAGTGAGTTGGCAGAGTCAGCCTGTGCAATGCATTTGACACGAATCAGCTTAAAAAATGTATAAGATGAATCTGATATAAATTGGCAGTAAGGAGTATCTGATACGAATTGGTTGTAGAGTGTATGCCATTCCTTGCTGTGAAACCAAACACCTATCAACCACCCATCCCCCCAGGCTAGTCAAGTGCAGGAAAGACATCAGGTGGGTTTAATTACACCTCAATCAGCCACAGAAACCCATACAAACAATACCTGTTTATCTCAAAAAAGGATGAGAACAGTGAATCTTATAACTAGTGAAGCCTATGGCGAGTGATATTGGAGAACGACCGACAGCGACTCGGAGGCTTGGATCTATGAATGAATCGTATGTTTGGTAGAAGGAATTTATGAATGTACTATGCCTGTACCGAAAGATGTCGGGACATGAGTGTCAACAACTCAGAGGTAGGTTTTGCGAAAGGGGTGCAGGATAGTAAGCACGATAAGCCGCAAGTTTGCACATGATATGAAAAGATTCGGATACTACTTATCTGCGACCATGAGCGGGAACCGCCGACGAAGACCACGAATGAAGAAGCCGAAGTGCACCTGCGATTGGACGCACAGATAGCCGACCATGAGGGAGCTGAGAAGAGTCGGCCCCTTGATGTGCAGTACCTTGCACTGGAACCGACACAGACCGTTGTGGGTGGTCTGATTATATACCCTCCGGACTCCTCCCATAATTACGGGCCACCATACTGGCCCTCTTATATATATATATATATATATATATATATCACTCACCACCTTTAGGTGGGTGCTAATAGGTAGATGTTAGGAGAAATTGCCAGTGCCTTACTGTTTCTTTGTTTAGGCTTGGTGGGTTGATCTGGGTTTGGGAGGAGTTGGATGGTTCAAGCCTACAATCTGCACCAGAAAACCTGGGAACAGAAACCAGGCATTCCGGCTGGGATGGATCATTGCACATGAACCGGGAAGTAGATGCAAAGAGGATAGAGTAGATCGGGGGCACCTGAACTTTCCTGAACTGGCCTGGGGAGGATTTGCAGAAGGTGAGAGAGGCAGGTGAGGCCTGGGACTTCCAGCATTCCAATTTACCAAGGTGCCTTTCAGAGAGGCAGCGGCCAGGGAAAGGGTCTTAGCTACTCAATATGGAATAAGAAGAAGAGGCAGCTCATACTTCCTTGTACTACTGCTAACACCATGGACCGCAGCAAGAAAATAAACGTTCACTGTTCAACTGTTTGAATGTGTCTGTTGTTACTCGTGTGGGGTGGAAGAGCTGGGGTTAAAACAGCAGTACTGTAATGAACTACACCAGCAGCTCCCAAGGGAGTAGTGCGCTACATATATATAGGCTTCCAACCCTACCTAAGCACATATCTATATTTTCTATCGGATATATACTGGCCCAAAGAGGTATAGGTAGGTGTTCACTATATTACTTGTTTAGGCATCTACACATCGGACATACTGCAAACACAATGCCTCGATAATCAGCCGTCCTGCTACCTAATCATTCTAAAATGATTTCAATAAATCTTTAATCAAACATACTAGTGTTTATTGGGATTTTCTACTACAAAGTTAGACCTCCTTGCATCATTAATACTCTGCACACTAGTGTATGTATAGTGCAGGGGTCTCAAAATGGTGACCCTCCAGCTGTTGCGAAACTACAAGTCCCATCATACCTCTGCCTATGGGTTTCATGCTTCATGCAAACCCTAACATCTGGATGTTGCCATATAAGCAGCCAAGAAACATGTAGACTGACAGGACATGATAGTTCTATAATATACTAAAGTCCCAAGGACACCATCTAGTGGCCCTATCCTCCTGTATCACACTGTAGTTATAACTAAATTACAGGTATACTTGAACTTTACAGATACTTAATCAACTATGGAAAATTACAACTTTAAAATACAACTTTTGGCAGTTTATCACTGTAATCCTCCACAGAATTATTATGCAGTGTGTGGGTTCGGTCAATGATTGTTTATTCATTGTTATTCATGGAAACTGGGTATTGAAAAAGGGCTATTCTTATTTCCCTCTGGTAATTAATTCTCTTGATTATTTTTGGCTTCACAAAGTTGATGCCTCTGCAAATAAATATATTCTGAGCTTCTGCAAGACTTTTGTGTCTTCAATTACTATTCTAATTGCAATGATTTTGCCTCTAGCATATACAGAGCATTTATGAATTAAGTAACAGATTCCAGTCATACAAATATTTACATGTGAATAAAGCAATGCATTTAAAATTTAGTCTTCTCTTTTGAGAGAGAGCATGCTCCAAGAAATACAATAAATTCTACATTAATTCTTGCCTTAGTCAGAGAATGAACAAATAGAGCCCCAAGATATGTGATTTATGTAATACACTGTCTGTGATTACTTCTGTGTGGTAAACCTTATAGATATTCTGTGTATTCTAATGCCGCATACACACAACCGTTTTTTTCCGTCAGAATAAACTCTTATAGTCTTTCCGACAAAGTTCCGATGGAGTCCCGCTGAAATGGACTTGCCTACACAAGATCACACCAAAGTCCGATCATTTAGAACGTGATAACGTAAGACGGGACTAGAAAAGAAGTTCAATAGCCAGTAGCCAATAGCTGCCCTTGCATCGTTTTTGGTCCGTCGGAATAGCATACAGACAAACGGATGAAATGCTCTATTTCTAGGGCTGTCAGAATTTTTGTAAAAAAAGTCAGATGAAGTCCACACGCGATCGGAATATGCGATGAAATTATTCCGTCTGACTTTTTCTGACGGAAAGTCCGACTGTGTGTTCCCGGCATTAGGGTTCCTCCAGAGTTTGCCGAAGGTTTGCTTGAGCTTTGACTGACTGACCTCCCATCTGGTGTCTCCATAGGTCAAGGGGCAGTGCCACTTGGTAGAGTCAGCGATATGACACCGGTTATTATCATTTTTAGCTGTTTGTAAGGGTAGAATTTTGACAACCACTAAGGAGGCATTTTTTTTACTGGCCACTAATGTAAGGGACATTTTTTTCTACTGACCCCCGATGAATTGGTTTTAGCTGGGTTCCCTGAGACCTGAACTTTATTTCAAGTGTTCCTCTGGGGGTAAGAAGGTTGAGAAAGGTTGGTAGAGGCTCTGGTTGGCTATAGCCTGAAGATTTCTCACCAAAATCAACAAATGGTGAGGCATCTGCCTGTCTTTGGAAAACTCACTTAACACGAGTCTGGTCACAAGCAAGTTGATGATTCAGTTGATGGATGGATGGATGCAGATCGAGCACAGTAAAAGCTTGGTTTATCTTTTATCTTTTATCTTCAGGAAACAAAACAGTTGGCTATTTGTCTTAAAATTATTAAGTGATATCAATGGCCTTTGATAATTGTGAAGTAGGGTTTTGCTGCACTAAAATATATATACTGTAATAATATAAAAAATATAAATAATGTTTTAATTCATTTTAATTATTTACCAACTCTCTTCCTTTTGACAATTTTATATATGGTTCTAATATTGTTTGTCAATACCAAAGATAAAAAAAACAATTGAAACCCAGAAAAAACCCTCTTTAATATATATCAGTCTGTGTAATGCCGCGTACACACGACCAGACTTTTCGAGGGACTAGGTCTGCCGGTCTTTCCGACGGACTTTCGGCGGAGTTCTGACGGACTTTCCAAATGAACGGACTTGGCCACACACAATCACACCAAAGTCCGACGGATTCTAACGTGATGACGTACGACTGGACTAGAATAAGGAAGTTCATAGCCAGTAGCCAATAGCTGCCCTAGCGTCGGTTTTTGTCCGTCGGACTCACATACACACGAACGGATTTCTAGGTCCGGCGGAGTTCCGGTGGAAAAATTTTAAATATGTTCTATTTCTAAAGTCCGCCAGATTTTTGGCAAGCAAAGGTCCGATGGAGCCCACTCACGATCGAATTATCCGACGGACTCGTTCCGTCGGACCTTTGCTGTCCAAAAGTCCGGTCGTGTGTATGCGGCATTAGAGTTCTCTTGATTATAGGTGTTGCAGCTCTCTCAAGGATCCACTGGGTAGCAGACTGAATCTGAAATATATGAAGAGAAGGAGAGCACACAGCTATGATGAGCAGCGTGGAATGAAAATCCAATCCTTGCTACAGCGTCTCCGTGTGCCACATGCACCCGGACCAGCCGGCGCTGCGTGACGTCACTTATAGACGAGAAGGGAAGTAGAGTGGTGGGAGTGAATTCTCTGCTTGTGAGTGAAATACTTTCTACCTTTGAATTTTAACCAATAAAACGGTATTATACTCGTATAGCTGTGTGCTCTCTTTCTCTTCATATAATATTGTTTGTCATAATATTAATTTATACCTCTGGTGAAGGGACTATATTAAAACACCAAAATTCATTGACTAAGATTACACCAAGCAATTTAAGCATCTTTGGATAAGAACCATTTGCCCATCTTTTCCTATATAAGGCTTTGAACCTTCAGACTGAACTAGAATTCTTACTTTTTTCAATACTATGGGGTTGATTTATTAATACTGGAAAGTGCAAAATCTGGTGCAGCTCTGCATAGAAATCAATCAGCTTCCAGGTTTTTTGTCTAAGCTTAATTGAACAAGCTGAAGTTAGAAGCTGATTGGCTACCATGCACAGCTGCACCAGATTTCCATAGGCCTCTGTGAAGACATCCTTTTGGACGAAATGCATAGGGAGGAACTAATGTGGGGACATCATCATTCCCCGAAAATGGCACTCGACAGTTGTTTTATGGTATGTTGTATACCTTTTCTAAGACGTGAGTACATTACTAGTTTTAATGAAGTGGCATTTTAATCTACTACACTATTGTGGTTCTCCTTATCCTCTCCCTATTCAAAGAGGTTAACATGTTGATGACTGATTCTTGAATTGGAGCTGTGTGAACATTTGGAGGTCTGTATCCTGGACTGACTATCAGCCATCTATCCATTTATTGGGGTTTTCTACTACAAAGTGCTGTTAGACCTCCTTGCATCTGAGATCTAGCTCTCTAGTAAACAGCGGTGTGGATCCTTGGTAGCTGGCACACTGTGGTGGCGTATTATATGAAGATTTTTTTTCATACTTTGTCAGATAAGTGTCAGTGGATTGTTTTTTCAAAAATATGCTGAAAGAGTTATCAGAGTTGCTGAGTGGTGTTAGTAAAAAGTGCAAGTCTACTAGTTCCTTAGCTTAGAATGTCTAAAGTATTCTAAAAATACACTTAGGCAAGGTCAGGGGCACAGATAGCAGTACAAATCTGTCAGGGGTCCTAACCCCTCACCATGCAACACAAATAAAAATAACATATAAAAAGAAAGTTCTGGCTTTAACTTATATACTGTAGTTATGTCAATTTTAAACAAGGAAATTGAATGATTTGTCTTGGACAACATTTCATGAAACAGATGCATTGGTTTTGCTGGATCTTTTGTTGTATTCTAAAGTGCCATATTCCCATTTATAGTGCCAGGAGACTCTGATGACTAACTCTTCTGTTCAGTGAAGTATTGGCTGGCTGCTTTTCCATAAATTATTAAGGAATTGCTCCGATGTCTGATTCATTCAATCTTTATTGCATCTATTTTTTTCCTTAATAAATGTATTTACTAGAAAAGTGAGACTTTTGTATGAAAACAGGATGCATGGAAAGCAGAGGTGTTATGTACAGCATCAAATCTCATTTCAGATGGTATTTGTACTACAAGAAATTAGAAGATTGATTGCTAAAATGCAACAGCTTCGGTATTCCTTGCTAACAGGTTGTCCTTTGGAAAACAATTAAGTATAGAATACTGTAAACTACAGAAAGCATTCAAAATTATTCCTTCAGTTAACTGACATCAGTAAAAAAAAAGTGAAATCAGGTTGGTTATTTATAGGTTGCTGTAGTTTTTGTTTAGAGTTTTTTTTTTTGGACTGCCTTATTGCGTAAATCGATTATCTCATATTCATTTTCACACAAGTACTTTGACGTCTATTTATGTTAGGCTTTTTTTTTTTTTTTTTTTTACTGTTAGTTTATAATTTAAATCTAATATTATCATACTATCAAATCCAAGGTAAGGAAAACCTGGGTTATTTCCAGCTGGCCCTCTGAGTGTAAGTGCAACATTCCCTTCTTGATGCCCTGAAAAACAAAGGCTAAAAATTGTATATAATGATATGATGCTGTCATATTCTGCAGCACTTTACAGAGAACACTTGTAAGGGAGCTTGCAAATTACTCAGTGTTGGTGTCAAAGACTACAAGTCCCAACCCTGCTTCTTCTTGCTAGAACAATACCCCACCTGCTTGAAGTTCCTACACCTCAGCCATCTTTTGCCCAACTCCTTGCCGGAGGCCTTCCCATGACATCCCAGGCCATTATACTTTATATTTTGAAAAAAGGAATGCCCACACAAAATAAGTATAGTTGCTGCACAGAGATACTATCCGGGGTCACTTAACAGTACTTGGTCAATCACATAAGTGAAATATATATATCTATATAGATATATATAGGTAATGTATATGCACATGCATGACCATATGCACACAAACTAAAGTTGAAAGGACCTAGCACCTGATTACACTATTCACTGTTACCACACACTATCCTGGGACAGAGCCACCTAGTGGCAGACTAGCTAACACCTGTTTACACACTAATATTCTTAGTCTCTAATGGAGTAAATGTCCCTCCCCAGCACACGCATACAGACCCACCTTTGGTGGATGCCATAAACCACTGTTATTTGTTTTTCAAAAGTAGGCAGAACAAATTATGCTTACAAAGTAGTAGTAAGAGAACATAGTGAAGGAAACTACAGGAAAACAAAATATGCATAAACATGTCAAGTGGTATAGTTGATTGTCATGGAACTAACAATGCACTGACTAAATGGTTCAGAAGTTGCAGACTAAGCCGGACACATTACCTTGGGTTAAATATAACTGAAGACATATTGTCAAGTGTACAATATTGAACTCAACATATCAGGTTCACTGAGTCAGAGACTGAAGAAAGTCAGATTTCTGCAGAGAGATCCAAGGGCCCCACGTTTTTAGAAATTGGTGTGTGCTGCCCAATTTGAGTGCCAGATATCTTTCATAGTGAATTATAAGGTTCAATTGTAGCTGTACATCTGATAAATTGAGGATCAGGGATCATCTCTATTTCCTGAAGATCATTAACCTTGCAGCAAATAAAATGCACGGTAGCAAAGATCGACAATCAAACGGGAATGTAGCTATAACTAAACACCCTCTTCCAGTAAAACTTAATATGGGGGCACTCCCAAAGAATGTGGAACAGAGTTCCTACTTGACAGTTACGTTAACATAGATTATCATCGAAGTTAGAATATTTAGCCAGGGGGACAGGTGTTAAATACCAGCGATGGTGAATCTTTTGGGCTATTTCCCAGTAATTAATGCACCTGGCTCTTTTAGTGTTGTACTGGATTGTTTTTAACCATTGTGACTCTGAGAATGTGACCCCCGAATCTTCCGCCAATTGCCAGGCCATACTAGTTACATTGATGCAAGGAATGGGGTTTTTCCATAGTTAGGATGCAATTTGCGCGGGCAAATAGGTGTCAAGGGGGTAAAGATGGTATTTGCTTTGAAGAACAGTGACTGTAGTTATTCTATTATCTGCCATAATGTCTTGTATATGTTTTAGACCTAGAGATTGCCATTTCTCAAGGGAGATATTGGGGATCAGAAAATGAAAAAGATCCAGTGGAATTGGTACCGCTGTTGTGGAGGGGGGGGGGGGGGTTGCATGTAGATCCAAGGAAATATTGCCAGGCATAAGCAGATGCCAAAATGGTGGGGTGTATAATTGTTTTCTTATGTTTAAGAAATGTTTGGGCTAGAAGGAATGAATTTAGTGGGCCCCTGGGCATAAAATGTTGTTCTATAGCTCTCCATTGTTTGTCCGGAGAGGGTGTGAACCAATATTTAAGTTGGTCCAGCAATACTGCTACATAGTAGTCGTGTAAATCTGGGAGCCCCATTCCTCCGACTGTTGAGTGTTTAATGAGTGTGGCAAAAGGAACATCTAGATTTTTTCCCTTGCCATAGGAAATAGTTTAGAATGTGTTTCAGTTCAGCAAAGAAGAGGGAATTGAGACAGATAGTGCTCGGAATACATATAGGATTTTGGGAAGTAACAACATTTTAAATGCTGTCAACCTCCTGGACCAAGTAAAGTAGAATTTGCTAAGTCTATCTAGTTCAGCTTTGCAAGATGAGATTAGGGGAATGTAGTTGGCACAAAAGAAAGGAGTGAAAAGAAAGTGAAAGGAGATGTTAAGGATATACCTAGATAGGGCGCTGAAGTTACTTGCCATTGGCAAGAGAAAGAAGTTTGTAAACAGGATTTATCAATATTAATATTATTGATGTTTATACTAAGCACCTGCCATTTGGATTTGTTAATTTTGTAGTCAGAGATACCTTCAGAATGTTATACACTTCGGACAGTGTCGTTGACAAAAAGTGTAATTTTGTGTTCTTTGCCCTCTATGGATATTCCAGATATGGATTTGTGATTTCTGATCTTATGAACCAAGGGCTCCATCATGAGCATAAAGATAATGGGAGAGAGTGGGCAGCCCTGGCGAGTGCCTTTTGTAATAATACATTTTTGAGATAAAAAACCATCAGAGAGCACATGCACCAATGGGGTAGAGTATAATGCCATAATAGCTGCCAGGATGTTACCGCTAAAGCCAAATTTGGATAGGGTATGGCGTAAGTATCCCCACTGAATCCTATCAAATGCTTTTTCAGCATCAAGGGCTAAAAAAAAGGAGGAGACTTTCGTAGATTCAACATAATGTAGTAGGTTGAATGGCATCAGGGAAAATTTTGGGGGGGCACCGGCTCCTTCCCTGGCTTTGGCAGAGTGACAATTGTTGCATTCAACATTTTAGAAGGAAAAGAGCCAGAGGACACAGCAGTATTGAAAGTTGATTGCAGGTGAGGCACTAGTGATGGATAAAAATGTTTATAATACTCAGTTGAGAGGCCATCTGGACCAGGCGATTTATTGTTGGGGAGAGAAGTAATTGTTTTCTCAATTTCTGTGAGAGAGAAGGGTGCATTGAGATCATGCAAATGTTCTTCTGATAATGTTGGGAGATTCAGGGAGTCTAAAAATGTAGTTATTAATTCTTCTGAAGGTTGTGACTTGTGGGGATCTTCTCCTAAATTGTATAGGGAGCTATAAAAATCACTAAAGGCATTGGCAATGTAGATTGTAACATTTGCCCCCCTTGGTGGGGTGTATTTTGTTTCGCCACTCATTGTTTTACTTGAGCAGTCAAAAGTTTGCCAGCCTTATTGCCATTAGCATAGAAGTTTGATTGGACTTTATGTAAATGTTTTTGGCGTGTTGAGCTGTTAAAAAGATTCTACGATCGTTCCTAGCTTGAAACAACTTATTGCTAGTAACAATATTGGGATTATTTTTGTTATCATCTTCCAACTGGGAGATAGAGGTCATCAGAGTATTTAACTACTGTGTTCTCTGGCGTTTGGCTATGACACTCATCTTTAGTAACAGTCCTAGTAATATACGCTTTATGCGCAGTCCAAGTTGCGGAAGGTGCATTAATTTAGAAGAATTCTTGGATATGACGCCTGATTGTTTTCAGGTTGGTAGGTATAGACATTAATGTCAGATCATTGCTCCAAACATTCCTACTCCTTCCATTGTTCCCCCCACACAAACGGGAGCATGGTCTGATCAGGTTATTGTGTAGATGGTAGAGGACATAACATCCTGAAGAGGAGTCTTGTCAATTAGCATACAGTCAATTCTCAAGTACGAGCAATGTGGTTTGAAAAAGAAGGTGTAATCTCTTTCCGTAGAGTGTTGGCATCTCCATATGTCAAAAAGAGTTAAACCAGATAAATGACTGCAGGGAGGATGGGCGTGATCTCCTTGGAGAGGAAGTGGAGACATTCACCGAAATGTATCTGGAACTACATTAACCGGTTCCCGACCAGCGCACGACGATGTACGTCGACAGAATGGCACGGGAAGGCATATTGGCGTACAGGTACGTCCAATCTTCAATGCCGCCCTGCCATCGGCAGCGCGCCGCCGGCGGCACGCTCCCGCGCTGGTCGGGACCCCCGTGAGTCCGGTCGCGGGACCTGCGGACTCGATCGCCGCGGGCATCCCCGCGATCGTTTCACGGGACGGCTGAATGGAGGAAATGCCGTGTAAACAGCATTTCTCCATTCTGCCTAGCAACTAGTGACGCTGATCTCTGCTCCATGTGATTGGAGCAGAGATCAGTGTTCACTAAATGAAAGCCCAACCCCCCCACAGTTAGTAACACACCCCTAGGAACACTTAACCCCTACACTGCCACCCACTGGTTAACCCCTTCACTGCCAGTGTCATTTACACAGGAATCACTGCATTTATATAGCAGTGATTACTGTATAAATGACAATGGTCCCAAAAATGTGTCAAAAATGTCCGATGGGTCCCCCACAATGTCGCAGTCACAATAAAAATCGCTGATCGCCGCCATTACTAGTAAAAAAAAATAATAATAAAAAATTATTAATAAAAATGCTATAAAACTATCCCTATTTTGTAAACGCTATAACTTTTGCGCAAACCAATTAATAATCGCTTATTGCGATTTTTTTACCAAAAATATGTAGAAGAATACGTATCGGCCTAAACTGAGGGAAAAAAATGTTTTTTATATATTTTTGGGTGATATTTATTATAACAAAAAGTAAAAAATAATGCGTTTTTTTCAAAATTGTCGCTCTATTTTTGTTTATAGCGCAGGGGTGATCAAATACCACCAAAATAAAGTTCTATTTGTGGGAAAAAAAGGACGTCATTTTTGTTTGGGAGTCACGTCGCACGACCGTGCAATTGTCAGTTAAAGCGACGCAGTGCCGAATCGCAAAAAGTGGTCTGGTCTTTGACCAGCAAAATGGTCCGGTCTGTAAGTGATTAAAGTCCCCTCATAATATGAGTTGACCTTGCATATTTTTTTTTTAAGTTTGCCTGATCTTATGGATAAAGGATAATTGCTTTGAGTTTGACATTGACATTAGCAATAGTATATATAACATTGTTGATTTGACAGACAAGTGTGATGTATTGACCTTGATCATCCGTGGTTACATTCAGAGTTCCAAACTGGTGTTGCATACACACGGTCGGACAAAGTTGTCACACCCACTGTAACTGCTGCAGCTGCCTGTGGTATAGGAACAGAACAACACCAGCAATTGGGGGTAGCTTCAGGTATATACGGTGCCGGAAGCCCAATACACCCACTGGAACTGCTGCAACTGCCTGTGGTATAGGAACAGAACAACACCAGCAATTGGGGGTAGCTTCAGGTGTATACGGTGCAGGAGGCCCAGTACACCAACTCTAACTGTGCTAGGTTCACAAGAAAAGAACATACTGTCCCTGCCTATCCTGCTCTCTCCCTGAACACCGCAACACACTGCACAAGGTACATGTACTAAACCCCCTGAGCTATAATTGGCCACAGGCATCCTGCTTGTGGCCAATTATGGCTCTCCTCGCTGCCGGCACTGTGATTGGTCAAGCGTGCGGGTTCACAGTGCATGCTTGGCCAATCATCAGCCAGTAATGCACTGCAATGGCGCAGTGCATTGTGGGCTGTGAGCGCCTCTCGAATATGACGTGAACAGCCCATAATGTTCGGAATTCGCCGAACGGGTGAACAGCCGGTGTTTGAGTCGAACATGCATTCGACTCAAACACCGAGCTCATCCCTAATCCACTGCAGGGCCTGCTTGCCAGTTTTGTCCTACTGTCCATTCTTTTCAATAATGTCTGTTACCTGCCTACTTTCTTGTTTTTTATTTATTTTTGGCCAGGTTGTCACATATCAGAGAGGCTTATCATAGCATTATTATTATAATATTATGCAATGTGCCCCAATACTCATTAGGATCTTGATTTCTTACTAGCAAATTGACAGAATGTTCAGCCAGAAATTCACAAAGCATTCACAATCTGTAATATTTCATCCCTGCTCATTAAAGTGAAACTGTGGAGAGAGAGGTATGGAAGGTGCCATTGATAATTATTTTGAAGGAATCCTGTCCAACATGCTTGTTCTGGCTCACTGACAAATGTGATGGCAGAGGTGAGCACCAGTATTTGGAGCTCCTGAAGCCTGCCCAAAAAAACCCCACAGCTGGCGTTTTCCCATCCTGTTGCTAGGATGTATTGCTATAGTGCTCCAGCCGTGGATGCTCTCCTCTGCCATTGCAAAAGTGCGCTCTCTCAGAATCAAACACTGCACATTCTCTCCCCTGTTGCCATGGTGCTGAGCTCATGGTGCACTGTGCATGTGTGGCATGAACCCTAGTGTGTTCTTGTGATGGTGGAGGCACGCATCAATGGCTGGAGTGCCATCTCAAAGTCCTCTCCTAGCAATATCCCTCTATAGTTTGTACTTGTCTCAGTTAAGAGCGCCAAGTGTAAATTCTGTCTGCTGCTTTGTTCCTCTGCTATCAGCATGAATCACTTCTGACAAATTTTCCAGACACCAAGAGAAAAAAGGTGACAGGGGAGGGAACTCCAGCTGATTGTACAAAACGAACTGCACTCCTGTGATCCACAGGAGAAGTATATCTTAATGAGCTTTGGCTGTACTTCTCCTTTAATTTTCCTGAGGAAATGAGTCTAGGTTCTGCCTTCTTCAAAAACTGGAGTTCTCCTTCAGCTCCTTAACTATTTGTTGCCACCAACTGCTCTTATTCAAAGTTTGACTATGGAGAATTTTGGTTACTTGAGGGCTGCACACCAGTACTTTAATTTTGAATGACGTCCCAACACACCACAAGGATGCAGTTATGTTGCAACACACTACAGCATGTAGGTGGGGTGCAGCATAGTGCGGCAGCAATAACTCACACAGACCAAGTACGATGAAAGAATTTGTATTGAAAAAAATGCAAGGACAGGTCACAATAAACCTGGAGGGAAGACAACCCAACCAGGGACACTTATAGGTCCAATAGCATGTAGAGAGCAGGTTTCAGCCAAAATGACAGCACCTGTGAGGAGGGGCAGAATGTGGCCTGGCTGCCTCATGCCCAAGCGGGGAGATTTCCAGAGAAGTTGCAAACCTCTACTCTTTTCCTCCTCATCAGGAACCTTTCGATGCAGCTAGTTCTTTCCCTACCAGGTGGGTTACCTGTCCCTACTCTACCGACTTGTAAAATGTGTGCCAAGCCTGGGAGCCAGCATCATAAATAGGCTCTGCCTGACCCAAGATGACTGCTAGAATCACATGGGGCAGCAACATCCAATTGGGTAGCTTTGCCAGTGATCCAGGAAACCATAGAGGAACTGTGTTCCTCTTGATTTCCTCTTCAATTTCAGTGTTGCTGCGGAAGGGCGCAATCTGCAGTGGAAAAAGTAGACTGCACCTGCCTACAAGCACACCACAATACATGATGTTCTTTGCAGTGTGCTGCAAAATATGCAGCATACCCTATATTTTTGTACATTGAGGTACGTTGCAGCCCATTCATTTTGAATAGACTGGCTAATGCTACATGTCACTATCAGAACCAGTTTGTGGTCAGATGAGCCAGAGCCTAATAGCGTGTGCCTTCTCCAGAAGAAATAACTATTATGGGGCACACCTCCCTGATTGCTGCCAGAGTACCTAGTTCCAGTGGGGTGGTCCTTTGGTCCCTCTGGCTGCTTTCTTGTGTTAACAAAGTTAAGCTGGGCTTCACTGAGAAGTAGAGATGAGCTGAGGCATCATCTGAACTTTCTTGTACCCCAATGAGTTGCAGGCCAGGTCATTCCTGCCCTGCAGCTCATGTGGGCTGCAGGGAGGGGAATGACCCAGCTTACAGCTCATTGGGTACAAAAGAGTGAGATTCTGGAATTAGGGTTAGAGATGAGTTCACACAGCACACAGGAACAGAGCTGAGTCTGTCAATCAGCTGGAGCTCCCTCCCTGTCACCCTTTTTCTCTTGGTGTCTGGAAAACTTGTCAGAAGTGATTCATGCTGATAGCAGACGAACAAAGCAGCAGACAGAAATGACACTTAGCGCTCTTAATTGAGACAAGTATACACTATAGATAGATATTGCTAGGAGAGGACATTGCTATGGCGCTCCAGCCATTGATGTGTGCCTCCACAATCACAAGACTGCACTAGGATTCACACCACACATGCACAGCATCATGGCAACAGGGGAGAGAATGCGCTTTTGCAATGGCAGAGGAGAGCATCAATAGACGGAGCACCATAGCAACACATCCTAGCAACAGGATGGGAAAACACCAGCTGTGGGAATTTTTTTTGGGCAGGCTTCAAGAGCTCCAAATACTGGTGCTCACCTCTGCCATTACAAAAACGCAGTCTCTCTGATTCAAACACCAATACATTCTCTCCAGTTTCTATGGTGCCCAGCTCAATGCCATGACACAGATAGTCTGCTTGAAAAAGGAGCGTGGCTTGCTGTAATAGCAACAGCGCGCATGCTCACGAAATGCGTTGCATAGCGTGTGACGTCATCCTCCGCTGCCATCCTTCCTACTGCGCCTCACGCCTCATTTTGAGTCTTCCCACTGCAGCCGACTTTTCTACTACAGTGTGCTTTAGTGCAGACAGCGCTCCCCTGTGAAGGACCGAAGAAGCAGGATCATCACCACCTGGACATGAGCAACAATGGCTAGTGCTCCAGAGCAATATCCTAGCAACAGGGTAGGATGGGGTACTCAGCTATGGAAGTTTTTTGGACAGGCTTCTGGAGGAGTATATAATTAAGTATTGCTCATAGGAGCAGGGTTTGTTGTTTTTATCTACAAGGGCAGATTTTTGGACTGACCCTTTTAGTAAAGAGCACACCCTGCCCTCACCAGTCCTGGAGTCAGCAGGGTGAGGTGAGGAGACCTGGCGTGACAGAACTCCCATAGCCACTGTGCTATGCATACACATAAGGAATACAAATCACTTATGTGTATTTAGCTGTTTGCCTGGAGTAAATCCTCTTCCCTCCCCTCCCCCTGATCCATCCTGCCCCCTGGTTGACAGGTGCAGCGCTCTCCTCCACATACCAGGAACCAGTAACAGCTCAGCCCTGACATCACCACACCATGTTGTGCAGCCCCGGAGTAATACCCCATACACACGCTTGGACATTCCGATGACAAAATCCGTCAGATTTTTTTCAGACGGATTTTGGGCCAAACTTGTCTTGCATACACACGGTGGCACAAAGTTGTCGGAAAATCCGATCGTTCGGAACGCGTTGACGTAGAACACGTACAACGGGACTATAAAGAGGGCAGTAGCCAATAGCTTTCATCTCGTAATTCATTCTGAGTATGTGTGGCACTTTGTCCGTTGGAATTGTCTACACGCGATTGGAATTTAAATGATCAAATTTTGTTGTCGGAAAATTTTAGATCCTGCTCTCAAACTTTGTGTGTCGGAAATTCCGATGAAAAAAGTTCGATGGAGCCCACACACGATCGGATTTTCCAACACTAAGATCCGATCGCACATTTTCGGTCGGAAAGTCCGACTGTGTGTACAGGGCATAAGAGTATCCCAAGTAGGAGGGCGGGTCTTTGGTGGGAGCGGCCAGTGTAGGCGGTGATGGTGCGGGATGTGTGTTGTTGGAAGGGAAGAAGGAGTGATGCAGCGTGCTGTGGTGCCTGTTCTCTCCTCTATTCCCTGTGGTATCCAGATTTGTGCTGCACGTGGCTTGGCACCCTCCATCGCCTGTGCCCCGCCTAATGCCACCCTCCATCGTCTGTGCCCCACAACAATGACTGGGCCCAGAGCAGCTACCCCTTTTGCCCTGCATTAAAGACAGCCCTGGACAGGGGGTGTACAGACACCTTGGCTGTGAGCTGTACCTCACAACCATGACATTAAACCTCATGTGATATCCAGCAAGCAGTACCGCCCACTGAAAGCAACCCATTCAAGTGAATTTGGTCACACCATAACCAGCCGGTAGCGGTGGCTTTTTTATGGGTTAAAACAGGCAGCAAGGAGGCAACATAATTGCCACCTCACCACCTGTCAATCCACTGTGGATGACTCTTCAGAGGGCTAACGCTAGTGTAAGTTAGCGCTTTCTGTTTGTTTTGATAACCTAAAACAATATCATTATCCTCATATAGGAAAAGTACACCTTACCCCCCCCCCCCCCCCCCCAGCCAGATTGTCATGGGGAATAGTATTGTTTCATTGATAAGGTAATAATAAACTCAGATGGTAGCGAATATGTTCTTCCCCAAATGAGGTCTAAATGGATGTGCCGCTGCCTGTAGTAAAGTGCTTCTGGGTTTTTCAAGAGAACAAATTATATTCAGATCATATATTTTTTTGTATGACACATCTGTTGCAAGATTGATTACAGCTGCACATCTTTCTGTCATTTAGGGAGATAGGGAGCCTGTCCTTTAGTTTGAATCAAGAAATAATTTCTTGAGAAGTATCTCAGGATATGCAGAAAGGCGCCAATTCCTAAGATATTCACAGGATTACATTATGTATAACTCCTCAGTAGGAGAACAGGGGAGATCTTTGTACAATGTACCAAACCATCAACTAACAACTTCCTCCCACACACAGCACTATCCACAGGAATGTATACAATATACGTTCACATTTCACTCTCAAAACCATTCTTATTGGTAATCATGCAGTGTTTTTATTTAGATAAAAGTAGAACTCCAGCCAAAACTTTCTTTTTAGTTTTAGATTGGAGTGGAAAGAGTCAGATCTATACTAGATCTAGATCTTCAGTCACATTTGTATTGACGTCTGGTGGGTTTGGTGACAATGGAATGCCGCGTACACACGATCGGACAATCCGATAACAAAATCCTATGTTTTTTTTCCCGACAGATGTTGGCTTAAACTTGTCTTGCATACGCACAGTCGCACAAAGTTGTCGGAATTTCCAAACGTCAAGGATACAGTGACGTACAACACGTACAACGGCACTAGAAAGAGGAAGTTCAATACCAAGTGCGCCACCCTTTGGGCTCCTTCGCTAATCTCACGTTAGTAGAAGTTTGGTGACACACGCACTTTTCAGCCTCCTGCTATTACAATCATTACTGCTCTTCAGTTTGTGCTTGTGGGTTTGTATTTCTATTACGTATTTGATTTTCAGTGCCTTCTTGTCCGCTTGTATCTGATTTTCAGCTCCGGCCTTTCTGTTTTTCAGTGCTTTCTGTTAGTACGTTCTGACCAGCCGACCGTTTTGAAGCCATGAGGACCCTCACCCCAGACCAGAGGGTTTATAACTACCTTCTGGCCAGAGCCAGAAGAGTGGTGGAGAACGCTTTTGGGATAATGGCCAGCTGGTTCCGCCTATTTCTTATGCCAATCAACATGGTGGAATATAAACTTAACCATATAATCCTTTCATGCTGCATTCTACACAACTATTTAATCACTTAAGCCCCGGACCAATTTGCAGCCAAAGGACCAAGCTCCTTTTTGCGATTCGGCACTGCGTCGATTTAACTGACAATTGCGCGGTCGTGCAACGTGACTCCCAAACAAAATTGGCGTCCTTTTTTTCCCACGAATAGAGCTCTCTTTTGGTGGTATTTGATCACCTCTGCAGTTTTTTATATTTTGCGCTATAAACAAAAATAGAGCGACAATTTTGAAAAAAATGCAATATTTTTTACTTTTTGCTATAATAAATATCACCAAAAATATATATAAAAAAAAATTTTTTTCCTCAGTTTAGGCCGATTCGTATTCTTCTACATATTTTTGGTAAAATTAGCGATTATTGATTGGTTTGCGCAAAAGTTATAGCGTTTACAAAATAGGGGATAGTTTTATAGCATTTTTATTATTTTTTTTTGTTTTACTAGTAATGGCGGCGATCAGCGATTTTTATTGTGACTGCGACATTATGGCGGACACATCGGACATTTTTGACACATTTTTGGGACCATTGTCATTTATACAGCAATCAGTGCTATTTATGCCACGTACACACGATCAAACAATCCGGTGGAAAAGTCCGGTGGACCTAAGTCCTCAAGACTCAATCCCCCCGTGTGTAGCCTCCGGCGGACTTTTTTTTTACCCAAAAGTACGGCGGACTTAGAAAGTAGTTTTGCACTCCAATCTTTCCGTCGGACTCGCATTTCGGCGGACAATCCGGCCGTGTGTGTGCCAGTCCGCTGTACTTTTGAAATGAACGGACTTTTCCTGCGCGGAGAAAATTTTGCGCGCGTCTCCAGGTAGCTGGGGCCAGCGAAGGAGACATCGCTGGCCCCGTCACCTGGTATGGACTTAAAGGGGAACCCCAACGCTGAAAAAAACGGCGTGGGGGTCCCCCCTAGGTCCACATCAGACCCTTGTCCGAGCACGCTACCCGGCTGGCCAGGAAAGGGGGGGGGACGAGCGAGCACCCCCCCCTGAGCCGTACCAGGCCGCGTGCCCTCAACATGGTGGGGTGCCACCCCGAAGCACCTTGTCCCCATGTTGATGAGGACAAGGGCCTCTTCCCGACAACCCTGGCCGTTGGTTGTCGGAGTCTGCGGGCGGGGGGCTTATCGGAATCTGGGAGCCCCCTTTAATAAGGGGACCCCTGGATACCGGCCCCCACCCTATGTGAATGAGTATGGGGTACAATGAACCTCTACCCATTCACCTGTAAATAAAAGTAAAAAAAAACACAACACACAAGGGTTAAAATAGTTTATTGCACAGCTCCGGGGGTCTTCTGTCTGTCTTTGGGGGTCTTCTCGTCGGACTCCTCCGCTATCTTCTGCTAGCTCTTTTACTAGCGGAGGAGCCCGGCTGTCTTCTTCCCCGCCACCGCCCTCTTCTTCCGACTTCGGGGGTCTTGTCCCCCTCTTCGGTTCTTCTTGCCGGGCCACCGCGCCTTCTTCTAGCTCTTTTACAGGCGGTGGCCCGGTCTTCTGTCACCGCCCTCGCCGCTATCGCCTTCTTCTGTTCTTCTCTTCAGATGTTGCCTCGTCGCTCTCTCTGCTCACAATGACGGGGACACAGCACGCGACGACTTATATAGGGACATCACCGGATGATGTCCCCGCCCAGTATGATGTCACAGTCCCAGAGGATGCCCCCCTTTCCTGGCTGGCCGGGTAGCGTGCTCGGACATGGGTCTGATGTGGACCTGGGGGGGACCCCCCACGCCGATTTTTTTCGGTGTTTGGGTTCCCCTTTAAGTCCATACCAGGTGACGGGGCTACCTGGAGACGCGCTCAAAATGAGCGGACTTTCCTCTGCGTGTGTGGGCGAGTCCGTTCATTTAAAAGGTCCGGCGGACTTAGTACGCCGTATTAGTTCGCTGAAAAAGTGCCGTGTGTTGGCAAGTAGCCCGTTCGGAAAGTCCGGCGGACAGTCCGGTGGAAAGTCCGGCAGACTCAGTCCGCCGGATAGTTGGCTACATGTGTATGCGGCATTAAATGCACTAATTCCTGTGTAAATGACACTGGCAGTGAAGGAGTTAACCACTAGGGGGCAGTGTAGTGTTATGTATGATGTTATGGGTTTTTTTATTGTAGGGGGCGTGGCCTGGCATGTGACATCACTGATTGTCTTTCCCTATAAAAGGGAAGAGACGATCGGTGACAGCCACAGTAGGGAGCACGGGGAGAGGTTTGTTTACACAGACCTCTCCTCGTTCTTCAGCTCTGTGACTCGATCGTGGGACACCAGCGGCGATCGGGTCCGCTGGTCCTGGGCCCACGGTCACGGAGCTCAGGACTGGGTCGGGAGCTTGCCGGCGGCAGCGCGCTCCCGACCCATGGCTGGGCACTTAAAAAGCAACGAACAGGTACGTGCTTGTGCCCAGCCGTGCCATTCTGCTGACGTATATGTGCAGGTCCTTAAGTGGTTAAGGAGAAATTCAATGAACTATGTGGCCTCAGTTGGGCCTGAGGACAAACTTCAACAAGAAACCCTGACGGCGCTTGAAGCTGGCCTTCCTGGATTGTCTTCCCAAAGCACCTACGAAGTAAGACAGAAGTATGCCAAGTACTTTGCGGGTGGGGGGCCATTGATATGCCAGAAACTCTTTAAGAAACATCTTATCCTAAATTTTTGTACTTAAGCTGAAAGAAGATTTCCTTTGATTTACTGCCTGCGTATCTTCTAGCTGTCTCCTAGGTTCTCCAAAGGGCTTTTCTTTTTGGACATTTTTTTCAATCGTGCAAATGTAATTTATTTGATACACAATCTTTTCTTCGGCAAAATATTATGTGTGGGTCTGCAACACACACCTTGTTTTTGTTGTTAATGTATGTAATGCATTACTGACAAAAATATTCATCATTTTCAGCACCATGAATTAATTTTGTGGAGTCATGAAAATAGCATGATTGTGGCAAATTAGAAAGCACTGTGGGTGTTATTTACTAAAGGAAATTCCACTTTGCACTCCAAGTGCACTTAAAAGTGCACATGAAACTACACTTGTAGTGCAAAGTGGATTTGCCTTTAGTAAATAACCCCCATTGTCACTGTAAACACCAACTTTTAAACTGCTTTTGATCATTGAAAGAAGAAGCCACACATTGAGTAGAAAACTTTTTACTCAAAGCACATTCACATGTGCCTTTGGAAAAGGGTTTTGAACAAACCAACATCTTTGGTGTATAACATAATTTTTTGTCACATTAATTAGAAATAGCCTTTTTTGGTTAAACAGGCACGTTTCAAAACATAACATACACAACTCTGGAATTTACAAAGTTCAACTTTGATAAAGTGAAGGCAATATCAGACATTAGTATGTCAAAACTGTGTTGATATTTCCTTCATCAGATGGGGTGATGTCACCCCTGTAAAAGCCAAATTTTGAAGATGCACACAAATTGGGATTCAAACTGGAGATTTCCCTTCTGATCCCATGCCTAATGTCAACATGTGGGATCAATGGACATGTCTTGGGAGTGCAAAACCTTCCTCTCAGCTACTTTAGTTGCGAGGAAGGGGTTGCACCCACAAAACGCATACATTGATATGCTCTGATGGCAGATAGCACATGTTGACACACTGTGTGCATCTTCAAAATTTGGCTTTTAAAATACTTTAAAAAAAAAATTTAAAACCAAAAATACATGATAAAAAAGGGTTACATTTTTGTGTGTTTTAGATTCTCCCTAAAACATGAATTTGTTGAACATCATTGATGTTTTGCTTTAGATTTTCTAAATTGCAATTGCACCCCATTCTCTCTCCAATGAGGATCTGGACACTTTCACTTGTGAAATGACATTCTTCTACCTCCTCTGGGATTGGGAGGTTCGGGGCTCCGGCCTTTTGTCCTTGCATCTGTTGTCACTCCGCCATGTGCTCTCCCACTTCGCTGAAAGACAAGGGGCGGGGAATAGACTAGAAAGAACGTCAGGGGAGGGCGGAGCTTCACGCATGCGCAGTGTATACAAAGCGGAACACACGTGCAACGTAAGTAGATCTGTGAGCGGGGGACGAAGTAATGGAAGCGACGATCGTTATAACGAAGGTACAATTTGAAGCTGGTGCATCAGTGGCCTATACTGCTTATAGATTGAGGCCGATATTGGGTCAAGATTAGGAGAGTTTCACCTGACATTAGTGTTTGTCTTGTGTTGTGTCTTGCAGAGAAAATGGATCTATTCAACGATGAGTACTTTATCCCCATGTTCATATCTGGGGCAGGTAAACCACCCCTTTTATAACAATAAACCAAAGAGCAAGGAAGCGCTGGATCAATTGCTGGAATTTGTGAAGCTGGTGATCCCCACGGCAGACATCCTCTATTTGAAGGCCCTAATTGGTGGCATAAGGACCACTTATATTAGAGAGCTCAAGAAGGTCCAGTATTCCCAGTAATCAGGAGCTGCAGCAGATGATATTTATGTACCCAGGCTGTGGTACTATGACAGACTGCATTTTCTGGCAGGCCAGACTGAACCCAGGCCAGCACTCTCAGTCTTCCTTCAAGGCTTCCCCCCCCCCCCCCCCCCCAGCTGAGGCTTCCGACTCCAACCTGGGCCTTCCAGGCAGCAACATGTGGAGGAGCCCAGCTTGAGACAGGTATAGCATTCCTCAAAATATTTCTGGTTGTCAAATTAATGATGTTAAGTACCGTATTTATCGGCGTATAACACGCGCCGGCATATAACACGCACCCCAAGTTTAGGAGGGAATTTTAAGGAAAAAAACTTTTAGGAGGGAAGTTTAAGGGGAAAAAAAAAAACTAACATTTATATGTTCATCAGTGTCATCTGCAGCCTTGTCCACCATTGCAGCCTTGTCCACCATTGCAGCCTTATGCAGCCTTGTCCACCATTGCAGCCTTATGCAGCCTTGTCCACCATTGCAGTCTTGTCCCCCATTGCAGCCTTATGCAGTCTTGTCCCCCATTGCAGCCTTATGCAGTCTTGTCCCCCATTGCAGCCTTGTCTATTTATTTTGCTATTTGTTTTTTTATTTTTTTAAAAAGCCGCCGCCGAGATACAGAGCCAGATGTGTATCTCGGCAGCGTGCGGTAGTTCTTGGCGGGCCTTCGGCTCTTCTCGCCAGCTTTCGGCCGCCGAGAAGAGCTGAAGGTGGCCGAAAACTGCCGAGAAGAGCCGAAGGCGGCCGAAAGCTTCCGAGAACGGCTGAAGGCGGCCGAAAGTTGCAGAGAACGGCTGAAGATGGCCGAAAGTCGCCGATAATGGCCGAAGGCGGCCGAAAGTCGCCTTGAAGAGCCGAAGGCGGCTGAAAGCCGCCCAGAGGCTCAGAATTTCGGGGGATCGGCGTATAACACGCACCCACGATTTTCCCCTGCTTTTAAGGGGAAAAAAGTGCGTGTTATACGCAGATAAATACGGTATATGTTAGTTTTGATAACTAATTTCTGATTTTGCAAAGTGTTTTACATATCAATAGACAGCAATGGCCACAAATGATTGTGGCAAGAATGAAAAATGCTTGGGTCAGAATGATAGTCTTTTCTATTTATTAAATTCAATTTGCAACGGTCATGAGCTGAAAATTGTGTGTGATTGATGAACCAAAAACTAAAACTATGTCCCTTTTTCATACACAGGAAAGCCTCAGCCAAGAGGAGGCAGTGGAAAGTGGCAGCCAGGAGGTGGCCCGGGCCCAGTAGCCTGCCTGAATCGCAGGTCACTCCCCTCGGCCTTCCACAAAAAAGTGCCAGGAAGAGGAGTAACCTGAAGGAGGCAGCAAGTGGCCTATTTCTGAAGGCTACTGTGGCCCTCAGTGTTCAAGGGGACTATGCCTACATGGCAGCCTGCAAAATGGTGGAGGGTCAACGCCTCTTATGTGAGGAAGTGGTCTTGCATGCCCTAAATAAGGGATTGAGGGGCAAACTCACAAGCCAAATCCACATTTGTGAGTTGAACCATGGTCCTCGTCCTCCTCCTCCACCTCCTGCCACAACTCCAACACCAGAGCCACAGCCTGGAAGGAAGCATGTAAGGAAGACAAGAGAGCGATGGCCTGGGTCCAGTCTGGTCTGGCAAAAGATGCAGGCTGTTGTATGAACACAGCCTGGGGACATAGATGTCAACTACTGCTGTCCCTGATCTCTTGTAGTCCTGGACTGGATTGTGCTCACTATTATATGGACTCCTCAGGCCACCAATTTTGACTGTAAAATAATTTATGTTTGCCCTGGGGTATAAAGGCTTCGCAAATTTCACCAGTTTCTCCAGCGTCGTCTTCCTTCCTTATGACACATAATAAATGGATATTTATTTTTTACAAATACTTGCCTATGTGTTTTACTTCAAAAAGGACAGTTTGTTTGTGAGTAAGCAGATACATTTCAAAAATACAATGTCAAATCAACCTCCTTGAGGTAACAAAATACAAGATAATAATGGTCTTGTGGTAACTTGACACACAAATGAGAAATAATATTATGGCGAGCACTAAAAAAAAAAAAAGCAGATCTTGATAAAAAAACAAAACAAATGGAGATTTGCCGAAAAAAAAAAATATATTATTCATGAGATCACGAGAATTTATAAAGAAATCAGTTTGTGAGAACTCTGTGTGAATATGAGCAGCAAAACAACTTTATTCTTCTAGTATTATGAAGAAGAAGAGCTGCGTTAAAAGATTTCAAAATTTGCAGCATGACGAATGTTCTATCTCCATTATGAATGATGATTTTACCAGACCGAGCGCTTCCGTCTCGTAATTTATTCTGAGCATGCGTGGCACTTTGTGTGTCGGAATTGTGTACACATGATCAGAATTTACACAGATTTTTGTCGGAAAATTTGAGAACCAGATCTCAAAGTTTGTGCGATGGAAATTCCAATGGAGACTGTCCGATGGAGCCTACACACGGTCGGAATTTCCGACAACAAGCTCCAATCGTTCATTTGCCGCTGCGAAGTCCAACCGCGGCAGAAGTCTTCAGCTGCTTTGTAAATGAAATGTATGGACATCTAGTACATTGTTGTACCTATAAAGCCTTACTCTGGGCAAATTAAAAATGATCCCTTGCAATGGGGCTGCGCCCGTTAAGTTCCCGTTCAAACTTGAGCATTTTGTAGCTTGTAATGCCAGGCATACACTGTTTGAATCTCGGCCGGTTCATCGGGAACCAGCTGAGATTCGAACCATTAATTGTGGCATGATTCATTGATCAGCAATCGCACGTGTCATTGAAAATAATGGTGTTTGAACCTCCATTTTGCGATTGTAATGGGTTTTGAGATCATGGGTGTGAACAGGGCCTAAATGAGCTACATTTCAAGCAGAATTTAGCGTTTTTGTCCTCAATGGACTTCAGTGGAAATGCCTGAAAAGCATAGCATGTGGTTTTTAGAGCTTTTTTTTTTCTCAAACAGCAGCTCTACCTTTTTCAGCAGCACTCCAAACCTTTTTAGTTGAAAAATGCCTAAAAAATTACTGATAATAGCTGCATAAACGTGTACAGTGACATGAAAGAGGAATGAAGGGTTGCCTCCTGGTGAGCCAGAAACCGCAAGACAACAGAAGATGGTCAGGCACAGAAACTATAGGCATGGAACAAGAGGTGGTCAGAGACTGTGTACATGCTACAGAAGATGGTCAGAGACTGTGGGCATGCAACAAGAGATGGTTGGAGAGTGTGGACATACTGCAGAAGATGGTCAGAGACTACAGAAATGCTACAAGAGATGATCAGAGACTGAGGACATTCTACAGAAGATAGTCAGAGACCATGGGCATGCAACAACAGAGGGTGGGAGACTGTGGACAGACTACAGAAGATGATCGAAGATTGCGGGCATGCAACAAGACATGGTCGGAGACTGTGGAAAGGCTACAGAAGATAGTCAGAGACTATGGACATAAAACAAGAGATGATCAGAGACTGTGGATATGCTACAGAAGATAGTCAAGGACTACAGGCATGCAAAAGCAGATGGTCAGAGACTGTGGACAGACTAGAGAAGATGATCAGAGATTACAGGCATGCAACAAGAGATGGTCGGAGACTGTGGACATGCTACAGAAGATAGTCAGAGACTACAAAAATGCAACAAGTGATTATTAGAGACTGTGGACATGCTACAAAAGATGGACAGAGACTACGGGCATGCAACAAGAGATGGTCGGAGACTGTGGACAGACTGCAGAAGATGGTCAGAAATTACGGACATGCTTTTGGAGTTTTTGGAGATGGGGGACATTCTTCAGGAGACAGTATTTGACTGAAGACACATTTCATAAATCTGCTACAATTTATCACTATGAAATCACCTTTACAAAGCAATGCTTCTCCAGGTATATCTCCCCACAGCCTTCCAAAGAATTACTTTACCACATTTTCCTTCATGTCTCTCAGCAAGGTTCATTATGAAGGACCAGAGTAACAAAAAACATTAAAAAATATAAAAGGGATGGACAGCACAGAAAAAAGTAGAACTGAGTGAAGGAAATAAACTGAACAATGTAACTGTCTGCAGGGGCCCCATACAATAAGTGCACAATAAGGAGCACAGACTGGGTACCAGGAATGTAAACAGATCAGAGTGTAACAGAATCCCAAGCAGTGCTAGACAACTGATAAACTGGTTAGTAAGCTAGTCTGGGCTGTCTCTTGTTTTGTGACCTGGAACATTTGCTGTCAATGATAACAGAGAACTCCAGACAGCCGGAAACTTTCATGAAGGGATGCAGGTCCCCAGTATATACCATATAAATAGCACAGTGTGCAACAGAATGTTATGCAGTGTTGAGATATCTGTACGCTTGTGATTTTCAGCTTACCTGTGCTGCACTGGAGGGCAAATGCAGTGCACTGGTCTTTTGAAATTCACCAACTTTAAAATATAAAATACTAAAAATACTAATCTCTCATACACCACATGTTGAGTTACTCTGCAATGGTATGCACAGTGTGGCTGCAATGGTGGGAACAGTGTGGCTGCAATGGTGGGTACAGTGAGGCTGCAATGGTGGGCAGAGTGAAGGTGCACTGATGGGCACAATGTGTATGCAATGGTGGGCACAGTGTGGCTGCAATGGTGGGTACAGTGAGGCTGCAATGGTGGGCACAGTGAAGGTGCAATGATGGGCATAATGTGTATGCAATGGTGGGCACAGTGAGGGTGCAATGGTGGGCACAGTGAGGGTGCAATGATGAGCACAGTGTGGCTGCAATGGTGGGCATAGTGCGGCTGCAATGGGGGGCACAATGAGGCTGCAATGGTGGACACATGGAGGCTGCAAAGGGTGCAATCATGGGCATAGTGTGGCTGCAAATGCAGTGCACTGGTCTTTTGAAATTCACCAACTTTAAAACATAAAATACTAAAAATACGAATCTCTCATACACCACGTCGAGTTACTCTGCAATGGTGGGCACAGTGTGGCTGCAATGGTGAGCACAGTGAGGCTGCAATGGGCAAAGTGAGGCTGCAATAGTGGGAACAGTGTGGCTGCAATGGTGAGCACAGTGAGGCTGCAATGGTGGGCACAGTGAGGCTGCAATGGTGGGCACAGTGAGGCTGCAATGGTGGGCACAGTGAGGCTGCAATAGTGGGCACAGTGCAGCTGCAATGGTGGGCACAGTGTGACTGCAATAGTGCGCACAATGTGGGTGCAATGATGGGCACAGTGTGTCTGCAATGGTGGGCACAGTGAGGGTGCAATGATGAGCCCAGTGTGGCTGCAATGATGGGCATAGTGCGGCTGCAATGGGGGGCACAGTGAGGCTGCAATGGTCGGCACAGTGAGGCTGCAATGGTGGGCACAGGCAGGCTGCAATAGTGGGCACAGTGTGGCTGCAATGGGGGGCACAGTGTGGCTGCAATGGTGGGTACAGTGAGGCTGCAATGGTGGGCACAGTGAAGATGCAATGATGGGCACAATGTGTATGCAATGGTGGGCATAGTGAGGGTGCAATTATGAGCACAGTGTAGCTGCAATGGTGGACACAGTGCAGCTGCAATAGGGGGCACAGTGAGGCTGCAATGGTGGGCACAGTGAGGCTGCAAACATGGGCACAGTGAGGGTGCAATCATGGGCACAGTGTGGCTGCAATGATGGACACAGTGTGGCTGCAATGGTGGGCACAGTATGGCCGCAATGGTGGGCACACTGAGTCTGCAATGGTGGGCACATTGAGGCTGCAATGGTGGGCACAGTTGAGGCTGCCATGGTGGGCACAGGTGAGGTTGCATTGATGGGCACAGGTGAGGCTACAATAGTGGGCACAGGTGAGCCTGCATTGATGAGCACAGGTGAGGTTGCATTGATGGGCACTGATAAAGTTGCTGTTAATATTTATTTTTGTAACTTTATTCTGCATAAAACATTTAAGTGTCATTTCATGAGATCATTTATGAGAGCATGTTTAGGGGTGGAATTAGGGGCAGGGCAGGGTAGAGATCGGTGGGGCAACTGGTGGCGAGTAAAATAGAAAGGAAATTGGGACTTTAAAATGAAGCGGCTGAAGTGTGGAGGTCAAGAAAAAGATAATTTAATTGAATTCATAATAATGTATGATACAGAGTAAATTCATATATATACATACATACATGTACAATTATTGGGCACAAAATATGTTTATGAAGACATCAAGGTGTATGTAAAGACACATCAAGTCAAAAAGCATATGTAAACAGTAAATAGTATGTAGAGCAACAGCATAGCCTAAAAGCGCCTCAGTGCGACATATCCAGTACCTATGTTTATAATCGCATAGTGTAAACATAAATGTACTGAATTAATATTAATAACAACGTCGGGACGTAGTAAATATCACTGTAGCATCCAATGTAGCTCGACGCGTTTCGTGGATGTATTCTCCACTCATCAGGTGCAGATGCGACAGATTCCTGTAAAATGTATAGATATAGTAAACCACACTCTGTATAGAGGGGAATAGATGCAGTACATAAAGTGCTTTTGAGAGAGATTAGCTAAGCATATCTACCATCCCCGGCAGCGAACGCAGCAAACAGCAACTAGCCCATGGTGAGTCGGTGGCGAGTAACCCTTGAGGTCTGGCTAGTAGCTCAGCACTTGACATTTTGAGCCCTGTAGACAATATCTCACAAAAGTGAGTACACCCCTCACATTTTTGTAAATATCTGATTATATCTTTTCATGAGACAACACTGAAAAAATACACTTTGCTACAATGCAAGGTAGTAGTATATACAGGCATACCCCACTTTTAAGTACACAATGGGGTTTATTTACTAAAGCTGGAAAGTGCTAAATCAGGCTCCCTTCTGCATAGAAACCAATGAGCTTCCGGGTTTTATTACCAAAGCTTAATTGAACAAGCTGGGGTTAGAAGCTCATTAGGTGAGCCTGATTTGCACTTTCTAGCTTTAGTAAATAAACCCCGTTGTGTACTTAGAAGTGGGGTATACCTGTATATACATACACACATACATATACACACACACACACACACACACATATATATACACACATAGTAAATCATTTTTGAGTCATTAAAGTCATGGAAATCATTAAAACTTCCAATTCCTTCAATTAGGACTGCACATAGCCTTGTTATACAACATACAATATTCTGATTAATGAGAAAGAGGTAAGGGGGTAATTAGACTGTAAAATGGGTCAACAAGCCTCCTAATAGTCTCCTGTATGTAGATCAGATTTGAGTCATATTTTACATGGTGTGCATTGGTCTACTAACTGTATGTTAACCCTTTGTGGTGACCTGCAGGGAACATGCGACAAGAGTGTGCAAACACAACTATAATGCAAAGGTACATTAGTACATCAGAAAACACAAAATAGTTTTAAGCTTTCATCTACCTAAGTATAGTGATAGAGGAGAGAAGGGTTAAAAACCCCCGCCGGTTTATTTCTTAATGTCTTTGTTCCAGTAGCGTAGCGTGGGTTGTCAGTGCCCGGGGCAAGGCAAGTAATTTGCGCCCCCGAACTTGCGGACTTTTAGCACTCCCTGAGTCCTGTCCCTTCCCTTCCTACAATAGTACTAACCAACCTGATTCCTATACTGACCACTACACTACACTGCACACTACAGATAAAGGCCCACTTCAGTTACGCCGCATATCTGCGTAAGAGGTTAACGCCTGTGCAAGGGCCGTGTTTTCATGGAGAAAAAATAGCAAAAAAAAAGCAATGAATTATAATAATATTGCATATACAATTGCCAATCAAATTATATGGTAATTGAAGGCTATTAAAACGTACCTTTCCTTTTTGATCGGCTGTGCTGTAATTTTCTGTATAATTCAATGCAATGCAACAACCTAGAGGTGTTATGTACACAGATGGTGTACGAAACGCCCCCCAGAAATGTAATTTCCTGCGTATGTGATTGGCTCATTGATTTTCCCAGAAGTCTGCACAGATTTTGAGCATCCCATGTAACAAAGATAAAAATTTTCACTGAGATACCCCCTAAGGGAGATCATGTATAAAGGGATGCAGACCCTACCACTTTCCTTATTAGAGCCCTGGAAGTGCAGCTAATTGATAATAATAAAATCACTCCCTACAGATTCATTTTGCACATGGATACAGACAAACAGCTAGTTCTTCAGAATAACGGTAGGAATCTGCAACAAAGTTTGTTAAAATCCTTGCTACGTTCATTCATTTGCCAGAGGGGAATGTTTTTTCCTCAACAAAACTGGAGTTACTCTTTAAGCATGCCCCTGTAAACAAAGCCATACCCTGACAGCTTCATTTGGTGACAACTGTAAAATAATGGACTTACCATCACTTCTGTCTTATGCACCCATAAATGTTTGGGCAATACAATACTTTAAAGTTCAAGTGAATCATTAAAGTGTTACTAAACCCACAACAGTAAAATCAGTGTGTATATGCAGAATAGCATGCGTGTTATACTCACTGTGGAACTTAAAGGGTTAATCCTCTGCATTGTGTAAAAAGGCTCTTTGATCCTGTATGGACAGATCCTCCCCCTCCTGCAGGGTCTCTCTTGGCAAGGCCAGATAAGACACAGTGAGGGTAGCAAAGCTGCACGTGCTCAGTTTGATCTCTATTGCTGGAGAGAACATTTCCCTGTTGAGCTGAGCTTTTCAGGTCACATGATATTGACATCACACATGTGGGCATGTATACAGATCCTAAATGACAGCCCAGTCCCGCCTTTCTCCTCCATGCCCAGTAACTTAAAAAAAAAAACACAGTGGGTGGGACATCTTGATTGATGGATGATCCGCCTCACATAACAGCATGAGGACATATGCTTTGGGGAAATCCCCTCCTACCTGAACACTCAGCACTTAGACAGACCCTGCAGTTTATCACATGACCGTGGTATATAGATTAGCCAAAAAAAGGTATATAGTGGCAGTATTTTAATGTAAGAAGCTGCAGGGGGGCGGATGAACTATTTTCATATTACTGGGTTTAGTAACACTTTAAGGCCCCACTCACACTTTGCCTAGTGGGAACGCCCACTCCCTTCATTTGAATGGGCTGTCCTATGTACGTTTGTCGCACAAGAGCAGCTCATGTACCTCTTTGGGTGACTAGCTTCACGCAATTTTTTCAGCAATCTAGATGGGGTAGGTGTGGGGCTGGATGGCCGACTGACACTGCCTGCCACCAGCCGCCATTGAGCTGCAACATGGGAACATGTTCCATTCTCCTCCATTTAAAGCTCACATAGAATAGAAAGAGCTCTTTATAGTGCAGTAATCAAATACAAGTGCTTTATTGAGCAGTAGCAAACTTACATCTAAAAACAGTGTTCAACCTCACATAGATCAGAGAGTATTGGTCTTGGTAGCGACCAGAAGTGACGTCACCTGGCTCCTCCTAACGCGTTGCGTCACAGATTATGTGACTTTATCAAGACTTTATGACTTCACTTCCGGTCGTGGCCGAGACCGGTAGTCTCTGATCTATGTGAGGTTGAACACTGCATTTTTAGATGTAAGTTTGCTGCTGCTCAATAAACAACTTTTATTTGATTACTGCACTATGGTGATCTCTTTCTATTCTATGTGAGCGTGAAAAGATAATAATATTTACAGTGGAATTTCCTTTCCAGCATTTGGAACATACCCTATCTGGCTGGATGCTCCAAGGAAAGGAGTCTGCTGCTTTGCCCATCAAGGTGATCTAACAACAGAGGCGTTACTAAACCTGTAGGGATCTCAACTTGAGGTGAGAGGCCGGGCACACTATTGGTATACAATGGATGGTGGAAGTTATTATCACTTAATTGAACGGAAATTTTTGCACCTGATGTCACATTCATCACCAAGGATTTTTGCACAAGCACTTTATGCATTTTATTTTTTGGATTTAATTTTTGGACTGATCACGTTATTTATCTTAAGCATAATATTGTCTTATACAGTTTTGTGGTGTGATTGCCATTTTTGCACATATTTTTTATTTTTCCATTTATGTGGACTGATTTATTTACCCTTTTGGTGCATTTGCACTATATGTTATTGAGTACATGCCACATTATCATCCTTGTATTATCCATTGAAAATTGATCACACATGTGACGTACTGACGGTCTATCTCAATTCTTAAAGCGGGAGTCCGCCATTTTTTATTTTTTTTAAAAGCCAGCAGCTACAAATACTGCAGCTGCTGACTTTTAAAATAATAACACTTACCCGCCCAGCGCGCCCGCGATGTCGGCACCCGAAGCCGATCTCTCAATTGTCTCTCGGGTGCTGCAGCCGCCATCTTGGTTATGGGAATCAGGAAGTGGCGCTTTGCGGCTTCATTTCCCGGTTCCCTACTATGCATGCGCGAGTCGCGCTGCGCAATAAGGATGGTCCCCACTGTCTCTGGGATCCGTGGGTTTCCCAGCAGGCAGCGGGGGACCTTCGGAAAGGGGTGTAGATTCTGCGGAAAGGGGCATAGCTTCTGCAGAATCTACGCCAGAAGTGGGTGCAGATACCTGTACTGTACAGGTACCTGCACCCCCCTCCCCCCTGAAAGGTGCCAATTGTGGCGTCGGAGGGGGGGAGGGTTCCAATGAGCGGAAGCTCCACTTTAGGGTGGACCTCCGCTTTAAGACCCTAACAAGCCAGGACAGTGCAAATAACCCCCAAATGACACCTTTTTAGAAAGTAGACAGTCCAATGTATTTAGTAAGAGGCATGGTGCATTTTTTGAAGTTGGAATTTATTTCCCACAACTCTTTGCAGAATTAAGATTTTTACTTTCTTTTTTTTTCACAAAATTGTCAAAATAATAAGTGATTTCTCACACATAGCATATGCATACCGCAAATTACACCCTAAACTACATTCTGCTACTCCTCCTGAGTATGGCAATACCACATGTGTGAGACTTTTTCACAGCCTGGCCACATACAGAGCCCCAACATGCAGGGAGCGCCATCAGGCATTCTAGGGACACTGTATTTATTGGCGTATAACATGCACTTTTTCACCCTGAAAATCGGGCGCAATTAGTGTGTGTGTGTTATACGCCAATACTGCAATTTGGGCTGCCTAGCAGGAAACCGTGAGGGGGGCGGGCGAGAGCCGTCAGATTACATACAGCGAGAATCTCCTGTTTACTCAGTGGCCTCTGTAATAGGAAGTCCTGTCTCCTGGGCTGGCATTGGAGCAGTGTTCTGTCTATCATAGCAGCCGGTCCAGGAGGTGGGACTTTGTATTAAAGAGGCCGCCGAGTAAACGGGAGATTCTCGCTGTATGTAATCTGACGGCGCTCGTTCTGCCCCTCCCTGTCCCCTCCGAGGCAGCAGTAATCTGTGGTGAAGCTGCAGATGGGCATTGATTAGGCTGTATTCATGGCAATGGTGAGGCTGCAGATGGGCATTGATCAAGCTGCATTGATGGGCAATTGTGAGGCTGCAGATGGGCATTGATCAAGCTGCATTGATGGGCAATTGTGAGGCTGTAGATGGGCATTAATCAGGCTGCATTGATGGGCAATTGTGAGGCTGCCGATGGACATTGATCAAGCTGCATTGACGGGCAATTGTGAGGCTGCAGATGGCATTGATCAGGCTGCAGATGGGCAATGGTGAGGTTGCATTGATGGGCACTGACCCTTATTTTGCTTCAAAGTTCTTTATTTAAAATTTACAGTTTTTTCCTGAAACTTCCCTCCTAAAATGAAGGAGCGTGTTCTACACCTGTATATATATATGCCGATAAATACAGTAATTTCTAGACTACCTCTTAGCCCAGGGCTCGACAAAACCCGGGCGCCAGGTCGCATTGGCGACTAGAATTAGCGACTGGCGCCTGGGGCAGCACAGCTGGGGGTATCCTGTCTCCGTGGACCCCCCCAGCGTGATTGCGTCGGGTCGCGCCGCCGGCGGCCGGTAATTGAGCCCCCGGCTTTGAGGCCTTCTGTGATGCTAGCTATTCCCTTCTGTGATCCTATTCCTTCTGGAATCTGGCGCCATCTTGTGGTGGCCGTTGGAATTACAACCATTAATGCTAATAGATCTCCTTCCATTTACTTAGAAAACCTAAACATTACATACATATATACATACATATATATGTATGTGTATATATATATATATATATATATATATATATATATATATATATATATACATACACACATACATACATACATACACACACTTTTTTTTTCTTTTTTATTCTAACAAACTAGAGAGTAAAATGGTGGTCGTTGCAATAATGTCTGTCACACCATATTTGCACAGCGTACTTACAAGCGCACTTTTTTTGGGGAAAAAATAATTTATTTAATAAAAAAAAATAAGACAACAGTAAAGTTAGCCCAATTTTTTTTATATTGTGAAAGATAATGTTACGCCGAGTAAATTGATACCCAACATGTCATGCTTCAAAATTGTGCCCGCTCATGGAATGGCGACAAACTTTTACCCTTTAAAATCTCCATAGGCGACGTTTAAAAAATTCTACAGGTTGCACGTTTTGAGTTACAGAGAAGGTCTAGGGCTAGAATTATTGCTCTTACTCTACCGATCGCAGTGATACCTTACATGTGTGGTTTGAACATTGCTTTCATATATGCGTTCGCTTCTGCACGCAAGCTTGGCGGGACAGGGCGCATTTAAATTTTTTTTTTTTTTCTTATTTTTAACTTTTATTTTTATTTTTTTTCACTGTTCTTTTAAAAAAAAAAAATGTGTGTCACTTTTATTCCTATTACAAGGAATGTAAAAATCCTTTGTAATAGAAAAAAGCATGACAGGTCCTCTTATATATGAGATCTGGGGTCAGAGAGACCTCACATCTCATATTTACACTAAAATGCAATTTAAAAAAAAATCGTCATTTGAAAAAAATAAAACAAATAAAATGTCCCTCTAATAGCTATGGACAATGACTTGGAGACAGGTGAGGGGCTGGGGGCGCTATCTTCCCCTCACTCGTCTCCATGTCAGGCCAGGGACAGGTCCAGATCGCCGTCACGGACTTGGCTCCTAACTTTTTTAGCTGGCTCCTAGATTCCAAGCAAATTTGTCAACCCCTGTCTTAGCCCTTCTACACACGGTCGGACATTCTGATGGAAAATGTCCAATCGGACCGTGTTGTCGGATAATCCGACCGTGTGTGGGCTTCATCTGACTGTTTCCGTCGGAATGTCCAACCAACAAAGTTTGAGAGCTGGATATTAAGATTTTGCGACAACATGATCCGATCGGACTTAGGCTTCTTTCACACTGGGGCGGTATTCAGGCGTTACAGCGCTAAAAATAGCGCCTGTGTAACGCCTGAAAAAAACCGGCCCCTTTAACTCCAGTGTGAAAGCCGGAGGGCTTTCACACTGGAGCGATGCGCTGGCAGGACGGTGAAAAAAGTCCTGCTAGCCGCATCTTTGCAGCGGTGAAGGAGCGGTGTATTCACCGCTCCTAAACCGCTCCTACCCATTGAAATCAATGGGACACCGCGGCAATACTGCCGGCAAAGCGCCGCTGCAGCGGCGCTTTGCGGGCGGGTTTAACCCCTTTTCGGCCGCTAGCGGGGGTTAAAACCACCCCGCTAGCGCCCGCACACCGCCGCTAAAACGACGGTAAAGCGCCGCTAAAAATAGCGGCACTTTACCGCCGACGCCGCTCCCGCTGCAGTGTGAAAGCAGCCTTAGTCCGAACATTTGTAAAGAATTCCGATCGGACAAAGTGCCACGCATGCTCAGATCAAATTCCTAGACCAAAGCTATTGGCTACTAGCCTGAACGTAGTCCCGTCGTAACTAAATAACGTCATCACGTTACGAACGATCGGATTTTCAGACAACTTTGCCCGACCGTGTATATGCAACACCAGTTTCGGACAAAATCCGTCGGACAAAATCCGACGGATTTTGTTGTCGGAATGTCCGACCGTGTGTACAAGGGCTTAGACTTTTGAAGACCTTGGAGCACCAGAACAATGGAAACGCCCAAAAAATGTTTTGGAAAGTAAACACCCCAACGTATATTCTATGAGGCACAATGAGTCTTTTGAACATGTAATTTTTTCCACAAGTTTTTGGAAAATGTGTAAAGAAAATGAAAACGCATTTTTTTTTTTTTTTACACAATGTTGTCCATTGATAAGATATTTCTAACACATCATAACACAACAAGGGCAACCCCACAATGATCAGGACTGTGCCCCAATCAGAGACAACCCCACAATGATCAGAACTGTACCCCAATCAGGGACAACCCCACAATGATCAGGACTGTACCCCAATCAGGGACAACCCCACAATGATCAGGACTGTACCCCAATCAGGGACAACCCCACAATGATCAGAACTGTACCCCAATCAGGGACAACCCCACAATGATCAGGACTGTACCCCAATCAGGGACAACCCCACAATGATCAGGACTGTGCCCCAATCAGAGACAACCCCACAATGATCAGAACTGTACCCCAATCAGGGACAACCCCACAATGATCAGGACTGTACCCCAATCAGGGACAACCCCACAATGATCAGGACTGTACCCCAATCAGCGGAAACCCCACAATGGCCAGAACTGTACCCCAATCATGGACAACCCCACAATGATCAGGACTGTACCCCACTCAGAGGCAACCCCACAATGATCAGGACTGTGCCCCAATCAGAGACAACCCCACAATGATCAGAACTGTACCCCAATCAGGGACAACCCCACAATGATCAGGACTGTACCCCAATCAGGGACAACCCCACAATGATCAGGACTGTACCCCAATCAGGGACAACCCCACAATGATCAGAACTGTACCCCAATCAGGGACAACCCCACAATGATCAGGACTGTACCCCAATCAGGGACAACCCCACAATGATCAGGACTGTGCCCCAATCAGAGACAACCCCACAATGATCAGAACTGTACCCCAATCAGGGACAACCCCACAATGATCAGGACTGTACCCCAATCAGGGACAACCCCACAATGATCAGGACTGTACCCCAATCAGCGGAAACCCCACAATGGCCAGAACTGTACCCCAATCATGGACAACCCCACAATGATCAGGACTGTACCCCACTCAGAGGCAACCCCACAATGATCAGGGCTATCCCCCAATCAGAGACATCCCCACAATGAGTACTGTACCCTGATCAGACACCCCCACAATGATCAAGTCTGTACCTTGATCAGGGACATCCCCACAATGATGAGGACTGTACCCCGATTAGGGACACCCCCACAATGATCAGGACTGTACCCCGACCAGGGACACCCCCACAATGATCAGGACTGTACCCCAATCAGAGACACCCCCACAATAATAAGGACTGTACCCCGATCAGAGACATCCCCACAATGATCAGGTCTGTACCCCGATCAGAGACACCCCCACAATGATCAGGTCTGTACCCCGATCAGGGACACCCCTACAATGATCAGGATTGTACCCCAATCAGAGACACCCCCACAATGATCAGGACTGTACCCTGATCAGAGACATCCCCACAATGATCAGGACTGTACCCTGATCAGAGACACCCCCACAATGATCAGTACTGTGCCCTGATTGGAGACACAATCACAATGATTAGAACTGTACCCCGATCAGGGACACCCCCACAATGATCAGGACTGTACCTTGATCAGAGACACCCCCACAATGATCAGGACTGTACTCTGATCAGAGACACCCCACAATGATCAGGACTGTACCCCAATCAGGGACACCCCCACAATGATCAGGACTGTACCCCGATCATGGACACCCTCACAATGATCAGGACTGTACTCTGATCAGAGACACCCCACAATGATCGGGACTGTACCCTGATCAGGGACACCCCCACAATAATCAGGACTGTACCCCGATCAGAGACACCCCCACAATGATCAGGACTGTACTCTGATCAGAGACACCCTCACAATAATTAGGACTGTACTCTGATCAGAGACACCACCACAATGATCAGTACTGTGCCCTGATAAGAGACACCCTCACAATAATCAGGACTGTACCCCTATCAGAGACACCCCCACAATGATCAGGACTGTACTGTGATCAGGGACACCCCCCCCAATGATCAGGACTGTACTGTGATCAGGGACACCCCCACAATGATCAGGACTGTACCCCAATCAGGGACACCACCACAATGATCAGGACTGTACTCTGATCAGAGACACCCCACAATGATCAGGACTGTACCCTGATCAGGGACACCCCCACAACGATCAGGACTGTACTCTGATCAGGGACACCCCACAATGATCAGGACTGTACCCCGATCAGAGACACCCCCACAATGATCAGGACTTTACTCTGATCAGAGACACCCTCACAATGATTAGGACTGTACTCTGATCAGGGACACCCCCACAATGATCAGTACTGTACTCTGATCAGAGACACCCCACAATGATCAGGACTGTACCCTGATCAGGGACACCCCCACAATGATCAGGACTGTACCCCAATCAGGGACACCCCCACAATGATCAGGACTGTACCCCAATCAGGGACACCCCCACAATGATCAGGACTGTACTCTGATCAGAGACACCCTAACAATGATTAGGACTGTACCCTGATCAGGGACACCCCCACAATGATCAGGACTGTACTCTGATCAGAGACACCCCACAATGATCAGGACTGTACCCTGATCAGGGACACCCCCACAATGATCAGGACTGTACCCCAATCAGAGACACCCCCACAATGATCAGGACTTTACTCTGATCAGAGACACCCTCACAATGATTAGGACTGTACTCTGATCAGAGACACCCCCGCATTGATCAGTACTGTGCCCTGATCAGAGACACCCTCACAATGATCCGGACTGTACCCCTATCAGAGACACCCCCACAATGATCAGGACTGTACTCTCATCAGGGATACCCCACAATGATCAGAACTGTACCCCAATCAGGGACACCCCCACAATGATCAGGACTGTACTCTGATCAGAGACACCCCTACAATGATCAGGACTGTACTCTGATCAGGGATACCCCACAATGATCAGGACTGTACCCCAATCAGGGACACCCATACAATGATCAGGACTGTACTCTGATCAGAGACACCCTAACAATGATCAGGACTGTACCCTGATCAGGGACACCCCCACAATGATCAGGACTGTACTCTGATCAGAGACACCCCCACAATGATCAGGACTGTACTCTGATCAGAGACACCCCCACAATGATCAGGACTGTACTCTGATCAGAGACACCCCTACAATGATCAGGACTGTACTCTGATCAGGGATACCCCACAATGATCAGGACTGTACCCCAATCAGGGACACCCATACAATGATCAGGACTGTACTCTGATCAGAGACACCCCCACAATGATCAGGACTGTACTCTGATCAGAGACACCCCCACAATGATCAGGACTGTACTCTGATCAGAGACACCCCCACAATGATCAGGACTGTACTCTGATCAGAGACACCCCCACAATGATCAGGACTGTACTCTGATCAGATACACCTCCACAATGATCAGTACACAGTAGGTGTTGTCCAGCTTGTCAGTGATAGGGATGATGATCCCCACTATCGGTGCTCAGAGGTGAGATCGGAGCTGCTCGGTCGGGTGTTGCATGGGCTGTCAGCGTTGGAGGGGTTAACGTTAACCCTTTGGTGCACACGCTCCACCCCGAGGTATTTGCGTCACTGGGAGGTTCCTGTGGCTGCTGGGTGACACCTAGAGCAGCGCTGTGCTGTTCCAGTCTATCTTTGCAAGCGCAGAGAGAACACCGGCTGGGCTTCCCAGTATCATCATCACCAGTGCACGGCACAGGACTCCCCTCTGTATACCCAGCAAGGTGCAGAGGAGAGCGGAGGAGAGCGGAGGAGAGAAGTCTTCATCCCATTCACAGGCTCACCGCAGAACTAGAGGAGTGAGGGAATCCCCAGCGGGCGGCGATGGCTGGGAAGTGAGCAGGTGCAGAGGGACTGGCATTGCACACATCATGCTTCTTCTACAAACTTGAGGAGAGGAGCTTAGCGCTGGGACCGAACCTTCATCACAGAGGAGAGGAGCTCACCCTGCAGACATGTCAGAACCAGCGCTGGACTTCTCCAAAGTGGAAAGTTTTTTGGACAGCCACCCAGATCTGTTTGAGGATTACCTGATCAGGAAAGGCAAGCAGTGCATGGTGGAGAAGTGGCTGAAGAGGAACCAGCTACCCAAGACACCTCTGAACTCCAGCACTGATGACAAGAACAAGGACTCTTGGGGGAATAGAGGGGAAGGCTTGCAGAGGAGAGCATCCCAAAAGGAGCTGAGGAAAAGCTTTGCCAGGTCCAAGGCCATCAATGTCAACAGGACCTATGATGAGCATGTCAACTCCAGAGCCCAGGAGCCCCTGACTAGCATGAGGAGAAGGGCATTGCTCAGAAAGGCTAGTTCTCTTCCACCCACCACTGCCCACATTCTCAGTGCATTGCTGGAATCCAGGGTCAACATCCCCCAGTACACATCCACTGCCATTGACTACAAGTACTACCTGAAGGAGAACAATGAGAGGGAGTTCTTCCTGGAGTTGGTGAAGGACATCTCCAATGAACTCAACCTGACCAGTCTTTGCTATAAGATCTTGATTTTCGTGTGCATCATGGTGGACGCTGACCGGTGCTCTTTGTTCTTGGTGGAGGGCTCCGCCAACAAGAAAAGTTTGGTCTCAAAGTTCTTTGATGTTCATACAGGGATCACTCTACTGCCTTCCTGCAGAATGGAGAACTCCAATGAAGTCCAGGTGCCCTGGGGAAAGGGCATCATTGGTTATGTTGCTGAGCATGGAGAGACAGTTAATATCCCTGATGCTTACCAGGTAGGTCAATGTTCCTCATCTGGTGCCTCACTGTAAGGGCAAGGGTTTTATCAGTTATGTTGATGACCATGGAGAAAGGGTCAATGTTATTATTATAAAGGATTTATATAGCGTCAACAGTTTGTGTAGTGCTTTACAACATAAAGGGAGGCAATACACTTATGATTCAAGACAAGAGGGTCCCTAATGCTTACCAGGTAGGTCAATGTTCTTCACCTGGTTCCTCATTGTAAGGGAAAGGGTGTCATCGGTTAAAGAGGGAGTCCACTGGAAAAAAAAATATTAAAAGCCAGCAGCTATAAATACTGCAGCTGCTGACTTTTAATAAATGGACACTTACCTGTCCCAGGGTCCAGCGATGTCGGCAGCTGAGGCCGTTTGATCGTTCGGCTCTCGGCTGCTACCGCCGCCATTCTCGGTGAGGGAATCACGAAGTGAAGCGTTGCGGCTTCACTTCCCGGTTCCCTACTGCGCATGCGCGAGTCACACACCGCAATGGGAATGGTCCGCGCTGTCTCTGGGACCCGTGTGTGTCCCAGCAGACAGCGCGCCGGGACAGGAAGAGGCATAGACTCCTGTGGGAGTCTATGCCCGGAAGTGGGTGCAAATACCTGTCTTAGACAGGTATCTGCACCCCCCTCCCCACTGAAAGGTGCCAACTGTGACACCGGAGGGGGGGAGGGTTCCGATGAGCGGAAGTTCCACTTTATGGTGGAACCCCGCTTTAAGTTGATGAGCATGGAAAAATGGTCAATATTATTATTATTATTATTATTATTATTATTATTATTATTATTATTGTTCAAGATTTATTTAGCGTCAACAGTTTACGCAGTGCTTTACAAAATACAAAGGAGACAATACAGTTACAATTCAAGTCAATAGGGTCCCTAATGCTTACCAGGTAGGTAATGTTCTGCACTGGTTCCTCATTGTAAGGGAAAGGGTGTCATCGGTTAAGTTGATGAGCATGGAGAAATGGTCAATATTATTATTATTGTTCAAGATTTATATAGCGTCAACAGTTTACGCAGTGCTTTACGAAATACAAAGGAGACAATACAGTTACAATTCAAGTCGATAGGGTCCCTAATGCTTACCAGGTAGGTCAATGTTCCTCACCTGGTGCCTCACTGTAAAATAAAGGACAGCTATGTTGCTGAGCATGAACAAAGGGTCAATATTATTATTATACAGGATTTATATAACGTAAAGGTGAGAGGAAGGTAGCGCGGCCCCTCAACTGAAGAGTGACCCTCAGAAGTGAATCACTCTTTACATCAGTGAGTGCAAGTGTTACATTAATCCCCAATAGTGCAGTGTATTAAACCACTAAAAATGCATATGATAGCAAATAAACTATAAAGTGCAATGTGCTAATAGATGATCCACTACTAAGTGCGTGACACAACAGCTTACCATAAATTTGCAAAGACACACAAATATACAAGTCATCAAAATGAAAACTGTGAAAAAATCCTCTAAAAAATTGATGAAAATAAAATTAATCCTCAAAAAAAAAGAGAGAAAAAAAAAAAGAACCCAAAAAATGTCCTCATGCATGTTTAACGCATTATATAATGAATGAGTCTTTAGTATAAATATATGCAATGTTCCCAAGTGACTTGTGCAAATGTCCAAAGTGCTTTGTGTATACACTTATGACTCCAGTGCAACAAAATGATGAAGTGACAGTGGTGCTCCCCTTCGGTTCCACACTCACCAGATCTTTGTACCCCTGCATGGGTAAAACACATGTAATCAGGTTTGCTTTAATGGCATTATCTAGACTGATGACCCCATCCGTGCTACACCAGACCGCAGGATATCCTCATATAAGTGGACATAAAAAATGGGTACACATAGCGTGACTCTGCTATTTATTAGCCACACAATTTAAAAAACAGGGCAATCCATATGCCCGACCGGCAAAAATAAGACAGGTAGAACACAGTAAAAGCCGTCCAAGCTGGCATGCATTCCACAGACTGGAAAAGAACACTGACCGGAAGTGACAGTGTGTACTAGGCTCCGCCTTATGCGTTTCGTCATTCATTATATATGCATTAAACTCACGAGGACATTTTTTTTGGTTATTTTTTTTTTTTTTCTCTTTTTTTTTTTTTTGAGGATTAATATTATTGTCAACAATTTTTTAGAGGGTTTTTTCTATACATTCACAGTTTTCATTTTTAAAGACGTGTATATTTGTGTGTTTTTGCAAGTTTATGGTAGGCTGTGTCACGCACTTAGTAGTGGATCATGTATTAGCACATTGCACTTTATAGTTTATTTGCTATCATATGCATTTTTAATGGTTTAATACACTGGACTATTGTGGATTAATTTAACACTTGCACTCACTGATGTGAAGTGTGATACACTTCTGAGGGTCACTCTTCAGTTGAGGGGCAGCGCCACCTTCCTCTTTCTCACACCTTTGCAATTTATTTGCTCCAATTTTTGGTAGTTTTCTAGAGGAGGCAGCAGCCCAACATAATCCTAAGCGCAAAATTTCATTAATTAATTATATAGGATTTATATAGCGCCAACAGTTAGCGCAGTGCTTTACAAAATAAATGGAGACAAAACAGTAAGGCTCCATGCACACTGAAGCTCAAAAAAGCTTTTACTGGACGCCAGATTGCTGGCAGAAAACGCTGGTTGAAAAACATGCTTTTAACAGCGTTTGTACTAGCATTTATGAGCGTTTATTAGCGTTAGCGTTTATGAGCGGTTTCAATAAAAATACACAGAGGACACTCCAAAAATCCTACAGTGCATTCCAAACTCCTACAATGCATTGAAAAAATAGAATTCTGAACACTAATTAACGCGTGTTTATGAGTGTTTATGAGCGTTTATTGGTGTTTGTCGTTTTTTGGCGGTGAAAAACGGCACTTTGAACGTGAATTTCTGGCGTTCAGAAAAAAGCCCATAAACTCCACTGCTCATTAAAGCTAAAAAACGTCCATGTGTGCATGGACACATAGGCTAACATAGAGTGGAGTTTATGGGCTTTTAAAAAAAAAACGCCCAAACTCCAATAAACTGCAGTTTATGAGCTCCAGTGTGCATGGAGCCTAATGATTCAAGACAAGAGGGTCCCTAATGCTTACTAGGTAGGTCAGTGTTCCTCACCTGGTTCCTCATTGTAAGTTAACCCCCCTGACGGTATTCCCGAGTCTGACTCGGGGTGGATTTTTTATACCAAGAGCGGTATCCCCGAGTCAGACTCGGGACTGCATCGCTGGATCCAGGAGGAGGTTTACTTACCTTCTCCCTTGGATCCAGCGTTGTCTCCCCGCTGTACGAGCGAGCCGTGTCTCGCTCGATGCATTACATCGCCGATCTCCGTGCCCTGCGAGCGTTGCGACGCACGGGCACGGAGATCGGCGCCAAATTCAAAAAGTGAAACAAACAGTAAACATACAGTATAATGTAATCTTACAGATTACATTGCTGTATGTAAATATTTCACATCCCCGTTGTCCCTAGTGGTCTGCCCAGTGTCCTGCATGCAGTTTTATATAATAAAAACTGTTCTTTATGCCTGGAAACTGGAGATTGTCCATAGCAACCAAAACTGTCACTGTACATCAAAAATGATTTTAGACCAGCTAGAAAACAGCGATAATAAATTAGAATCACTCGCAGAATTGAGCGATAGCGATTTGTGGGGAGATCCGTCATCAAATACTGAAAAGTAATGACAGTGACAATTCTGCAACTGAGCAAATTTCAGTGTTTTTGATTTGATTACATTATTGAATAATTTTTATTATTGTTATATTATTATTTGGTACAATTATTTATAATTATTTATTATATTATAATTTATGATTTAATTTTTCAAACTTTATCATACCCGGGATGTCTGCTAGACTCTGGTTTGGACAGATTTAAGAGAGTTATTCCTAAGAATTGCAGGACTACAATATAAAACGCCAAATTTTCATGCAAAATAATGGTACCGCTTTTAGCACCTAAAATCCGAAATAATCGTACCACCAGGGAGGTTAAAGGGTGTCATCAGTTATGTTGATGCTCATGGAGAAATGGTCAATATTTTTATTATACAAGATTTATATAGCGTCGACTGTTTGCGCAGTGCTTTAAAAAAATAAAGGGAGACAATACAGTTACGATTCAAGACAAGAAGGTCCCTGATGCTTACCATGTAGATCAATGTTCCTCACCTGATGGCTCAGTATAAGGATTCAGTTAATGACTAGAGTTGGGGGACATAATTTGCCGGACTGATTGCCCAGGCAGATTACAGTAATCTTTCTAAACAAGGCGTTGGGTTCCCAGTTGCATTGATTCGCAAGAGATCCAACTCGCTGATGGTCAGTGATTCTTTGGCACCTAATGACTTTGACTAGTGCTCAAGCCTATGGGAATTACAGCTGTCCATCAGCAATCAGCATTGCAAGGCAATATTTGCAATGGATGAGCATGGTTGTACTTATCTTGCACTTGCTATTAATGGAGGTCTACTTGGCCACACTGTAGCTAATGAATTCCTTTATTTTCTGACATCACATTTGTAACCATGGGCTACATTTAATATGTATTTATAGGTATATATGTATGGTTTATGTGTATCATAAAAATATTCACTGACACACTGTAACATTGAGCTTTGGAGAGTCTTTGTCGGCATGCTTTATATTTTCATTATAAGATGCATTGTATGTAGCATAAATAAACACAGCATACAGTAAATACAGTATATAGCGCTACCATGTAATTGAGAGGCAAACTACACACCGACGTCGAATTGTTTAACTGGCCTGGTTTCAGGTTGCTTATTTCAAGTAGGGCACATGATAAACTCTGTATTTCTTGATCTAGTTTATGAATTTTTACATTGCTGGATTACCATTTCCAGATTTTTTATTTTTTTTTTAACATCTGTCCAAAAAAATAGCTCAAACTTTTTTGAAGGAAACATTACCATGACACTGGACTCCTTAACGGTGATGGTCTGTTGTCATTTTTGGCTGCAATGCTTTTTACTTTAACACTTTAGCAATTTTGAATATTAAAGGACCCTTATCAAATAAAAAAAAATCTTTTGTATTCTTGTAGACAACATGGCTAAGACTTGAAAACATTTTTTACAAATGCCTTTATATCCATTTTTCTCCACTTTTCTATAAAGACTAAAGATGGCCATACCCTTATAGAGTCAGGCGCTGAATGAAAGAAATCTGACAGGTTCCTCTATCCACGCTAAACAAGGCAGAGGGATGAATCTCCTCTGCCAGATTTTGTATGCTGACCGCCGGGTCCAGTGGCTGTCAGAATATCTGACCGGTGCCTGCATCTCATGGGGATACAGACAATTTTCCACCCAGTTACCTTTGACAAAATTCAAGCTGGAGGGTGCGGTCAGGTGCCAACATGCTGAATCGAGCAAAATCTGACCAGCGTATGGCAGCCTTAAAGTGGTTGTAAAGGCAGTTTTTTAATGCTTTTTTTTTTAACCTTCTGTGTGCAGCAGCTGCCCCAGCACCCCTTAATACTTACCTGAGCCCCATCTCTTCCAGCGATGTCCAGGAGTGACTCGGCCATCTGGGACTCACCCTTCTAATTGGCTGAGACACAGTAGCTGCGCCATTGGCTACTGCTGCTGTCAATCAAAGTCGGTTAGCCAATCAGGAGCGAGAGGTGGTGGGGCCGAACTGGGGCTCCGTGTCTGAGTAGTTACATTTTTTTATACTGTCCCTTTAAACTAATTTTTTTGGATCACTTTTACTCCTATTACAAGGCATGCAAACATGCCCTTATAAAGGAAAGCAAGCATGACAGGACCTCTTTAATGTGAGATTTGGGGTCAAAAAGACCTCAGACCTCACATTTACACTTAAATGCAATAAAAAAATAAATAAATTGTCCTTTTTAAGGCCGTTGGGTGGAAGTGACATTTGACGTCGTTTCCATCATCCAATCACATTGAATCAAGTGGGGGCCATCACTCGACTTCCTGCCTCTCAGGGGACAGATCCGGTAAGTGGCGGAGACAACCGCGGTGGGAGTGGGGTGGGCACCACCCCCACCACCGATAAAAGTGATCTTACGGGGAATCTGCCACTTTTATCTGAAAGCTTACCGCCCGTCATTGAAGAAAATACCAGCGTTATGGCAGCTATCTGCTGCTATAACAACAGTATTTAACTTCAAAGTACCAATCGACGGCGGGCGGTCCAGAAATGGTTAAAGCTGAAAGTTTATGTATGGACATTTTTGAATCGTTACATTGGATAAATATAAGTATGCATGTGCAATACCTGGCCAATCCCCATGGCAGCAGGAAATTACTGCGGTAGCCACTGCTACTACAGTGATCACCACTGTCTTTCAGGTCCCATGCCGAGTGTCTGCCCTGCTACTTAGTGGACACGGGAGGTCATTTGGTTGGCATTGGCGCCATTCAGAGAACGCTTTACATTTTCTCGAATGGTGCTAAACATTCTCTAATTGGACAAGGTGGAGAGGTGAGATGATGGTGTCACAATTACCACCTTGTCCAATTAGAGAATGCTTGGAATGCATTGAGGAAATGCAAAACCCCCTCTGAATGATGTTTGTGCCGAGTGACCACCCACTTGTGTTCACTAAGCAGCAGGGCAGCTGCTTGGCACAGAACCTGGAAGACAGCGATGATCACTGTAGTAGCGATGCCTACCATAGTGATTTCCAGCTTCCACGAGGATCAGCCTGGTATGGCAAATGCATACTTTTGTTGGTCCAAGCTGGATCAAGGTAGCGATGCAAAAATATCTATACATAGACTTCAACTTTAGAGTGAAACCTCAATCTCAATCCAACATTGACTATTTTATACTTATGCTACTAGCCTTAGTAAGTAGATAGGAAAGATATCATATTTACTTGTTTTAAACTTTTTCTTTTTTTTTTTTTTACATTTTTTACATTTCTTCAGTTACGTTTCGGTAAGTTTTCAGGCCTAGGAAAATTATGTCATGCATCCTAGAAGTCTTCAGAAAGAGAGAAGGAGATTTTTAATCTAAGCACACTCTATATGCCTGAACTAAGGGCAGGTGGATTCCAGGAGGTAAATGCTACATGAATCATCTGTCCTTACTCAAGATGGCCAAAGCCAGAAATGCTAGGGGTGTTTTTCAAATGAATTTCTCAGGAAAATAAAGCATGGAGAGATGGATGGGTGAGATTTCTTTGAATATAAAAATGATTTATGTGGTTTAAATCAATATTTTTGGTTGCTTTAACTATTTGCTGTAATTGTTCAAGCACCCCAGTAGCATTACAGTTTGTTCCAACTCCTGGCATTCTCACGTATAAATAACACTAAGCCTACTTTCACACTGGGGCAGTGCTGGCGTCATCGGTAAAGCTCGTTTTAGCGGCGCTTTACCACTGTTAGCGGTAGCAGGGCGCTTTTAACCCCCAAGAAGGGGTTAAAAGTGCCCGTGATGCGCATGAAATGCATTTCGGAAGAGGTGCCCATTCTTTCCAAAGATGCTGCTTGCAGGAGTTTTTTTACCCATCCTGCAAGCGCACCACTCCAGTGTGAAAGTACTCAAGCTTTCACACTGGGGTGGCTTGAGAGGTAGTTTTTAGGCGCTTTACCGGCGCTATTTTTAGAATTTAAAATGCCTGAAAACTGCCCCATTGTGCAAGGGGTCGAAAAGTGCTGCATGTGAAAAAAACATTAAAGGGTTTGGTAACTCATATAAGTCTATGCCAGCCCCTCTATTAGAGGCTGGCATAGCACACTATGTAAATAGTTTGTAAACTGGGCTGTGCATGTGAAGCTTAGCTTACAGCACCAGCCTGATCTCTGTACCAGGATGGCTAGCTCCTGTGCATGTCAGGAGGGACGTCATCCCGTGCCTGCCAAAAACTAGCACACAGAAGTAAATGCCAGTGAGGAACAGGGACTGTTGGAGCAAGGGTGATTAAAGCTCACTTTAGTTCTGCTTTAAGTCTATAAATACCCAAAGGGCTTCTTTACACCTGCAGTTGGGGAGAAAAAAACAGTTGAGCCACATTTTTACTGCCTCATTCAATCCCCCCTAGACTGCAAAGGTAGAAAATGGGGGTGTACACATGCTGCAGCTGCGATGCTTTGCCTGTCAAGAGCCCAGTGAAGACCGATTCATTGTGGATCATACTTCAAAGGGCACCACAAGTATAAACAAACTCTTAGGATCCGTTCAAACCTGGGCGATTGGAATCACAGGCGGAAACGCCACGATTCTGCCTGTGATTACAAAACACAGCAAATCGCAGGACGGTTGTGCGATGCCATTACTTCTTAATGGCACCCCAATCACGCTGCAATTTTACCGTATAATAAATCGCGGCACATCATAACTCTGTCGCTCAAAAGAAGCTCGTGTTGCGATCTGCCGTGATTGCAGTGCAAATTTATCGTGGCAGAATTGTGGCGCGATTGGGGTACCATTAAGAAGTAATGGCTTTACACAAGCATCCCACTATTTGCCACAATTTGAAATCACAGGCAGAATCACGGCGGTTCCACTCGCGATTCCAATTGCCCACATGTGAACGGAGCCTTACACCTTAAACCGCCATTCCACCTGCAAATTTTTTTTTTAAAGTCAGCAGCTACAAACGCTGTAGCTACTGACATTTAATAAGGACGATTACTTGTCCAGGGAGCCCGCAATGTCGCCCCCCCCCCCCCCCCCCAGGCCTATCCGTCCATCAGATCGGGTGCAGGTGCCACCATTCTAATTAAGGGAAACTGGCGTTGGAGCCTTGCGGCTTCACTGCCCGTTTCCTACTGCGCATGTGCGAGTCGCCCAGCGCTTTGTGAAGGGCCGGCTGTCTTCTGGGACACACACACATGTCCCAGAAGACATTGGGGGGGCTTGCTGAAGAAGAAATGACGTCCTGCGCCGTGGACTGGATGGATCAGAAGTACAGGCTGTACTTCATAAAAAGGTAAGTTACAAGAATTTTTTTTCTTTAACTAGCCAAAAACGAAGGGTGGAGAGGTGGTCTTTCATTTAAGGCCACCTCTCAAACCTGGGTGGAACTCCGCTTTAAGTAAAACTACATGTAGATGGGTGTTGTTGTCAGGCACAACCTTTTCCTTTGTGCTGCTCAAATTTATGTGCACTTGATACATCTGAAGAAACGTGGTTAAAGCCGGTTATAGACAGCCTCTGAACTTTAGTTGACATTACTCCATTGTAATCAGATGTGGACTCTAGCCATATCTGAATGCTGCAGTCTAGCCACTCTCATTTGCCAATCTGAATGAGGCCTAAATCAGTCAATTGCAGGAGGCCAGTGTGAATGTAGCCTTAGGTTTTATATAGAGTCTGGACTCCACCATCTAAAAAAAGCTAAAATATTTGGGTGGACTGACCCTTTATCATTTGATTTATGGTAGGCTAACTGGCTCCTGTCTAAATTGGCCCTAGTATATGTACTCTATGTATGAAGGTGAGTTAGGGGCCTTAGATTGTAAGCTCCTTGAGGGTAGAGACTGATATGAATGTGTGATATATATGTTGTGGTAGTGTGGTGCCCCACCAGCAGAAGGATGCAGGGTGCTCAACCAGGCAGGTTGAGGGGCTCCAGGGGAGTTGTTTATTTTTAAGGAACCTGGCAATTCAGTTTCCTCATTGTTTACTAAAGTCCACTTTCGGACCTGGAGCCCGGGGATTTTTTAGCGATCCGGTGGGGTGAAATCCCCAGTCCTGGGTCCGGGTTTTGAGATCCACCAGCATTCTGACTGGTCAGGTGTGTGCTGGGCTATTTGTAGACACCTGACCATGGTTCTGGGCTCCACCCTCCTGAGGAGTCCAGGCAGGGCCGCCTTTATTATTGAACGGACCCTGGGCAAACATTTTCTTGGGCCCCCTCTTCCATGCAATTTCACTCTCCACATGCTTTGAGACATACAATAAATAGCAGCTAGACTCAAAATCAGTTTGCTGAATCAGATCAGGCAGCGATTGCGATTGGTTGCCAGAGGTTACAGTGTATCATTACGGCTCACTGACTGGCTGATAGAGGTTACAGCACATAACTTCTGCTTGTTGATTGGTTGCTAGAGATTACCGTACATCAATACTGCTCACTTATTGATTGTTAGAGGTTACTGGACATCTATACCACTCACTAATTGGTTGGTAGAGGTTACTGCACATTATTACTGCTCACTAATTGGTTCCTAGAGGTTACTGCATATTCTTGCCACGCAATGACTGTTCACGTGCACCAAAATTCAGGGTGCTGTGGCACCATGTTATTTTTGAAGAAAGGTTCCACCGCCAATTTGCTTACCTTTGCAGAACAGGCTAATGTTCGGCTTAATGACTATAGTTGTGGGCAGGACTTTCAAGCATGCCCCTTTACCTCCCCAGCATTCAGCAGAAGTGATGGTAGATATGACCTCAGGGGGACATGATATACATATGAATGCTGTGGACCACTATTTACATATTAATGCAAGTTATTTACATATAAACACAGGGTCTGCAGGTGAGTCATCTGTACATGGCAAAAGGGCAGAGCTGGGCAGCAGCAACAGAACTTTACACTGAGATATTGGGACATAGCATGGGACTAAAACTTCAAGGGACAAGGGAATTTAAACTGGGATAGTTGGTAAGTAAGAGGCAGCTGCTTTTGGCCCCACAAAAATGATGGGGCCCAGGGCAGCTGTCCCTTTTGCCCTGCCTTAAAAATGGTCCTGAATATAGGCAAGCAAGGGAGAACTGTCCATGTCTGCACAGTTCGGTCTGTCAGAGCAGACAGAGGGTCCAAGCCTGTGAGCTAGAACAGCAAGGAAGCTGGAAGAGTGCTGAGGTACAGAGTGTACACGAGCTCCGTTCTAGAGCCAAGAGGGCTGAAGCATAAGCCTGAGGCCGCGTACACACGCGGGGACTGTTCGCCCAACTTTGTCCGTCAAACAGTTTCGGCAAACAGTCCGCTCAAAATTAGCATGGACGGACATGGCCACACACGACGGACGAACAGTTTGCTGAAACCGTGCGCGATGACGTGAACGGCACGTACGACGGGACGAAAAATACGACGTCCTATACACTGCATTATAACTTTCGGCGTGAAAATCCTTTCTGAGCATGCGCGCAACTTTGTTTGACGAACAAGCCTACACACGCGGGGACTGTCCGCTGAAACAAGGTTTCAGCGGACAGTTTTTCGGAATTTCCGAAAAACCTTGTTCAGCGGACTGTTCGCTGAAACTGTCCGCTGAAAGCCCACACACGAGCGGACTGTCCGCTGAAACTTGGTTTCAGCGGACAGTTTCAGCGAACAGTCCCCGCGTGTGTACGCGGCCTGAGGAGCAGTGCTGCTAAAGAGAGCCAGGTGGCTTGGTATTTTCTGTTCAACTTACAGTGTTTGCTGTGGAAAGCTGATACTCCTGTGTGGTTAACCCTTCTGTTATTGGACTTGTTTTCTTTTTCATTTAATAAAAGTGGGCCAACAAGCCCTTAAATGGCATGACTGGCGTGGACTTCTCACTGGTGTGCTCTACACAGAAGCTAAAGAACCCCTAAATATCACAATGTGTAAAGAGCTGCGTAAATTGACAGTGCTCTATAAGTACCTGTAATAAATAAAAAAAAATGCTCTGTGTTCTTTATTGATGAAAATAGATCAATCTATTATGCTCAGGTAATAAAGGAGCACATCACAAGTTCTGACATTTGCTCTAGTATTTAAAGAGAACTTGTCGCAAACATATATTACAGTACTTGTATAGCTCCCAACTGTCCTGGATTTCGAGGGACTGTCCCTGATTTGGAGCAATGTCCCTCTGTCCCTCATTCCTCCTCATTTGTCCCTCATTTTAGACTGATCTATATAGTTGTATATACAATGCACTTTTTATCTATCAAAAAGTGTTTTCCAGCGCTAAACCTTTCATCTGATGTCTAAATTGCTGTTTTTGTAAATTACAAAAGCCAATATAAAAGGAATAGTAGTGGTAAAAAAAAGCACTTGTGGATTCAACCAAGCTTGTTTTTTTTTTTTTTTTTTTAGCAATTCTTCTTTAAGAGGGAGTGGCAAGGGGAGTGTCCTATGCATGCATACTTTTGCTGATAGGTGTCCCTCATTCCCATCTCATAAAGTTGGGAGGTATGGTACTATGGATGTTTGAACATCAGTATTCCTGGCCAACATTTGTTTTGTGTTTATTTTGCATGTATTTGTGCATTTTTGCACGTATACTGTACAATTAAAATAAATTCTAGCTCTCAGAATGGAATATTAACTAGGGCTGAAACAACTAATCGATTAATCGGCAACTAATCGATTATGAAATTAATCGATTACTATTTTCATAATCGATTAATCGGCCAGTAACAAAATGGGGTTAAAGTTAATGAGTCTGATGATATTTACTAGATTGACCCTTTAATAGTATATCTCTCCTCTAATAGTATATACACTATATCATTCTTCAAATAGTATATACAGTATATCTCTCCTCTAATAGTATATACAGTATATCTCCTCTAATAGTTCATACAGTATATCTCCTCTAATAGTTTATACAGTATATCTCCTCTAATAGTTCATACAGTATATCTCCTCTAATAGTTTATACAGTATATCTCCTCTAATAGTTTATACAGTATATCCCTTCTAATAGTATATACATTATATCTCTCCTCTAATAGTATATACAGTATATAGCCTCTAATAGTATATACAGTATATCTCTCCTCTAATAGTATATAGCCTCTAATAGTATATACAGTATATCTCTTCTAATAGTACCGGTATATACAGTATCTCTCTCCTCTAATAGTATATACAGTATATCTCCTCTAATAGTATATACAGTATATATCCCCTCTAATATATATACAGTATATCTCTTCTGTCTGTTATTCTCAGAGTGGATTAGATATTTTGCTCCCTAACCATATAGTTGGTTATTTTATATTTACTACTGCATAGAGATATTTAAGAATAAATTGCCTTTTTTTTAAACTTTACATATTAACTAAATTATACACCACACTTTTTTTTAAATGGATATTAACCGATTAATCGATTAATCGAAACAATAATCGGCCAACTAATCGATTATGAAAATAATCGTTAGTTGCAGCCCTAATATTAACCTCTTCAAATTAACATTTTACGCATGTATTTGTGCGTAAAAACTGACTGGCAACTCTGATTTCTTTCATTTTTTATTTTTTTTTATTTTTTTACTCATCTATACACAGGGGGTTATTTACGAAAGTCAAATACACTTTGCACTGCAAGTGCACTTGGAAGTGCAGTCACTCTAAATCTAAGGGATAGATCTGAAATGAGTGGAAGCTCTGCTGATTTTATCATCCAATTATTTGCAAGCTAAAATGCTGTTTTTTTTCCCCTTGCATGTACCCCTCGGATCTACAGCGACTTTACTTCCAATTGCACTTGCAGTGCAAAGTGGAGTTTCCTTTAGTAAATAACCCCCACAGTGCATGTTTATTCGCCTGTGTGTACAGACACATTGGAACCAATGGAGTTGATTTACTAAAGGCAACGTTGCACTCTGCAAGAGCAGTAGCTCCAGAGCTTAGTAAATGAGCAGAAGCTCTGCTGACTTCCATCATCCAATCATGTGCAAGCAAAAATGCTGTTTTTTTTTCCTGCATGGGATTGGTTATTCTTTTCAAAATGAAGCTTTACTTCATTTACTAAGCTCTGGAGCAACTGCACTTGCGGGGTGTAACTGCACTTTGCAAAGTGCACAGTCTATTTGCATTTAGATCAGTAATAACAAAAAAAAAAAAAAAAAAAAAGGTTTTAGGCAGCTTGTGCAAGAGGCCTTACAGTGAAGGGAATGTTTTAGCAAAAGCAGATAAGCATTCACACCACTGTGGTACAACGCGCCTGCATTGATGGGCATTATAACATGCATCAATGTGCTGATCACATGATTACCCTCATGCAACTTACCATTGATTTTCCAATAAATTTAAATGTTTTACACCTGCCTGCTTCATTCAAAGTCCCAACCCCCAGTCAACCATGATTGCTTTATGCATCAATGTGCATTGCATTAAGGCAGCTTCTTCTAAATGAATAGGCTGCCGATACACCACAACGCACAAAAAATGGTACATGCACCAATTCTGGCCGTGCATCTTCTGGCACTTCTGGAAGTCCTTTAGCAAGATGCATTGGGGTGCCATTCAGAACGATTGGCACCTGTAACCAATGCCCCCCCCCCCAATCCATGCTACCAGCCCCCAATCTACATGCAAAGTGGCAGGCGCATGGATTCCAATGTTTTTTTGTTTTTGTTTTTTAGAAGCATTGCGATTAGAGCCAGAGGCTCTAGCAGGCTTCAAAAAAGGGTGGGCTCGGGGTGCAGTGAGCCCACCCAGTTGTGTGACAATAGCGAGTTAATACTCGTTATTGTCTTCCTGACTCTCCTCTCAGCTCGTCACCTGATTGGCTGAGAGGAGAAGCGATCCTATTGGCCGAGGAGAAGTAGGGAGGAGATGCAGGGGAAGCCGCCGTGAAGCACCAGGAGGAGGAGATGCCGCCTGGAGGAAGCGATGCCTGCAAAAACCTAGATGGGGTAAGTGCGGGGCCTGGTGACTGACCAAATGGGGGCGGAGTTAGGGGGGGTAGGTGCCTGTGACCTGACCGACTGACCAGCTGCCACTGCCTGTAGCATACATTGCAGTAACAAAGGAGCTCAGAACAGTACTGTTTCCCATGTATGGGTCCTGCAAATAATTGCTTGCTGAGTAAATCTAGGTTATTAAATTGTAACATTAATAAGAACACTGCTTTGTGTAATTTTTCTCTAGTCTTGTCCTCCTGCTCTCTATCATATAGTCACTTTGTGAGCAAGAAGCGTCATGCACTTTGTGACTTGCATTGTGGCCAGAAACGACCGTACTTGCACCATCTGTAAACCATTTACTGAAGCATGCAGTGTTGTTTTAGCTTGTTCTGCAAATGTTCCAGCAGATCATTATTGTAAGATAAGGTGGAAAGGGAGATCTTTATAGCGCTGCAAAACCTGCCAGCCTTTTCTTTCCTTGTGGGAGACAATAGACAGTTTATTAGTTACCTTTCCTTCTGACCTCAGTTCATGATTTCTGTTAAACAACAGTGAAGAACCGACCTTTTGAAAACCTGCATACATTTCATATTCAGCTGTGCGGTCAGAAAGATTATCAATTATTGAAAAACAATGCAGCACTGAAGAAACTAGCTTACTAAAGCATGCTTATCTGTGATGCATTATTTGAAGATTTTGGCAATTTTAGAGCGTGGGATTGGCACAACCATGCTATAACACTGCAAGTCCCAGCATGGTTCTGCTATCAAAGTCCTAAAAAAAATCTAAAATATTATATATATGTTAGTGTACATGGTGACTTGGCCCTTAGAGATGTTTCCTTTGTCGTTCTTTCTTTGTGAACCATAGAATGACATTTCTACTTGACATGCATTTTTCATGCAGCAAAATGCAAATGTTTAACTGCATCAAAACAGACAAATATGAATAGTCCGCAACTCCATTTTATGAGCTACCACTTTTCATATCACTGCTTTTCATATTACTTTTAATATTACTTTTCATATTATATTAGATTATCATATTATATTATATTACTTTTCATATCATAACTTTTCATATTACTGTGACCACCTTCCCACTCTATCCTCAACTCCCTAACCCACATCTTCAACCTCTCCCTCTCCTCCGACACCTTTCCTTCCCCGCTCAAACATGCACTGGTTACCCCCATACTCAAAATACCCTCACTAGACCCCACCTGTTTGAATAACTTAAGACCCATCTCCCTGCTTCCGTTTGCCTCCAAGCTCATCAAACGCCTTGTACATGACTAAATGAGTCGCTACCTCATGGACAACAACCTTCTGGACCCCGTACAGTCTGGCTTCTGCCCACAACATTATACTGAAACTGCCCTACTAAAACTCACCAATGACCTACTAACTGCTAAAACCAATGGCCACTACTCCATACTCATACTTTTAGACCTCTCTGCTGCCTTTGACACAGTTGACCACCTGCTCCTCCTCAGCAAATTACACTCCCTTGGCCTCCGCGATTCTGCTTTATCCTGGTTCTCCTCCTACCTATCTCAGCGCACTTTCAGTGTCACTTACAACTCCATCTCCTCCGCTCCCCTTCCTATTTCTGTTGGGGTACCCCAAGGTTCTGTCCTTGTGCCCCTCCTATTCTCGCTCTATACCTCTTCCCTGGGCCAGTTGATAACCTTCTATGGTTTCCAATACCACTTCTATGCTGATGACACCCAGATTTATCTCTCCACTCCTCAACTCTCCACCTCAATCTCCTCACAGATCTCAAACTTACTGAATGACATATCAGTATGGATGTCACACCACTTCCTCAAACTCAATCTTTCTAAAACTGAGCTTGTTATATTTCCTCCTTCAGGATTCCCCCCCCCCGTGACTTCACCATTAATATCAACAACACAACCATTGGTCTCTCCACACATGCCAGGGTCCTGGGTGTAATCCTTGACTCTGACCTCTCCTTCAGCCCCCATATCCAATCACTGGCTAAATCCTGCCGCCTTCACCTCCGCAATATGTCCAGAATTCGACCCTTCCTGACTAATGACACCACAAAGCAACTCGTTCACTCCTTGATTATTTCCTGCCTTGACTACTGCAACTCTCTTCTTAATGGCCTACCCTTAAGCAGGCTATCCCCCCTTTAGTCTATCTATCGCCCCTCTCTGCCAATCCTTTCACTGACTTCCCCTACACCACAGTGTAAAATTCAAAATGCTAACCATAACATACAAAGCCATCCACAACATAGCCCCCATCTACATCACCAAACTCATCTGCAGATATAGCCCAAATCATCCCCTCCGCTCCTCCCAGGACCTCCTGCTTTCTAGCTCCCTTGTTACCTCCTCCCATGCTCGCCTTCAAGACTTCTCCAGAGCCTTTCCCATCCTCTGGAACTCCCTGCCCCAGTCTGTCTGATCAGCCCCCACCCTGTCCACCTTTAGGAGATCCCTGAAAATTCATTTATTCAGGGAAGCCTATTCCACACCCACCTAACTGTCCCGAGCCACCCCCATTAAATCATTCTCTGCAGCTATTACCCCTTGTACCACCACCCCTGCCTTTTAGAATGTAAGCTCTACGAGCAGGGCCCTCCTGTACCTTTTGTTTTGAACTGTACTGTGATTGTGATGTTCCCCCCCCCCCCCATACATTGTAAAGTGCTGCATAAACTGTTGGCGCTATAAAAATCGTGTATAATAATAATAATAATATCAGATATAGAAACCTTAAAGTGTTACTAAACCCACTACAGTAAAATCTGTCTGTATATGCAGTAAAGCATGCTTGTTATACTCATTGTGGAACCTAAGAGCCCATTCACACAGGGGCAACACGACTTGTAGGCGACTTGATCAGGCTACTTGGACACGACTTGACAGCGGCGACTTGGGACGACTTCAAAACGACTTGTGAGACTTGGGACGACTTACAAGTCGCCCCAGGCCAGGCGACTTTTGCCGCGGCCAAGCAGAGAATGAGCTCAAGGGGAAACTCCACGGCAAATTTCTGAAAAAAGATTGGCGTGGGTTCCCCCTCCGAGAGCATACCAGGCCCTTAGGTCTGGTATGGATTCCAAGGGGAACCCCCTACGCCGAAAAAACGGCGTGGGGGTCCCCCCCAGATCCACACCAGACCCTTATCCGAGCACGCTACCCGGCCGGCCAGGAAAGGGGGTGGGGACGAGCGGGCGGCCCCCCCCCTCCTGAGCCGTACCAGGCCGCGTGCCCTCAACATGGGGGGGTGCCTTGGGGGAGGGGGGGCGTGCGGCCCCCCCACCCCAAAGCACCTTGTCCCCATGTTGATGAGGACAAGGGCCTCTTCCCGACAACCCTGGCCGTTGGTTGTCGGGGTCTGCGGGCGGGGGGCTTATCGGAATCCGGGAGCCCCCTTTAATAAGGGGGCCCCCGGATACCGGCCCCCCACCCTATGTGAATGAGTATGGGGTACAATGTACCCCTACCCATTCACCTGTGAAATAAAGTACAATAAAACACACAACACAGAGAAAAAGTATTTTATTGCACAGCCGGGGGTCTTCCGTCTTCGGGGGTCTTCTCGCCGGACTCCTCCGCTATGTGTGTGTAGCTCTTTTGCCAGCGGAGGAGTCCGGCTTTCTTCCTCCCCGCCGCCGGCCTCTTCTCCCGACTTCGGGGGTCTTGTCCCCCTCTTCGGTTCTTCTGCCGGGCCACCGCGCCTGGTCCGGTGGCCCGGTCTTCTGTCGCCGTCTTCCGTTCTTCTGTCGCCGCCTTCGGTTCTTCTGCCGGGCCACCGCGCCTTCTTATAGCTCTTTTACAGGCGGTGGCCCGGTCTTCCGTCGTCGCCGCCGCCGCCGCCGCCGCCGCCTTCCGTTCTTCTCCTTCTTCTTCTCCTGGAGATGTTGACTCGACGAGCTCTCCGGCCACAATGCCAGGGACGCGCTCCGCTGCCTCTTATATAGGGACAATGGGGCGGTGTCACATGGGTTGATGTCACATGGGTTGGTCACATGGGTTGATGTCACATGGTAAGGGGGCGGGGTCACCATGTGACATCAACCCATGTGACCAACCCATGTGACATCAACCCATGTGACACCGCCCCATTGTCCCTATATAAGAGGCAGCGGAGCGCGTCCCTGGCATTGTGGCCGGAGAGCTCGTCGAGTCAACATCTCCAGGAGAAGAAGAAGGAGAAGAACGGAAGGCGGCGGCGGCGGCGGCGGCGACGGAAGACCGGGCCACCGCCTGTAAAAGAGCTATAAGAAGGCGCGGTGGCCCGGCAGAAGAACCGAAGGCGGCGACAGAAGAACGGAAGACGGCGACAGAAGACCGGGCCACCGGACCAGGCGCGGTGGCCCGGCAGAAGAACCGAAGAGGGGGACAAGACCCCCGAAGTCGGGAGAAGAGGCCGGCGGCGGGGAGGAAGAAAGCCGGACTCCTCCGCTGGCAAAAGAGCTACACACACATAGCGGAGGAGTCCGGCGAGAAGACCCCCGAAGACGGAAGACCCCCGGCTGTGCAATAAAATACTTTTTCTCTGTGTTGTGTGTTTTATTGTACTTTATTTCACAGGTGAATGGGTAGGGGTACATTGTACCCCATACTCATTCACATAGGGTGGGGGGCCGGTATCCGGGGGCCCCCTTATTAAAGGGGGCTCCCGGATTCCGATAAGCCCCCCGCCCGCAGACCCCGACAACCAACGGCCAGGGTTGTCGGGAAGAGGCCCTTGTCCTCATCAACATGGGGACAAGGTGCTTTGGGGTGGGGGGGCCGCACGCCCCCCCTCCCCCAAGGCACCCCCCCATGTTGAGGGCACGCGGCCTGGTACGGCTCAGGAGGGGGGGGGCCGCCCGCTCGTCCCCACCCCCTTTCCTGGCCGGCTGGGTAGCGTGCTCGGATAAGGGTCTGGTGTGGATCTGGGGGGGACCCCCACGCCGTTTTTTCGGCGTAGGGGGTTCCCCTTGGAATCCATACCAGACCTAAGGGCCTGGTATGCTCTCGGAGGGGGAACCCACGCCAATTTTTTTTCAGAAATTTGCCGTGGAGTTCCCTCTTGAGAGCTGATAATTCTGTCAAAGTCGCCTCCGTATAGACGGAGATCCGACTTGGAGGCGACCTCCATTGAAATCAATGGGTACCGGTCGCCTACAAGTCGGATAGAAGTAGTACAGGAACCTTTTTTGAAGTCGGAGCGACTTCAGTAGCGTGCATTAAGACGGCTCTCATTCACTTACATTGCTTTTTAAATGTTGTCCGACCTGAGGCGACCTGAGGCGACTAGGGGCGACCTGAAGTCGGATCAGGAGTTGCCCCTGTGTGAATGGGCTCTAAGGGGTTATTTATCTGCATTGTGTAAAAAGGCTGCTTGATCTTGTATACACAGATCCTCCCCTCCCTGCACTGTCACCCTGGACAAGTCTGGATAAGACAGAGCCTTTGGAGTCAAGCTGCACATGCTCAGTTTGGTGTGTATTGCTAGAGAGTTTTTTTTTTATTTTTTATTTTTTTAGAGTGTGCTTGTGATGAGCACAGGGCCAATCAGCACTGTCCAGACATGCCCAGACAGAGGGTCAGGAGTCCTTCAGCCTCATAGGACAGCTCAGTGCAGTATGAAAACTCCTCCTACAAGCTTCACCAGACACTGATAGAAAGCACAAGACTGCTATATACTGCTGATGAGAAAATACATTGAGCAGTTTAGATTTACTAAAATAATTGCATTTCCCTGTTCTGTGTAGTGTGGGAGACCAGATATATTGAATGCAGGTTCCTGGGTTTAGTAACACTTTAATGAACTATGATATGTACTTGATTTCCCAAGTCTGCACAACTGCTCTGGGCATTCTGAGGCTCCCCCTAAATCACCAATTTTGCATGTACCTTTTTGAGGTAAATATATTTGTATTGTTTTACCAAATTATAGAAAAATATAACGGTAGGGAAGTAGTCCAATACTAAATGTTACACCAGATAACAAGACTTAAGACATGTTTGTAGTAAGATCATGTGCGATGTCTTGATGAAAATAGAATGTCTCATTAGTTGGAGGGTGTACAAGTGACATACATGTAAACCTAAGGCTCCATTCTGTGCAGTCTACGATTCTGCCTGCGATTCGAAATAGCAGAAAATCTCAAGACGCCGTGCATTCCCTGGCACTTCAAATGGCACCCCAATCGCGGTGTGATTTGGCTGAGATTCTTCGGGCGACAATCATGGTAAAACTGCACAAACAGAATCGCAGGATAAATTCTTTTGGGTGACAGGCATCCTGCGATTCTGTTTGCACGATTGTCACCTGATGAATGGTGGCAAAATCGCACGGCTATTGGTGTGCTATTGGAAGTGACATGGAACGAACAGGCATCTCGCGATTTGGCACTATTTCGAATCGCGGGCAAAATTGTGGTGATTCTACTCGCTATTCCGAAAGCCAAGATGTGTACGGAACCTAAAACAAATGATGATGGATAGAGTAAGGGGAAAGGAGAAGACGGAGAGGGAAAAAGAGGAGAGGTGGGATCAGAGGAGACGGAAGGGGTAGGGGAGAGAGAGCCTGAGCAGTCAGCATGACCAGAAATGTAAATATTGCGATTACGAAATTGGTTATGATAAATTGATCATAACATATCTTTAAGAGTGGCAGAAGTGGAGAAATCAAGCCAAACGAACCATAAGATTTTGAATTGCTCAAATGAGTCATTATCGCCAGCATCTCTTCCATTCTCATTATATCATCAGTGAAAGTAGAGACCCACAGGAATAAGGAGGGGGGTGTGTCTGTCTTCTGCGGAAAGAAAGAAGCGCAACAAGCTCAGTTTTTGGGATGTTATTAAGCCCGAGAGCATGGACAAGAGTGCTTTTTTAGGCATAGGTCTGATAGAGTCATCATATATGGTGTTCACTCCCTTGAAAATTTGAGTCCAGAAAGGCCTAATCTTGTGGCACTCCAACTAGATGTGTAAAAAGTTCCCTTAGGCTGAGCCACATCTCCAACAGGTGGCCGGCACAAATGGGAGAGAGAGGGTCCTTGTACCATCTAGACAGAACTTTATAGCTCTTCGCCAGGAGATTGTAGATTTGTGAGTGAAGTAGAAGGAGTTCTGCCAATCGGCATCAGTAAACTCCCTCCCTAAATCTGCAGACCACAACTCAGTATATGTAGGGAGCTCATCATACAGTAGCACATGGAGTAACTGATATGTCGTAAATAGCAAATTTCTGGGCGTTTCATGTAAGGAGCACAACCTTTCATACTTTGTTAAGGGTCTATGGACTTGGGCAGGGGTAAACAATCCAACACAGAAGGAGGAGAGGTGAAGGGCAGTGAGCCATTCACCTCTACCTCCATTGGTAACGGGCTTGCCCGGTTGTTGGGTGGACAAAACAGCGTGCCTCTGGCCATGAGGATTTAGACAGTGTTCCCAAAGCGATGGCTCCTATGCCCTGTGGGAGAATAGGATTATTAAATAGAGCCGTGAGATTTGATGGGTCCGAGGACAAGAGGTCTTGGAGGCCTCTACTGTACCATAAGTGTCAAGCTGCTATGGTTAAGGGGGACGAGGCCTGTAATCCTTCTGTGTCACGTTGGTAACCCCAAAGGAGGGCTCTAAGATCAGAACAGACGCTTTGCAAAAGGGACGGGGAACCCTAAAATCCGTCCTAAGATGGCAGATCTATGGTAGCTCATGGGACCCCCCCCCCCCCCCCCTGGAAGTTTCAGAAAAGTTAGTAGTTTATGTCAAATTCAGGATATGCCCCTTATCTATATATAAAACATATAGACATGGAACGCATTGAAGTAAAAAATTGATTGAGTAATGCCGCGTACACACGATCAAGTAATCCGGTGGAAAAGTCCAGCGGACTCAAGTCCGCCGGACAATCCGCTCGTGTGTAGGCTCTGGCGGACTTTTTTACCCAAAAGTCCGGCGGACTAAGATTGGAGTTTTGCACATCAATCTGTCCGCCGGACTCTCATTTCGGTGGACAGTACGGTCGTGTGTGTGCTAGTCCGCCGTACTTTTGAAATAAACAGACTTTTCCTGCCCGGAGAAAAGTCCGCTCATTTTGAGCGCATCTCCAGGTAGCCGGGACCAGCGAAGGAGGCGTCGCTGGCCCTGTCACCTGGTATGGATTTAAAGAGGAATCCCTACGTGTGGGGGGGCCCCCCCAGGTCCATATCAGACCCTTATCCAAGCATGCTACCCGGCCGGCCAGGAAAGGGGGGAACTCGCTCGTCCCCCCCCCCTCCTGAGCCGTACCAGGCTGCGTGCCCTCAACGTGGGGGGTGCCTTGCAGAAGGGGGGGTGGCGCGTGGCCCCCCACCCCAAAGCACCTTGTCCTCATGTTGATGAGGACAAGGGCCTCTTCCTGACAACCCTGGGCGTTGGTTGTCGGGGTCTGCGGGCAGGGGGCTTATTGGAATCCGGGAGCCCCCTTTAATAAGGGGGCCCCGATCCCGGCCCCCCACCCTATGGTAATGAGTATGGGGTACAATGTACCCCAACCCATTCACCTGTGAAAAAAATGTAAAAAAAAAAACACAACACACAAGGGTTAAAATAGTTTATTGCACATCTCCGGGGGTCTTCTTCCGTCTTCGGGGGTCTTCTCGCCGGACTCCTCCGCTATCTTCTGCTAGCTCTTTTACTAGCGAAGGAGCCCGGCTTTCTTCTTCCGACTTCGGGGGTCTTGTCCCCCTCTTCGGTTCTTCTTGCCGGGTCACCACGCCTTCTTCTAGCTCTTTTACAAGCGGTGGCCCGGTCTTCTGTCACCGCTGCCGCTGTCACCGTCTTCTGTTCTCTTCTTCTGTTCTTCTCTTCTGGAGATGTTGCCTCGTTGCTGTCTCCGGTCACAATGACAGGACACGCGGCGTGCGGCGACTTATATAGGGACATCACCGGATGATGTCCCCGCCCATTATGATGTCACAGTCCCAGCATCCTCTGGGACTGTGACATCATAATGGGCGGGGACATCATTCGGTGATGTCCCTATATAAGTCGCCGCGTGTCCAGTCATAGTGACCGGAGACAGTGATGAGGCAACATCTCCAGAAGAGAAGAACAGAAGACGGCGACAGCGGCAGCGACGACAGAAGACTGGCAAGAAGAACCGAAGAGGGGGATAAGACCCCCGAAGAGGGGGACAAGACCCCTGAAGTCGGAAGAAGAGGGCGTTGGCGAAGAAGAAAGCCGGACTCCTCCGCTAGTAAAAGAGCTAGCAGAAGATAGCGGAGGAGTCTGGCGAGAAGACCCCGAAGATGGAAGAAGACCCCGGAGCTGTGCAATAAACTATTTTAACCCATGTGTTTTGTGTTTTTTTTTTTTTTTATTTTTTTTTTTTTTTTAGGTTAGTGTCTCTTTTTTATTTCAATAAATTTTTATTAGTTTATAAAGGATATACAAAGGTGAGTGGTACAGGACATGTTGACTTTTACAATTGTAATTAACAGTCAATGTAATAGAGGGAGGGAAGAGGGGAAAGGGAAAGAAAGGGTGAAAAAGAAACGGGTAAGTAGGTGGTTACATAAACAATAATGCAAATACTGGTTACTACACAGGATACATCTTATCAGGGTTAAGATCTAGTTCACAGAATTCTTATATTTGTTGGTCCAAATTTTCCATTGCTTATCAAATAGATCGCACTTCAATGCATTTATGGCAAGAGCACGCTCTATAGTGTGGTGTTGGTTCACTCTTCTAATCAGGTCAGAGATGTTTACCGTCATGGCAGTTTTCCAATGTTGTAATATCATGGATCTAGCAGAAAGAAGGATGTTGGAAATAACAATCCGCATATCATGCGGAAATTGTTCAATACCCATATGTAAAATTCCTAGGGATGGATTGGGGCGAGTGACAATACCCGTGAGCGATGTTATAAGTTGGAAAACTTGATTCCAGCAACTAACCAAGTTGGGACACTCCCAAAACATGTGCAGTAGATGTCCTAGCTGTCCACAATTTCTCCAACATGTATTTTGGGCAGATGGAAAAAATGTTGCCAGTCTACACGGTGTGTATTGCCACCTGTTAATTATTCTAATAGTCATTGCCCAATGATTAATAGAACGGGAGGCTTTTTGGATTTCTCGAAATGTGGTTGTCCACTGATCATCTGTAAATGATTTCCCTAAATCCGTCTCCCATTTAGCAATCGGTTTTGTTTTCACAAAAGATTGTTTAGCATGTAGAAGGGAGTAAAAAAGCGAAATGCCTTTCTTGGTGGGGCGTTCTCGAGTTAAGAAGTTCCACGCACTGGATGGCATTGTTATAGTAGCGGGAGGGTTACGTTTTAGAAAATGTGCCACTTGGATACATGTAAACTGGTACTTATTGGGGAGATTGTATTGAGCCATAATCTGTGTGCTGGAAAGAGCTGTACCATTAGACAATAGGTCTTGGATGGTATGTATACCGTGGTTGGGGAACTGTTTTAGGGACAGCATAGGGATTTTATGCTCGAGCAGGCTAAGCGGAAATTTGTATTCCACAGCATTTTGAGAGTTATGGGTATGATGTATGAAGAACCTCCATGCTTGTAGGGAGGCTATAAGGGTGGGAGCCATGGAATGGAGAGCCCAGGGTTTCCAGACATCACTCGCGAGTAATGCCACTAGATCTGGTATTGGGGCTATATGCCTTTCCAGCTCAACCCAAGGTGGTGAATCTATAGTTTTGAACCAGTGTTGGAGTTGGTCCAGTCTAGATGCCCATAAATAATCAGAAACTTCAATCAGTCCTACTCCACCTACTCTGTTATGCGGAATCAGGTTGCTAGGAGAGCAGCGAGCTTTTTTACCATTCCATATGAATTTCCACAGAGTAGTAGACAAGGTTTTAAGGAAATGGGTTGGGATAGGTATAGGTATGGATCTGAACATATACAATATGAGAGGGAGAACTAACATCTTACATGCTGCCAATCTGCCCATCCAGGATAATTCGGTCTTGGCTATACATTTGAGCGTTTCATCTATCTTTAGAAGCAATGACTTAATATTGACGGAGACTAGAGTTTTCGTGGAATTAGTAATTGTTATACCTAAGTAGGGTATGCCATCTTCTTTCCATACATATGGAAGAGTGGTTTGAAGTTGGAGTTTGATACGTTTGTCAATTCCTAAATCTAGAATCAATGATTTGGCGAAGTTAACTTTATAGTACGAAATCTCACCAAAGTTTTTTAAAGTTTCATGGACTAAGGGGAGAGATCTGGTCGGGTTTGTCAGCATCAGTACAACGTCATCGGCAAACAGGTTAATAACGTGGTTACGAGATCCTAACACGTGTCCAGCAATATCGGCCTGGGATCTAATGGCCTCCGCCAGAGGCTCTATCATAAGGTTGAAAATGGTTGGAGATAATGGACACCCCTGACGAGTGCCATTAGAAATAGGGAAAGGTGTAGAAAGCATTCCAGCTGTTAAGACTTGGGCGGATGGATTGGAATATAAAGCCAACATTGCGTTAGAGATAAAACCTTGAAAGCCAAATTTTTGTAGAACTTCCTTCATATAACACCACTCCACCCTATCAAACGCCTTCTCTGCGTCTATGGAGAGTAGCAGAGAAGGAGTTTTAGTTAAATTAGCATAATGAACAATGTCAATAATACGTCTTGTAGCATCAGAAGTTTGTCTCCCCCTGATGAAGCCCATCTGGTCGCTTTTAATTAAAGAAGGCATAAACTCTGATAGTCTAAGGGCTATAAGTTTGGCGTAGATCTTTATATCTGTGTTCAGGAGAGAAATAGGTCTAAAATTACTAGGGGGTAGTGGGATCTTTACCAGGTTTGGGTATAGTGGTCACGTATGCTTTTAACATTTCATTTGGAAAGGATGCTGAGTGTGCTGCCTGTGTGAACATCTTTTGGAGATATGTGGAAAGAATAGTGGAAAAGGTTTTAAAATATTCATTATTTAGTCCATCAGGACCTGGGGATTTCCCATGAGGGAGTGAAGTAATGACTGATGTTATTTCATGGTTTGTGAATGGTGAATTCAGCAATTCAAGCTGTGATTCGGAGAGTTTAGGGAGATCTAAATCTTTGAGAAAATGCTGTATTTTGGGAACAGTGGGTTGAGGAGTGTGGGGGTCGGTGTTAAGGTTGTAAAGCTCACTATAATATTGTGCAAATTGGTTTGCGATTTCTTGAGGATTGATTACTTTATGAAGGGATGTAGGGTGTATCAGATGGGAAATCCTAGTTTTGGTGCGTATTGCTCTAATCCTATTGGCAAGGTATTTACCTGCTCTATTCGCACAGGCATAGGTACGTAACTTCAAGTGTCTAAGGTAGAAATCATAGTTTTGGGCCAAGTGATCTCTCAATTTTTCTCTAAGAGAGGTTATTTGAGTAGTCCGCTGGTTAGAGGGAGATGCTTTGTTGATGGTTTCTAAATTGTGGATATCGGAAGTAATGGAGTCTATGGTTGCAGTATACTTTTTTTAGCTCTAGCTCCTAGCTGGATAAGGACGCCTCTAATAAACGCTTTGTGGGCGTTCCAGAGTGTGAAGGGACTCTCTACTGAATGTTCATTTTGTTGGAAATATGTTTTAAGGTTTTGAGAAATCAGTTCTTTGGTATCAGGGTCCTGTAGTAATCTAACACTGCAGCGCCAGATGGGTGAAGAGGGAGAGACACCCTTCTCATGAATAGAAAGTGATATGGCAGAATGGTCAGACCACGTAATATCATGTATCTCAGAGAATGAAACATTTTGTAAGGTCCATTGATCGGACAAAAAAAAGTCTATTCTGGAATAAGACCCATGTACATGGGAGAAGAAGGTAAAGTCTTTCTCGTTGCCATGTGTGCATCGCCAGACGTCGTACAGTTTTTCAGAGTGCAGGATCGTATTTAGGCAGGTGTTGTTGTTGCGTTTAGCATTAGAAGTGTCAAGTTGTGGGTCGACAATGAGGTTAAAATCGCCACAAAGAATGAGACTGCCGTATTGGATAGGTTGTATTTTACGGAGTAGTCTATAAACCTAATCTGTCGGGTGTTTGGAGCATATAAAGATACAATGGTGTACGGTTTAGAATTAATATCACCCTGAAGAATAATATAGCGACCATTGTCGGCTGTGATGGATTTCTTGAGATGGAAGGAGACCGTGTCACGGATGGCAAGAAGGACACCTCCGCTTTTTTTATTCGGGTTATTTGCCAGGAATATATGTGGGTAGTTTTTTATGTGTACATTTAGGATGGTTGTCCTGTTGAAAATGAGTTTCCTGTACACATAAAATATCCGCTTTCAATTTCTGAGCTTCTGTCCACAGCGAGTAGCGTTTCACAGGGTGGTTGAGGCCTTTGGCATTAATGGAAACAAAGGTAATGGTCATTTTTTTCAGGTAAGAAAAAAAAAGATGTGTAAGTGTACTCACAGAATCCTTCGAGAATTATTAGAGTCATCTGAGCTCCAGGAGATTGACAGAAGAGATGCCGCTATGGTATTTAGAGATGTAGTAGAACAGGGGATGAAGAGTCCATCACGTGTAGGTCCAGTGCTAATGGAACAAAGGGTGTAACCACAAAAATAAACAATAACATATAGAACAATAAAAATAGAATCATATAAGCGATCCATATGCAAACAAAGCTGCAAAAATGACAAATGTCAGGGGTAAGAACAAGGAAAGATGAAGAAATCCTTGTGCCCAGGGAGAGAACATATTTGTCAACGGTGTGTGATTATTTACTGCCATCAGTGACATTTTTGGGGGCTCTTCTGTGTGAAACTACTTGCCACTCATCCGGAATAGGGCGTAGTTGTGTTGTAGGTGGTTCCAGAGGGTTTTGTTGTGGAAGTATGCCCCATTGACACAGGAGTGCGATACCTTCAGCTAAAGTAGTAACTGTGTGCGTGGTACCATCATGTGAGATGGACAATTTCGCTGGATAACGCCATTTATGTGGTATATTGTGGTTGCGTAAGGCCTTAGTGATGGTTGCTAAGTTTTGGTGCAATTGCAGAGTATGTCTTGATAGGTCAGGGAGGAGGATCAATTCAGCATATTGAGATATGTTGTTGCCTCGAGTACGAAACGCAGTCATAATTTGTTCCTTGATATGATAGTAATGCATCTTGAGCAAAACATCCCGAGGGGTACCTTCAGGTAGAAATGCTGGCTTGGGGATTCTGTGAATCCTGTCAATGGTCAGTTCCTGAGGAGATAATGTGGGGATAAGGGTGGAAAATAGCGTGTGTACATACTGCAGTAATTGGTTTGGAGGTATGGCTTCAGGAATACCTCTGATTTTAATATTGCACCTCCTAGAGCGGTCCTCAAGGTCTGCTACTTTACTCTTTAGCCATGTTATTTCTTCATCATGGGATTTGTGGGCCTCTACTAAAGTATTGAAAGAAGTTGTACATTCCCCTATGTTACGTTCCATTTGGTCCACTCTATTACCTAGTGCCAATACTTCTCTATGGCAGTTAGTGATTTCTACAGTGAGGTCAGCTTGTATGGAGGCTTTGAGTGACATAAGCATCTCCTTAAGGACCGTATCTGAGACCGGTCGATCGGATGTGGGGTAGGCCGCAATCAGGTCGGATGCTGGTGGATGTATAGCGTGGCCTATGGGAGCGGATCCGCTTACCTCCATGTCCGCTCGGTTTACCTCAGGAGAAGATATCCGTTGCCTTTGTTTGGCTGGGCTTCTAGTCGTGGGGCTATTCGTTCCTGAGGAGGAATCACTGAGGGAAGTCGTTCGGAGGTGAGATTGTTGCGAGGCCTGCTCTTTATTTTCAGTCACGCACGAACCGGCGCCATTTTGTGAGATTCCGTGCGCCTTGAAAAGGTTCGGAAGTTTCCGCGGCGGTTGCTGACTCTTTCTATTTTTTGGCATCTTCGGTAGAAGCGAAGGTGTCTACCCTACGTTATGGATAGGTTTATGTGAAAATATGTCACCAATGGAGTCGTTATAGAGTTGTTCTCTCCGGTGGTCGAACGGAGCTCTCAGCTCAAGCGTCCATCTTAGCGCTCGGTCGCCACGCCCCCCTCGTTTTTTTTTTTTTTTTTTTTTTTTTTTTTTTCACAGGTGAATGGGTAGGGGTATATTGTACCCCATACTCATTCACATAGGGTGGGGGGCCAGGATCCGGGGGCCCCCTTATTAAAGGGGGCTCCGGGATTCCAATAAGCCTCCCGCCCGCAGACCCCGATACAAACGGCCAGGGCTGTCGGGAAGAAGCCCTTGTCCTCACCAACATGGGGACAAGGTGCTTTGGGGTGGGGGGGGGGGCGCGCGGCCCCCCTTCCCCAAGGCACCCCCCATGTTGAGGAACGCCTCCTTTGCTGATTCTGGCTACCTGGAGCCACGCTCAAAATGAACCAACTTTCCTCCGTGTGTGTGGGAGAGTCCGTTCATTTCAAAAGTACAGCGGACCTAGTCCGCCGAAAAAGTGCCGTGTGTGGGCAGGTAGCTCGTTCAGAAAGTCCGGCGGACAGTCCGACGGTTTGTCTGCCAGACTAAGTCCGCCGGATAGTCCGATATGTGTGTACGCGGCATAAGAGTATGGGAATGGTCTGGAAAAGATATAGTTTTGGTAAGGTGGTAATTTTAAAGCGGTAGTAAACCCGCAATTTTTTTATTTATTTTTTTAACACCTGCAAAGCAAAAGGCATAATGAGCTAGTATGCACCGCATACTAGCTCATTATGAAATACTTACCTTAGAACGAGGCCCCGACATCTGGCCCGATCCACGCCGAGGGAGCTGACATGCTCCCTCGGCGTTTCTTCCGGGTATCGCGGCTCCGGCGCTGTGAGTGGCCGGAGCCGCGATATCGTCACTCCCGCGCATGCGTGCGGGAGATTTCATTCCGGCCGGCCGGCCACTGCCGGATTTTCAGGCCGAGAATCCCCTTGTGCGCATGCGCCGCTGCAGTCAGCGGTGCATACCGAGGGGAATATCTCCTAAACCGTACAGGTTTAGGAGATATTTTTTTTACCTACAGGTAAGCCTTATTATAGGCTTTCCTGTAGGTAAAAGTTAAAAAATTGAGTATACAACCACTTTAAGCGGATTTATGCAACCAAACCAGGTACCTTTTTTAAAGAAGAAATATAAGTTTCTCACCTACCTTTTTAATTACCATGCATGTAGCACTTTTTCCTATTTTTCTAGGTAGTGTTGATGGCAAGCACCCCCTTCCGCTGCATGGCTTGACCACACAGCTGACCAGGAGATGCCTACTAAATGTGCCTTGTTTGACAGAAATTGTCTCTAGCACCATGCAGTTATCCGAGACAGGCGCTGTCATTAAGAGTGCAGGGGGAAGGACGGTGTCAGCTAAGACAGGCAAAGGGGCATTGGCAGCTAAACTCAGCCTGAGCTTACCAATAGGAAAGACCATAAATCAGGCTTCTATCAGGGGAGGAACATAGAAGCAGGAAGAAAATATCTACAGAAGAGATGTTCTTGTAAAATCCATTAGCTGTTTATTCAAGAGATAAAGCTTGATATTTGAAAATGTATTTATAGGCCAGTATTTTTTTGTGATCATGAGTAGGGATGAGCCGAACACCCCCGGTTCGGTTCGCACCAGAACTTTCGAACGGACCCCAAATTCGAACGAACTTTAGAACCCCATTGAAGTCTATGGGACTCGAACGTTCAAAATTAAAAGTGCTAATTTTAACGGCTAATATGCAAGATACTGTCCTAAAAAGGGTTTGGGGACCTGGCTCCTGCCCCAGGGGACATGGGTCAATGCCTAAAATGTTTTTAAAAATGGCCGTTTTGGCGGGAGCACTGATTTTAATGACGATTAAAGTGAAAAAAAAAAGTGAAATATTCCTTTAAATATGGTGCCTGGGGTGTGTCTGTAGTATGCCTGTGAAGTGCCACGTGTTTCCCGTGTTTAGAACAGTCCCTGCACAAAATGACATTAAACGGAAATAACACCATTTAAAACTGCTTGCGGTTTTAATGTTATATCTGGTTCCTGCAATATGGTTGAAAATCATTGAGAAAAATGGCATGGGTAGCTCTCCCTGCCCATTACCAGCCTATTTGGGTCTTGTACGCATATTAAGGGGAACCCTGTACCCATATTAAAAAAAGGAAATGCGTGTGGCCCTCAGGCCCTATATTCTCAGAACAGCAGTATACAGGCGGTGCAAACAAGACAGGGACTGTGTAGGTTTGTTGTGTTAAGTTGAATCTGTTTGTAATTTTCAACTGGTACATTTTTAAAGTGTAGCTCCAGTCAAAAAAACGATTTTTAAGCTTTTTGGAAAACATAGGGAAGGGTTATCACCCCTGTATAATTTGTTTTGTCGTCCATCTTTTTTCATCTCACTTGCTGTTGTCTCCTTCCGTTTGCAAGTAGGAGATGTTTGTAAATTTGGATGTTTGAAAGTAGGGGCCTGCCTTATATGCTCTGCAGAAATGGCGGAACAAGGTGTTGGTTTTGCCACAACATTGTAAGCCCTCAAAGTGACTCTTGGTGGGCGCTGGAGCGCCCTGCTGTGAACGATTATATCAAGAATTGTAATTACATGCCATTGTTGAACAGTGGTAGAAAAATTGACCTTTGGTGGTTGTGGTGCTGGTGCCACAACACTATAAGTCCTCACCGTTACTCTGGGTGGGCACAGGAAGGGGCCCTCCTGTGAAATATTATATCAAGAATTGTAATTACATGTCCCTGTTAAACAGGGGCAGAAAAATTTGGCCTTAGGCACTGCTGCTGGTGCCACCACACTGCAACCTCTCCCATATACTCTAGTTTTATTGCAGGAATTAGCCCTGCTGCAAAGCATTGCATCAAAAATTGTAATTAAACGCCCCTGTTAAACAGGGGCAGAAAAATTGGGCCTTAGGCACTGGTGCTGGTGCCACCACACTGCAACCTCTCCCATATACTCTAGTTTTATTGCAGGAATTAGTCCTGCTGCAAAGCATTGCATCAAAAATTGTACTTAAACGCCCCTGTTAAACAGGGGCAGAAAAATTGGGCCTTAGGCACTGGTGCTGGTGCCACCACACTGCAACCTCTTCCATATACTCTAGTTTTATTGCAGGAATTAGCCCTGCTGCAAAGCATTGCATCAAAAATTGTAATTAAATGCCCCAGAAAAATTGGGCTGATGGCATCAACCAGAACCAGAAATGTTCTTCCAACATATCAGCGGAGGAGGAAGAGGATAGACAATCAACATAACAGGACAGTCACTCAGCATCAGCATAGGCAGTCTTGAAGGGATGTGATATTTCAAAAAAAATTATTCTGTTACATCAGCTTCAGGTGCTTGGTAGCTGTCGGTGATCCAAGACTGATTCATCTTGATGAAGGTCAGTCGATCAACTGATTCGGTGGACAGGCGCACCCTGTAATCGGTAACAAAGCCACCAGCAGCACTGAAGGTGCGTTCCGAAAGAACACTGGATGCAGGACAGGCCAGTAGCTCAATTGCATACTGTGCAAGCTCTGGCCAGTGATCCATCCTCAAGACCCAGTAAGCCAGAGGATTTTCGGTGGGAAAGATGTCCAAGTCTGACCTTGCCCCTAGGTATTCCTGCACCATGTAAATCAGACGCTGGCGATGGGTGCTGGAACCGATCATACCTTGGGGCTGCGGACTAAAAAATTGTCTGAAAGCATCAGTCAGACGGCCACCTTCTCCACCGCTCCTTCTGACCGATGCCTCAGCAACACGTTGTCCAGGACCAGGAGTTTGTAACCTCCCAGTCTCTGGGAACGCGTTGCACAGACCTTTCTGCAAAGCCTCCCGGAGATGTCTCATCCTCTGCTCCCTCTGCGATGGCAAGATAAGGTCGGCAACCTTACCCTTGTACCGTGGATCAAGGAGAGTGGCCAGCCAGTAATGGTCCCTCTCCTTGATCCGAAGAATACGAGGATCCTTCCGCAGGCTTTGCAGGATCAGGGAGGCCATGCAGCGTAGGTTAGCTGAGGCATTCGGTCTGGAGTCCTCTGGGTCACTGAGGACAACATGATCCGCAGCTACCTCCTCCCAGCCACGTACAAGTCCACGTGTTTCTTGGGACTGTAAATCATCCCTACAAGACTGCTGCTGCTGCTGCTAATGCTGAGTGCCAGCCTCCACCTCCATGCTGACACAATCATCCTCCTCCTCCTCTTCCTCCTCCTCATCCTCTTCCTGTGTGATGGGTGGCACAGCAGGAACACTGTCTGGATAAAGGGGGCCTTGAGAGGCAAGGAAGTCCTCCTCTTCCTGCCTCTGTTCTGCCTCAAGTGCCCTGTCCATTATTCCACGCAGCGTATGCTCCAAGAGGTGGACAAGAGGTACAGTATCACTGATGCATGCACTGCCACTGCTCACCATCCTTGTGGCTTCCTCAAACGGTGACAGGACAGTGCATGCATCCCTGATCATGCCCCACTGGCATGGTGAGAAAAAAACCGAGCTCCCCTGACCCTGTCCTGGTGCCGTAGTCGCACAGGTACTCATTGATGGCCCTCTGCTGCGTGTGCAGCCGCTGCAGCATGGCCAACGTTGAGTTCCATCTGGTGGGCATGTCACATATAAGGCGGTTCTTGGGCAGGTTCAACTCCTTTTGGAGCTCAGCCAGCCGAGCACAGGCATTAAATGATCAGCGGAAATGCACACAGACTTTCCTGGCCTGCTTCAGGACATCCTGTAAGCCGGGGTACCTGCCCAAGAACCCGCTGCACCACCAGGTTAAGGACGTGAGCTACACAGGGCACATGGGTCAGTTGTCCCTGTCAGAGGGCGGAGAGGAGGTTGATGCCATTGTCACAAACCACCATTCCTGGCTTAAGCTGGCGTGGCGTCAACCACCTCTCGGCCTGCCCCTGCAGAGCTGACAAAACATCCGCCCCAGTGTGGCTCCTGTCCCCCAAACAAACCAGCGCAAGCACGGCATGGCATCGTTTTGCCTGCGTGCTTGCGTAGCCCCTGGAACGCCTACGAAGCACCGCTGGTTCTGAGGACAGAGCACTGGAAGAGGCCAAGGAGGAAGAAGAAGAGGAGGGGGTGGAGGAGAGAGGTGTGTCACAACCAATAGTAGCATTTTGGAGGCGTGGTGGCGGAACAACCTCCAACACTACTGCACCTTGTCCTGCATCCTTCCCAGCTGCCAGAAGAGTGACCCAATGGGCCGTGAAAGACAGGTAACGTCCCTGTCCATGCCTGCTGGACCATGAGTCAGCGGTAATATGCACCTTACCGCTGACCGCCCTGTCCAGCGAGGCAAGGACATTGCCTTCCACATGCCGGTAGAGAGCCGGAATCGCCTTCCGTGAGAAAAAGTGGCGTTTGGGGACCTGCCACTGAGGAACCGCACATTGTACAAACTCATGGAAGGGGGCCGAGTCTACCAACTGAAAAGGCAGCAGTTGAAGTGCTAGCAATTTAGCCAAGCTAGCATTCAACCGCTGGGCACGTGGATGGCTGGGAGTGAACTTCTTTCGCCGGTCCAGCAGCTGGGGCAGGGACATTTGCCTGCTATAATCGGACGTGGGTGTACCGCTAGCAGAGTTCCCGGAAGCACTTGGCTGTGACACACCTAATTCTACACCTTCATTCCTCTCAGAGCAGGTTTCAGAGAGGACTGAAGGTCTAGTGGGGTTGGAGATGCCAGCTGATGAGGAGCAAGGAGAGGTCCGCTTTGTTCTTTGGTGTGGGTCTTTGAGGTACGCTTGCCAACGAGCTGCATGGCAGGTTAACATATGTCTGGTCAAGCATGTGGTGCCCAAGCGGCTGATGTTTTGGCCACGCGAGATACGCTTGAGACATATGTTGCAAATAGCAGCGCTGCGATCTGATGCACTCGTCTCAAAAAAGGCCCACACCAAAGAACTTTTAGAATAACGCGCAGAGGCAGCGCCCTGCACAGGCGGAGCTCTGCGGTGTGATTCAGTCGGTGTGCTGCCCCTAAGCTGGCCCCTGGGGGGCATCCTGCCTCGTTGGACATGTGCCGCCTCCTCCTCCTCCTCCTCCTCCTCCTCTCTCCTTCCAGGCACCCACGTGGAGTCAGTGCCCTCATCCTCCCCTCCCTCTTCATCGCTGTAGCAAACCTGGCAGTATACTGCAGCTTGTGGAACATGACTGCCAGATTGCTGTCCTTCTTGAGCATCCCCTCTCTCTGTGCTCATGCTACTGCCTTCCTCTAGCTGAGTGTCATCATCAGAGCCCACAAAACACTGGGCATCCTCCTGGAGCATGTACCCAACACTGTGCTCAAAGAGTTCAGGAGACTCCTCAGGAGGACGTGGTGGGTCTAGGGAAGGAGTCACTGATGATGACATTGAGAGGAGGGAAGACGATGCGTTGGCAGCTGCTTTGCTAGTACCCTGAGACTGGGTGAGAGAGGATGAGGAGGATGAAGAGGGCTTGGTCATCCACTCTACCAAGTCGTTGGCATGTTGCGGCTCAACATGTCCAGCTGCCAAAAAGAAGGACAAGCGTGTCCCATGGCCACGTGCTGATGACAATGCACCGCGTCCACGACCAGCACTGTTGTCTCTAGACACAGAGCCTGCTTGCCCTCTTTTATCGGCTCGCGCCTGTCTGCCTCTCCTTGCTGGCCTTCCAGACATGGTAATGGCCTGAAGGGAGTTGGGTAAAAAAGCAGTTGGGTAGTGTATATTGTGCTAGAGGCACACAACACCCACTAACTCCTGCAGATGCCTTTATTATAGAACACCAGAGATAAAGGGGTATATACAGATGTATACTGTGCTGTGCTGGAGGCACACACAACTTCCAATAACTCCTGCAGATGGCAAGTGGGCTCAAATAGAGAACAGCTATGTAGGTGGATATAGCGGTATGTACTGGGTACAGAGCACGCAGACAGCACGCACAAGCTCCTAACACTACTGACTGCAAGCTCTATTATAAAAGATAGATCACTAGCTATATAGGTGAGGTGAATATAGCGGTGTATACTGCGGTCAGGGCACGCAGACAACAACCACTACACAACAGCAAGATCGAAAATCGGCCGAAAACGATCGGTGTGTACTGTGTTGAAGGTACACAGAACACCCACTGCTTCAGATGCCAACACACTACACAAGGCCGCCGCGCTGGCGGCCTTATATAGTGTGGGGCGTGCACTACACAGCCTGAGCTATGATTGGCCACAGGCATCCTGCCTGTGGCCAATCATGGCTCTCCTCGCTGCTGGCGCTGCGATTGGCCAAGCATGCGGGGTCACAGTGCATGCTTGGCCAATCATGAGCCAGCAATGCACTGTGCCATCGCAGTGCATTGTGGGCCGTGAGCGCCACACGAATTTGGCGCGAACGGACCAAAATGTTCGGACTTCGCCGAACGGACGAACAGCCGATGTTCGACTCGAACACGAAGCTCATCCCTAATCATGAGAGATCTGTAGTTTCAGAACCAGTCAGATGTTCCACCTGGTGTATACAGTACTTACCAGAGGTCGAGTAGCTGAAGACTCTATGTTCTATATACAGATGGCAGAATTTGGGAATTTACCAGCTGGTAATAAGGGTTAATTCTGCACTAGAAAATTGGTAGACAGATTGTAATTAGTAATTTGTGGTAATTAGTACATTTTTTTGCTGTGTGTCCTGGAGAGGAGAGTTCCCTTAATTTCCTATCCTTGAAATGCAACAGGAAGTGGGAGGAAATCTTCCCAAAAATGAAGGGAACAGGGTGTCCTGTTTGAAACGGTGCTAATTCATAACTAGCTTTTGGAATAAGGTGCACGTAGAAGGCTTTGCATAGAGCAAACAAAGCAAAATGTATTTCTCAGAACACTTACCAATTATTGAGAAAGAAAACAAAATCAAATTTCATTGACCAACAATTTATAATAAAAATTAAGATTTTAGTTGGACAAAATATGTGAATATATCTGGAAGCTGCACCACCTTTTCAAGGCCCCTCTGTATAATGTGGCCCTCACTCTAGAACCTCCAGGTTAGAGAAAGTATAGCAATGTTTGAAGAATATGTAAACTCAACATTTCATATTCCGGATATATGCCTGTTTTACCAAGTGTATGGAAAAAGTATCCTGTTCTATTTGTATTGCTTCCTTCGTGTGAAATCCCTGGTGTTCCTGTCAGTCCCTCTGCTTCCCTATTAAAAAGTAACCACACTAGGCATGAGAGCACAGCGTGGTCAGTTTTCTGTCTGTGCTAAGAATTCAGCCTGCTCTCCTACAATGATCAGACTTGCCCTGACACCCCCCCCCCCCCCCCCACAGCCTTTTACTGGGAAGCTCAGTATTTTGTTTCTCCTCCCCCTGCTCCTTATGCAGCTGAGAACCGAGGGAAAGTGATCATTTATAAAAAAAAAAGGAAAAATAGATATTTATAATGTTTTTGTATACATCAATGCGCATTGACTTCCATTTCTATTTTAAATTAAATGGGTTGTTTTACAAGGTGAGGGTTTACATATACTTTAAAGGCTAAGTTCACCTTTTTTGTTTTTATAAATTCCAGCTTCCCTATGTACCAGTACAGCATTAATGTACTTATTTTGCAAGAATAAAACAGTTTTCCATTAATTCTACACAGGCTTACCTCACTCTCTTCATAGCTGTTTAAACACATTGCTCGATTACTTCTGTCTTACTTCCTGGTTAGACTTTAGGTCATGAAACAGGAAGGAGTTGACCAGCTGACCTCATTAGCACACACCCTGTATAATCTACCCTCAGCTGGTCAACTTCTTCCTGTGTCATGATCTAAAGCAGGGGTCTGAAACTGGTGGCCCTCCAGCTGTTGCGCAACTACAAGTCCCATGAGGCATTGGAGGGCTGACAGTTCCAAATATGACTCCCCACAAGCAGAGGCATGATGGGACTTGTAGTTTCACAACAGCTGGAGGGCCACCAGTTTGAGACCCCTGATCTAAAGTCTTCAATATTCATCTAATTTCATCTAATTTTATCCTTCCTATCCTCTAATAAAGCTATGGAATAAGATTAACTAATCCCATGGTTTCCATTTGCGCAAGCTCTACAGTAGATCTTCATGAGAGCGGAAGCTTAACTTGTATGCTGGAGTCCAAATGATTTTAAGCCCTTCCTATCTCCTGCTAAGCTCCACTCCATTTCCCACCTATGCCTTGGATAGTGCAAAAAGCTGATCCTCCTTTTCACTCAATTGAAGACAATTAGGGGAATTCATAAGGAATTACACACTTTAGAATTCTAACATGCCTCCAAAAATATTGGCAGGCACATGAATCTGGGGCTCACACTGTGCATGAGGGCATACTCAGAGTCCACATGGACACTCCATCCTCAGTGCAATTGCACTTCCTACATGCCGCTGCAGCTGTCACACAGACAGTGCAGAGATGAGGAGTTTTATACCGGGCAGAGCCTAATAGGGATTCAAACGAATTCCCCATTGGGTCTGCTCAGCTTGTGATAGACAGCCTGCTATTGACTATAGAATCGCCTACTGCCTGTCAGTTACAAGGAGAAAGAGGACCCAATGTGGAGCTAGTGTCTCAGCTTCCTCATCAGGCTCTGCTCACTGCAGCATCATTGGTTGCTAGGAAGCTGTCTGCTGCAAAGCCTTCGCGTAACAACCACTGATGGAGTGGTAGTGGCGGCAAATATGCTGCTCTGCTACACAGTGTACAGAGACAGGCACTCTGCCTGTCTCTGTACACCATGTTAGAGCAGGTCTTAAAGTGATATTAAAGTCTTGTTTTATTTTGCTTAAAAATAACAAACATGTCATACTTACCTGCTCTGTGTAATGGTTTTGCACAGAGCAGCCCAGATCCTCCTTCTCGAGTTGCTCGCCGGCACTCCTTGCCCCTCCCTCCTGCTCAGTGCCTCCACAGCAAGCAGCTTGCAATGGGGGCACCTGAGCAGAGACACTGCTCTGTGTCCATTTACCCCACCCCCCTCTCTCCTCATTGGCTCAGTGACTTTGACAGCACCTACTTCTATCTCAGCCAATGAGGAGAGAGAGTCCCGGACAGCCGAGAATCTCGTGCAACATCGCTGGATTAAGATGGGGCTCTGGTAAGTATTAGGACGGCTGCTGCACACAGAAGGTTTTTTGTCTTAACCACTTAAGCCCCGGAAGGATTTGCCCCCTTAATGATTATGTTATTTTTTGCGGTACGGCACTGATTCGCTTTAACTGAAAATTGCGCAGTCGTGCAACGTTGTACCCAAACAAAATTGATATCTTTTTTTTCCTACAAATAAAGCTGTCTTTTGGTGGCATTTGCTCATCTCTGCTCTTTTTAATTTCTTGGGCTATAAACAAAAAAAGACCAACACTTTTGGGAAAAAAAAATGTTTTTTTACTTTTTGCTATAATAAATATCCCCCAAAAAAAGTAAAAAAACGAATTTCTTCCTCAGTTTAGGCCAATATGTATTCTTCTACATATTTTTAGTAAAAAAAAACAAAAGCAATAAGTGTATATTGGTTTGCGCAAAAGTTATAATGTCTACAAAATAGGAATTAGATTTAAAGCATTTTTATTATTATTACTTTTTTTTTTTTTACTAGTAATGGCAGCGATCTACGATTTTTATCAGGACTGCAATATTGTGGGGGACAGATAGGACACTTTAATGGGACCATTGACATTTATACAGTGATCAGTGCTATAAGAATGCACAAATTACTGTGTAAATGTCACTGGCAGAGAAGGGGTTAACGCTAGGGGGCGATCATGGGGTTAAGTGTGTTCCCTAGGTGTGTTTCTACCTGAGGGGATGGGACTGACAAGAGGAGGAGCCAGATCGTTGTTCTTACTTAGTAGGAACAGACAATCTGTTTCTCCTCCCCTGTTTATACACACAAATCCCTGTTATGGCTCTTGTGCCCAAGATCGCGGGTGGACGGCAGCAATCGCGCCTGCCGGCCACACTCATCTGGTTCCCTGCCGTGCATCGCAAAGGAGCCTTCGTACATATACAACAATTTGCGCAGGGCTGCCAGCCTGCTGCCCTATATGTACTGGAGCCAGGAAGTGGATAATGCATAGAATGCATTAAGATAAAAAACAACTTCTGCCTTTAGAACCACTTTAGTTTCCTCCTGTTTTGTAACCTATGACCTGGAGGTAATTATTTTTCAAATTGGTGCATTAATAGCCCAACTTTGTACAAGCGGCACTCTTAAGAACTACCTGAACTTGCTGAATGTGTCTGTAAATATATATAGAGAAAGAGAGAGAGAGAGAGATAGATAGATAGATAGATAGATAGATAGATAGATAGATAGATAGATAATTAAAAAAATAACTAAAATTAGTTTTTAAAGAAAAAAAATTGTGATTATAATTCGGGAAGTAATGTAAGCTGTACGGGGCCCGTGATTCCTAACGGCAGCCCTGCATAGGCCACCAAAGTCAAATGGTTGCAACTAACTGCAGATACCTGCAGACATTTTATACAAGAGGGTTATGCCCTTGTTCACACTGAACTCAGGTTTAAGCCCGGGCTCACACCAGTGCGGTGCGAATTGCAGCTACATTTTCTCTGTGAAGAGAAAAGGCAGCTGTTCAGCGGTGCTGCTCCGTTCTCTCTGCGCATCAGCTGAGCAGGGAGAGGGGGGAGAGGAAGGGGGGGTGTAGTGAGAAGAAGGAAAGATTTCTTGTTCAGAACGCAATGCATCTGCGAATCAGATGCGTTCCCATAGAGGATAATGTGCTTGTAATTCGCACCGCAATGCCCAGAAAACGCACACGTTTTTGTGCAATGTGCAGTGTGAATGCAACGCACATATGTGAACAAGATACATTCATTTGAATGTATTTTAAAATGTCCTGCGAATTGGATGCGGTGTAAGCCGCATCTAATTCGCATAGGTGTGGACGGGGGCTCAAACGTGCGAGTTCAGCTGAACCCGCATTTCATTGCAAGTTTGGGGGCGATTTGTGCAGCTTCAAGCACAGATTCTATTGAAATTGCCCCCCAAAGTCGCAAAAAGTAGTGCAGGAACTACTTTTAGAAAATCGGTGCGGTGCCGCAATGCCTGCGTCCAACCCATTGGGACAGTGCCGTTGCTGGTTATAGGCTGCGATTTGGCATGTGATTTGACATGTCAAATTGCATGTCAAATCACGCCAATGTGAACAGGGGCTAAATGATAGTTTTCCTTTATGACATGTGAAAAGTAAGGCCCCTTTCACACGGGGCGGATCAGTAATGATCCGCCCCGTGATGATCCGCTCGCTCAGCGGGGATCGCTCCGTTGTCCCCGCTGAGCCGGCGGCGGACAGGGCGGTCTCCGCACACTGTGCAGGGACCGCCCTGTCAGCTCTCCGCTCTCCTCTATGGGGATCGGACAAGCACGGACCGTCTGTCCGTGTTAATCCGATCCGCTCTGCAGACGGATAGAAAAATAGGATTTTCCTCCGTCTGCAGAATCGGACAGTAGCGGAGGCGGACGATATCGGGTGTCTGCGGATGTTCATCCGCAGACACCCGCTATCCCATAGGGATGAATGTATGCCCGTATTTCATCCGCAAAGGGATGGATGAAATACGGACATATCGTCCGCATGTGTGAAAGGGGCCTAAGAATTATAGGCTTCTAAGTTTATACGAGGTCACAGAGAAATGCTTCTATTTGTGCTTGTCTCTGTTAGATCCAACCCCAGAGGAATCACTGCTCTGTAAAATAATTATTCTCTGCCTTTCTCACAAAGCTCAAATCCCGGAACAGTTAGTGGAGAAATAATTCAGAACCTTTTTACAAAAAGCCCCTGTGTAACAGGTGCTGCTAATTACTTTCATATCACTGTTATATTGTCTTCCTTTACTTTGTTAAGCTATTTGTGTTCCCAGTATACTGAGTAACATGTTTCGCCTCTTTTTTTCATGTGTGGACCAAAGTTCCTGCAGGTTCTCGTGCCTGTCTTCAAATTCCTTTTTAACCTCAGGACCCTAAATGCTAATTTCTTGCTATATCCACGCCGATGTACGTCGGCAGAATGGCACGGGCAGGCATATTGGCGTACAGGTACGTCCATTTTATTGGTGTAGTGGATAGCACTTTCACCTAGCAGTAAGAAGGGTCACTGGTTCGAATCCCAACCACGACACCACCTGCCTGGAGTTTGCATGTTCTCCCTGTGCCTGCGTGGGTTTCCTCCAGGTACTCCGGTTTCCTCCCACACTCCAAAGACATGCTGGTAGGTTAATTGGATCCTGTCTAAATTGTCCCTAGTATGTATGAATGTGAGTTAGGGACCTTAGATTGTAAGCTCCTTGAGGGTAGGGACTGATGTAAATGTGCAATGTATATGTAAAGCGTTGCGTAAATTGACGGCGCTATATAAGTACCTGAAATAAATACATTTTAAAATGCCGCCCTGCCATCGCGTGCGCGCCGCCGGTGGCGTGCTCGCTTGCCGGTGGCGCGCTCGCTTGCCGGTCGGGACCCCCGTGAGGCCGGTCGAGGGTCCTGCGGACTCGACCGCCGTGGGGATACCCGCGATCGTGTCACGGGGCGGCTGAACAAGGAGATGCCGTTGTAAACAGCATCTCCCCGTTCTGCCTAGCAACAAGTGACGCTGATCTCTGCTCCATGTGATTGGAGCAGAAATCAGTGTTCACTAACACAAAGCCCAGCCCCCCACAGTTAGTATCACACCCCTAGGAACACTTAACCTCTACACTGCCACTCCCTGGTTAACCCCTTCACTGCCAGTGTCATTTACACAGGAATCAATGCATTTGTATAGCATTGATTGCTGTATAAATGACAGTGGTCCCAAAAATGTGTAAAAATGTCTGATGTGTCCGCCATAATGTCGCAGTCACAAGAAAAATCGCTGATCGCCACCATTACTAGTAAGAAAAAAAATATTAATAAAAATGCCATAAATCTATCCCCTATTTTGTAAACGCTATAACATTTGCGCAAACAAATCAATAACCGATTATTGCGATTTTTTTTTTTTTTTTTTTTCACCAAAAATATGTAGAAGAATACGTATCGGCCTAAACTGAGGGAAAAAAAGTTTTTTTATATATATTTTTGGGGGATATTTATTATAACAAAAAGTTAAAAATAATGCGTTTATTTCAAAATTGTCGCTCTATTTTTGTTTATAGCGCAAAAAATAAAAACTGCAGAGGTGATTAATTACCACCAAAAAAAGCTCTATTTGTGGGGAAAAAAAGGACGTTCATTTTGTTTGGGAGCCACATTGCACGACTGCGCAATTGTCAGTTAAAGCGACGCAGTGCCGAATCGCAAAAAGTGGTCTGGTCTTAAGCCAGCAAAATGGTCCGGTCTGAAAGTGGATATACAGGGCCCCACACTTCTGATATCAAAGCGTATCTAAATCCAAGAGCAAAAATGTAATATATTGCAGCTTACTAGTCCTCAGGTGTGGTTGCTTTATTCGTTTTCTTTTGATAGGCTTTTCCCCTTTACACACTCCCTGTCCTGGTGACAACGCTCATTAACTCTACTCTATGGAGAAGCAGAGTTGTCACCCTAGAACAGGAAGTTTATTAGGACTACAGAACATCCTTCTCCTTTTCTCCATAACACAAGATGCACTCTGTAGAATTTCTGGCAGGATCAATAGGTATTTTCTGCACAAACAGATATTGTAAAATATTTTCAACTGCATATTTAATAGACCCAATGTAAGAAAATAAGAGAGCTTAAAGGGTAACTCCACTTTCGTGGGGGGGAAAAATAGCCAAAAAATAAAATATAGCATATACAATTATACACAAGTCATATTGTAATTTAACATTATTAAAAATGTGCTTTTCTTTTCAATCTGCAGCTCTGTAAATTTCTGAAAAATGCAATATGGCTAACTGGAGGTGTTCTGTACACAGAGGGGGTTATTTACTAAAGGAAAATTCACTTTGCACTGCAAGTGCACTTGGAAGTGAAGTCGCTGTAGATTCGAGGGGGACATGCAAGGAAAATAAAAAACAGCATTTTAGCTTGCACATGATTGGATGAAACAATAAGCAGAGCTTCCACTCATTTCAGATCTACCCCTTAGATTTACAGCGACTGCACTTTCAAGTGCACTTGCAGTGCAAAGTGGATTTGCCTTTCGTAAATAACCCCCAGAATGTGTACAGAAGGCCTCCCCAGAAACATAATTTCCTACTTGTCTGATTGGCTCACTGATTTTCCCAGAAGTCTACACTAAGATACAAGTCAGATTTTTGGCATCCCCTGCAACAAAAATGACATTTTTGTTAAGATACTCCCAATAGGAAATCACAGCTAAAGGGATGCAGATCCTGCAAGTTTCCTCATTAGAGCTCTGCAGGGGCAGCAGTTGGTTGATAATTATGAAACCACTCCCATTAGACTCACTGAGCACAGGGGCACAGAGGAGCAAACAGTGATTTCTTCAGAACAAAAAAAGGTAGGAATCTACAACAAACTTTGTTAAAATCCTTGCAATGTACATGGATCACCCAGAGGGGATTTTTTTTTTCTCAACAAACGAAGTTATGCTTTAAAGCTCAACTCCAGGAAAAGTCCTCTCTCACAGTGGCACCCACACTGCAAGGGTCAACTGCTTGTTTTTGTCTAGGGGTTGGTAAAAGCACTTTTATTTACCCGATCCTCCACTTTGCCAACAAGCAAATAAGGTAGGACTTTTGCTTTTCACTGACTTCAGCTTTAATTGTTAGGTCTAACATACATTAAAGAGGAACTGCAGTCTGCTCACATAATTTGCAATAAAAACATCTTTGCCATTCTGAAGCTTCCCTACAACCACTTTGCATATTTTATATATACTGTGATTCTATACTTGCCAAATATGCTGCAGAAATCTCCCTCCACTGAGTATGGCAGCAACCATTTTAACTGTGGGCAGCTGAAGCTGCTGCCTGTTCACTTCCTGGATTTACACAGACACACACCTCCAGCTCTGCAGCTCTCATTGGCCCATGTACTGTGATTCTGTACTTGCCAAATATGCTGCAGAAATCTCCCTCCCTGAGTCTGACTGAAGCTGCTGCCTGTTCACTTTCTGCATTTACACAGACACAGAGGCACACCTCCAGCTCTGCAGCTCTCATTGGCCCTCTTATGGCTCACCCCCTCCTTACTGGCAAACGCCCACAAGTGTGAGAGCGAGAACTGTGCATGATGTCATAAGCCTAGACTTTTTACCAGACAAGATCAGGAAGTGGGCTGTATAAGGTATTTACTAGCAAAATAAGAACAAGGCAGAAGATTTAATAGATGGGAAGTTGAAAAAAATGACTGACGGTCTGCTTTAAAGTGATTGTAAACGATCACCTTGTAAAATAACCCATTTAATTTAGAATAGAAATGAAAGGAAAACATTTTTGTATAGCTATGAAAAAACATTATAAATACTTTTTTTCCCTTTTTAGAAGTGATCACATTCCCTCTGTTCTCAGCTGCATAAGAGCTGGGTGTGGATGAGAAGCAGCAGCACGCAGTGCTTGCCAGTGAATGACTGTGCAGTGGGGGACGTGTCAGGACAAGTCTGATCATTGGAGGAGAGCACACTGAGTTCCCAGCATAGTTGGAGAACTGACCACGGTGTGTTAGTGTGGTCAGTTTTTAATAGGAAAGCAGAGGGAGTGGCAGAAACACCAGAGATTTCACACAAAGGAAGCAATACAAAGAGAACAGGACACTTTCTCATACAAGTACATGGTACAACAGGCACATCGTTTTGGGGGAACAAATGCTTTAAGGATTGCCCATGGTCATTTAGCTGTCAAATACCAGAGCCTTGGAGGCTGATATACAACCTAGGCCTGGGATCCAGAGTCCTCCCCAGGCAGAAAGCTATTGAATTGAACACAAGGACAGGTACCGAGCATGTACTTTATCAGCAATGTTAGTTCATAGACTTTACTATAAATGACAGGTTCACTTTGATGCTACAATGTAAACTGGATTTACTGGTGAATGCATTTTGAATAATTGTGTGCCATGTCCCAGAACACCCAAAACAATGTCAAGAACCCTCTACTCTATGATTTCTGCTGATATTCTAATGAGAGGTAGAGATTTGAATAATAGCCTTAACCTGATTTATTACATATTTTATGAAAAGTATTAAATGATATCACTCTCATTATGTTTGGACAGAAAATAAACTTGAAAAATGATGTTCAAAATATGTTCTATAATACTAACAGGGGAGCATATAGCTCAAAAATGATCAGACGAAATACAGCCTTTTCAGAGATGAACAAATCCAGTTGATGAGTCATTGCAGTACTGTAAAAAGTCTGTCTTCTCGGGCCCTTGGCTATGAAGGCTTCTAGATTATACAAAGTGAAAAATCATAATTCAGTCGTTGGGGAGTCATTTTAGAAATACAACATTGTCTAAATAAACAAAGAGTAAACAATTCCATACAGTATAAAGTACTAGAATTGCATTTAAACTTTGGCATATTTTTTAATAGATTCCATTCTTGCTGGTGTACTTAACATTAGAAATCCTTGTATTTGATAGTTGGGTATCGCTACTTTGGACTCTTCCACAGTCTGTATTTTTTCTTATACCCTAATGCTGTGTACACACGGCCGGGCTTTCTGCCAGACTAGGTCCGACGGTCTTCCCGACAGACTTTCGGCGGACTTCCGACAGACTTTCCGAACAAATGGACTAGAATAAGGAATTTCATAGCCAATAGCCAATAGCTGCTCTAGCGTCAATTTTCGTCCATCGGACCAGCATACAGACGAACAGATTTTTCGACTGGACTCGAGTCTGTCAGAAAAATTGAAACATGTTCTAAATCTAAGGTCCGTCTGATTTTTTCGACAGCAAAGGTCCGATGAAGCCCATACACGGTCGAATTGTCTGATTTGTTCCGTCAGACCTTTGCTGACGAAAAGTCCAGCTGTGTGTACACGGCATTACAGGATCTAAGCTCTTCCATCTTTTATATTTTCCCTTCCTCTTGCTATTCCCATGGGTGGCAATAGGGAGGGAAAAACAGATGTTTGATCTGCATTTTTACTGCGCTTGGACCACCCACCTTAAAGGGGTTGTAAAGGTTTGTGTTTTTTCACCTTAATACATCACATGCATTAGGGTATAAAAACACCTGCCAGTGACCGGCCCCCCAGCCCCCCGTTTAACATACCTGAACCCTTGAACTTGACCCATGAGGAAGCGCTCTCTCTCTCTGCCCGGTGTTCTCAGCTCTTGATTAGATAGATTGATAGCTGCACAGCCATTGGCTCCTGCTGCTGGCAATCAAATTGAATGATGCGGGGGCCGGGGCCGAGGCCGAGTCCTGCATTCGGCCTCAAATGACGCCAATGCTGGACTCGAGAGTGAGCCCGCAAGGTAACCCCCCCCCGGGAGAGCGCTTCTCCCAGGGGATTATCTGATGTGAAGAGGAGCCGCGAGAGCCGCCGAGAGACCCCAGAAAACAGTGGAGGTAAGTATGACATGTATGTTATTTAAAAAAGAAAAATTAACCTTTAGAGCCCATTCACACAGGGGCAACACGACTTGTAGGCGACTTGAGTCAGGCAACTTGGACACGACTTGAGTTAAGATCACAGCGCGACTTGGGACGACTTCAAAACAACTTGTGATGACTTCAAGCCCGACTTGGGACGACTTACAAGTCGCCCCAGGCCAGGCGACTTTTGCCGAGGCCAAGCAGAGAATGAGCTCAAGGGGGAACTCCACGGCAAATTTCTGAAAAAAATTTGGCGTGGGTTCCCCCTCCGAGAGCATACCAGGCCCTTAGGTCTGGTATGGATTCCAAGGGGAACCCCCTACGCCGAAAAAACGGCATGGGGGTCCCCCCCAGATCCACACCAGACCCTTATCCGAGCACGCTACCCGGCCGGCTAGGAAAGGGGGTGGGGACGAGCGGGCGGCTCCCCCCTCCTGAGCCGTACCAGGCCGCGTGCCCTCAACATGGGGGGGTGCCTTGGGGGAGGGGGGGCGTGCGGCCCCCCCACCCCAAAGCACCTTGTCCCCATGTCGATGAGGACAAGGGCCTCTTCCCGACAACCCTGGCCGTTGGTTGTCGGGGTCTGCGGGCGGGGGGCTTATCGGAATCCGGGAGCCCCCTTTAATAAGGGGGCCCCCGGATACCGGCCCCCCACCCTATGTGAATGAGTATGGGGTACAATGTACCCCTACCCATTCACCTGTGGAAAAAAAGTACAAAAAAAAAACACAACACAGGGAAAAAATATTTTATTGCACAGCTCCGGGGGTCTTCCGTCTTCTGGGGTCTTCTCGCCGGACTCCTCCGCTATCTTCTTGTAGCTCTTTTGCTAGCGGAGGAGTCCGGCTTTCTTCCTCCCCGCCGCCGGCCTCTTCTCCCGACTTCGGGGGTCTTGTCCCCCTCTTCGGTTCTTCTGCCGGGCCACCGCGCCTTCTTATAGCTCTTTTGCAGGCGGTGGCCCGGTCTTCTGCTGCTGCCGCTGCCGCCGCCCGTTCTTCTTCTTCTTCTTCTTCTTCTTCTTCTTCTCCAGGAGATGTTGACACAACGCTCTCTCCGGCCACAATGCCAGGGACGCGCTCCGCTGCCACTTATATAGGGACAATGGGGCGGTGTCACATGGGTTGATGTCACATGGGTTGGTCACATGGGTTGATGTCACATGGTAAGGGGGCGGGGTCACCATGTGACATGAACCCATGTGACCAACCCATGTGACATCAACCCATGTGACACCGCCCCATTGTCCCTATATAAGTGGCAGCGGAGCGCGTCCCTGGCATTGTGGCCGGAGAGAGCGTCGTGTCAACATCTCCTGGAGAAGAAGAAGAAGAAGAAGAAGAAGAAGAAGAAGAAGAAGAAGAAGAAGAAGAAGAAGAAGAAGAAGAAGAAGAAGAAGAAGAAGAAGAAGAAGAAGAAGAAGAAGAAGAAGAACGGGCGGCGGCAGCAGCAGAAGACCGGGCCACCGCCTGCAAAAGAGCTATAAGAAGGCGCGGTGGCCCGGCAGAAGAACCGAAGAGGGGGACAAGACCCCCGAAGTCGGGAGAAGAAGCCGGCGGCGGGGAGGAAGAAAGCCGGAGTCCTCCGCTAGCAAAAGAGCTACAAGAAGATAGCGGAGGAGTCCGGCGAGAAGACCCCCGAAGACGGAAGACCCCCGGAGCTGTGCAATAAAATATTTTTTCCCTGTGTTGTGTTTTTTTTTTGTACTTTTTTTCCACAGGTGAATGGGTAGGGGTACATTGTACCCCATACTCATTCACATAGGGTGGGGGGCCGGTATCCGGGGGCCCCCTTATTAAAGGGGGCTCCCGGATTCCGATAAGCCCCCCGCCCGCAGACCCCGACAACCAACGGCCAGGGTTGTCGGGAAGAGGCCCTTGTCCTCATCGACATGGGGACAAGGTGCTTTGGGGTGGGGGGGCCGCACGCCCCCCCTCCCCCAAGGCACCCCCCCATGTTGAGGGCACGCGGCCTGGTACGGCTCAGGAGGGGGGGGGCCGCCCGCTCGTCCCCACCCCCTTTCCTGGCCGGCCGGGTAGCGTGCTCGGATAAGGGTCTGGTGTGGATCTGGGGGGGACCCCCACGCCGTTTTTTCGGCGTAGGGGGTTCCCCTTGGAATCCATACCAGACCTAAGGGCCTGGTATGCTCTCGGAGGGGGAACCCACGCCAAATTTTTTTCAGAAATTTGCCGTGGAGTTCCCCCTTCAGAGCTAATAATTCTGTCAAAGTCGCCTCCGTATAGACGGAGATCCGACTTGGAGGCGATCTCCATTGAAATCAATGGGTACCGGTCGCCTACAAGTCGGATAGAAGTAGTACAGGAACCTTTTCTGAAGTCGGAGCGACTTCAGTAGTGTGCATTAAGACGGCTCTCATTCACTTACATTGCTTTTTAAATGTTGTCCGACCTGAGGCGACCTGAGGCGACTTGGGGCGACCTGAAGTCGGATCAGGAGTTGCCCCTGTGTGAATGGGCTCTTAGTGTCACTTTAAAGCTAACATGGCAGCTGGAGGGGCTTGTACACATGCTGCGCATGAATTTCTTTCCTCCTTGGCAATTTTAACTCATGCCTATCAAACTCACCCATTGCAGTCAGTGGGAATATACCGCAACTGCAAGCCAAATGCTTGGTTATTGGTTGCGGTGTGGTACTCCCATGCAAAATCCCCATTTGGTTGCAGCTATGGTATCGCATGCAAACCCTCCCCTACCGCCTGTACCTCTCTGCTGCATCACATGCCCCACACCAAGCACCATACTAAGGGAGAATTTGGGGACTGCATCTATCAGGACAGTCCATGGTAACAGTACCCAGTAAAAAGTGAGATGGTCCTATCTCAGTGGCCATTGATCTGAGAATGGAAGCATCATGGGGTTGATTTACTAAAGGCCAATAGACTGTGCACTCTGCAAGAGCAGTTGCCCCAGAGTTTAGTAAATGAGCAGAAGTTCTGCTGACGTCCATCATCCAATCATGTGCAAGCAAAAATGCTGCTATTTTCCTTGCATGTGATTGAGTATTCTTTAACCACTTGCCGCCCGCCCTATTACAAATTGACGGCGGCAAAGTGGTTTCATTATCCTAACCGGACGTCATATGACGTGATTAGGATAATGAGCCGCTGCGCGCCCCCGGGGGCGCGCATCGCGGCGATCGTTGTTGCGGGGTGTCAGTCTGACACCCGGCAACTACGATCTTGGTAAAGAGTCTCCGACGGAGACTCTTTACCATGTGATCAGCCGTGTCCAATCACGGCTGATCACAGTGTAAATGGGAAGAGCCGGTGATCGGCTTTCCCTCACTCGCGTCTGTCAGACGCGAGTAGAGGAGAGCCGATCGGCTGCTCCTCTGACAGGGGGGGTCTGTGCTGATCGATTATCAGCACAGCCCCCCCGAGGATGCCCACACTGGACCACCAGGGACACCACTAGACCACCAGGGAAAAGGTAATAAAAATCCATAATCCTCCCTAGACCACCAGGGTGCCAGTCAGCACAATGGGTGCCAATCAGTGCCCATAATGGATGCCAATCAGTGGCCACAATGGGCATCACTGATTGGCATGCATTATTGTTTGGCACTGATTGGCATCCATTACTATAACACCGATGCCGCCTATGAGTGCCCACCTGTGCCGCCTATGAGTGCCCACCTGTGCCGCCTATGAGTGCCCACCTGTGCCGCCTATGAGTGCCCACCTGTGCCGCCTATGAGTGCCCACCTGTGCCGCCTATGAGTGCCCACCTGTGCCGCCTATGAGTGCCCACCTGTGCCGCCTGAGTGCCCACCTGTGCCGCCTATCTATGCCCACCTGTGCCGCCTATCTATGCCCACCTGTGCCGCCTATCTATGCCCACCTGTGCCGCCTATCTATGCCCACCTGTGCCGCCTATCTATGCCCACCTGTGCCGCCTATCCATGCCCACCTGTGCCGCCTATCCATGCCCATCCGTGCCGCCCATCCGTGCCAGCTATCAGTGCCAATTTGTGCCACCTATTAGTGTCCGTCCATGTCGCCCATCCGTGTCGCCCATCCGTGTCGCCCATCCGTGTCGCTCATCAGTGCCGCCTATCAGTGCCACTTCATTGGTGCCACATTGGTGCCCATCAGTGCCACCTTATCAGTGCCCATCAGTGTAGCCCCATCAGTGCCCATCAGTGAAGGAGAAAACATACTTATTTACAAAGTTTTGAAACTGAAACAAAAAAAAACTTTTTTTTTTTTCAAAATTTTCGGTATTTTTTTATTTGTAGCGCAAAAAATAAAAACCGTAGAGGTGATCAAATACCACCAAAAGAAAGCTCTATTTGTGGGAAAAAAATGATAAAAATTTCATTTGGGTACAGTGTAGCATGACCGCGCAATTGTCATTCAAAGTGCGACAGCGCTGAAAGCTCAAAATTGGTCTGGGCAGGAAGGTGTTTAAGTGCCCTGTATTGAAGTGGTTAAGCTTTACCTCATTTGGGCTGGCTTCACATCAGGCTTTTAACGCTAGAAATAGCCTCTAAATAACGCCTGAAAGCCGCCTCCCATTAATTGCAGTGTGATTTTTTTTTTTTCACACTGGGGCGGTGTGCTTACAGGACATTCTGAAAAGACCGGCAAGCAGCATCTTTGGGTATAGAGCGCTCCTAAAATGCCCTGCCCATTGAAATGAATGGGCATCGCTTCTGAAGCGACTGAAAAGCGATTTGTAAGTGCCGTAACACGGGTGCTTTTATCCCCTTCTTCGGCCGCTAGTGGGGGTTAAAATCGCTAATGCTCGGTGGTCCCAGTGTGAAAGTAGCCTAACTAAGCTCTGGAGCAACTTCACAAAGTGCACAGTCCCATTGCATCTTCTGTTCCTATTTTTTGAACACAATGGCAGCCAGGGTTGGTAGAACCTGAGGGACTTCCTGAAAAATCAGGGGCACTGAAGACTAAGGATAGTTTATGTGGCAGATAAATGTGCATTATCAGGTGTGGCTCTCCTAACCCATCTGTTTCTATCCATCGGGTAGCAGCACTACTGTTATACGGAGCTACTGTATTGAACTATAGTACCGTAACTCCCCTAAAGAATCAGACAGCAAAACACATTGAGAATTATACCTCGGATCACCGTAAATTGGAGCTGATGTCAATCAGACAATAGATTGTTTAAATATGAAAACACCACGGCTAACCCATGTAAGAGGAGTGCTAAACAAAATCAAAAAATATTTTGTTCATACCTGTATTTGTTTGGGATATATATATATATATATATATATATATATATATATATATATATATACGGTATATTCACTCCTTTCACTCCAGTGTGAAAGCCGGAGGGCTTTCACACTGGAGCAGGACACTAGCAGGACAGTGAAAAAAGTCCTGCTAGCCGCATCTTTGGAGTGGTGAAGCAGCGGTGTATTCACCGCTCCTAAACTGCTCCTACCCATTGAAATCAATGGGGCAAAGTGGTGGTTTTAACCCTTTTTTGTCCACTAGCGGGGGTTAAAACCACCCCCGCTAGTGGCTGCATACCGCCTCTAAAACTACGGTAAAGCACTGCTAAAAATAGCGGCGCTTTACTGCCGACGCCCGCACCGCCCCTGTGTGAAAGGGGCCTTACTGTTCTGGGGACAACCCAAAATGTGTGATTTTTCTACTTTTTACTTTCAAGGATAACAGTAAACAGGACAAATGGAGAGGGTGAATCTCTCAACGGGAGCCCAGGCAGTAATAAAAACCTGACACATATTCTAGTCCCTCTCTACTCTATCCAGAACTAAAAATAAAGTTTTGCTTTTAGTTATTATTATTATTATTCAGGATTTATATAGCGCCAGCAATTTACGCAGCGCTTTACAATATAAAAGGGAGACAATACAGTTACAATACAATTAAATACAAGAGGATTAAGAGGACCCTGCTCAGAAGAGCTTACAATCTAAAAGGGTGGGGCAGGTGGTACAGAAGGTTAGAATTGTTGGGAATGAGTTTATGGAAGTGGTAGGAGATTAGTTTGAGACGTAATAGGCTTCCCTGAATAGATGAGTTTTCAGGGATCGTCTGAAGGTAGCAAGAGTAGGGGATAGCCGGACCGGTGGAGGTAGCGAGTTCCAGAGGATTGGAGAGGCTCTGGAGAAATCCTGGAGACGAGTGTGGGAGGAGGAGACAAGAGAGCTTGAGAGTAGGAGGTCTTGAGAAGAACGGAGGGGACGGTTTGGGTGATATTTGGAGACAAGTTTGGTGATGTAGCTCGGGGCAGAGTTGTGAATGGCTTTGTATGTTGTGGTTAGTATTTTGAATTTAATTCGCTGGGTGATTGGGAGCCAGTGTAGGGATTGGAGGAGAGGGTTGGCAGACACTGAGCGGTTGGTAAGGTGGATAAGTCTGGCAGCAGCATTCATGATAGACTGAAGAGGAGATAGCCTATGGAGAGGCAGGCCAATGAGAAGGGAGTTGCAATAGTCAAGGCGAGAGATAACAAGGGAGTGAATGAGGATCTTGGTAGTTTTAATTGTTAAAAAGGGGCGAGTTACGGAGGTGAAATCTACAAACTTTTGACAACGATTGGACTTGGGGCTGAAATGACAAGTCAGAGTCTAGGGTTACACCTAGTACCCTGGCGTGAGGGGAGGGCCTGATGGTTGCATTGTTGATTTTGATGGAAAAGTCATGGAGGGGGGCATGTGCAGGGGGGATTATTAATAGCTCAGTTTTAGAGAGGTTTAGTTTAAGGAAATGGTGTGACATCCACGCTGATATGTCAGTTAACAGGTTAGTAATGCGAGAGGAGACTGAAGGAGTGAGGTGAGAAGTAGACAGATAGATTTGGGTGTCATCGGCGTATAAGTGGTATTGGAAGCCGTGGGCGGTTATCAGGTGACCAAGGGAGGAGGTATAAATAGAGAAGAGAAGGGGTCCAAGAACAGAGCCTTGGGGGACCCCCACAGAAAGGGGCAATGGAGAGGAGGATACAGAGTTGTAGGTGACACTGAAGGAGCGCTGTGATAGATAGGCAGAGAACCAGGAAAGCGCAGAATCTCGGAGGCCAAGGGAATGTAGTTGATTGAGGAGGAGTGGGTGGTCAACAGTATCAAAGGCAGCAGAGAGGTCAAGTAGTAGGAGTATGGAGTACTGGCTGTTGGTTTTAGCAGTTAGTAGATCATTAGTGAGTTTTAGTAAGGCAGTTTCTGTGGAGTGCTGAGAGCGAAAGCCAGACTGTAATGGGTCAAGAAGGTTATTTTCACTGAGGTAGGAGCTAAGGCGGTTGTAGACTAAGCGTTCTAGAAGTTTAGAGGTGAATGGGAGCAATGAGATAGGTCTTAAGTTGTTCAGGTTGGTGGGGTCCAGAGAGGGTTTTTTAAGTATGGGGGTGACCTGCGCATGTTTTAGAGGGGAGGGGAAGGTGCCACTTGAGAGGGAGAGATTGTAGATGTGAGTGAGGGAGCATAGGATAGAATTAGAGGGTGACCTTAATAGTTGTGAGGGAACAGGGTCCAAGGGACAATTGGTTAGGTGAGCATCTGAGAAGTTTTGCAACCTCTTCAGTAGTAGTCAATTCAAAAGAGGAGAGTGTTGAATGTGCTATTGGGCCAGGTATGTTGGGTGGGGAAGATGTACGCACAGCGGAGGTGTCCTCGCGAATTGCATCAATCTTGTCTTTGAAGTGATTGGCAATCTCTTGGGCAGTGAATGAGTTGGTGGGTAGAGGGGGTGGGGGACGAAGCAGAGAGTTAAAAGTTGAGAAGAGCCGACGAGGATTGGATGACAAAGTATTAATAAGAGATACAAAGTAGGCTTGTTTGGCAGCATGGAGGCAGGAATTGTATTTTAGAAGGGCAGATTTATATATGGTGAAGTCTTGGAGGCATTTGGTTTTACGCCACAGCCGTTCAAGAGCACGGCAACGTCTCTTGAGATTTCTAGTGTTGTCAGTTTTGCCAGGGTTGTAATGGTCGGGGCCTGATTCTGCGTGTGGTTAGAGGAGCAAGTGCATCTAGTGATGAAGAGAGTGAACTGTTGTAGACAGAGATGGCAAGGTCAGGACAGGACAGGGGAGAGATTATATCATATAGGTGGTCAGTAGCAGAATGGAGAAGAGAAGGCTTAAGGTGGCGAAGGTTTCTACAAGTGATAGTTTGCTGCTTGGAAGAATGGGTGGTTGGAGACAAAGATACAGTGAAACTAATGAGGTTGTGATCAGAGAGAGGAAAGGGGGTGTTTGTGAGATTGCTAGGGTTGCAGAGATGAGAGAATACAAGGTCAAGGGTATTACCATTAGAGTGAGTGGAAGTATGTGTCCATTGGGTTAGGTCAAAAGATGAGGTTAAGTCAAGAAGTTTAGCTGTAGTTGGGTTGTTAACGTTGATAGGAATGTTAGTCACCAAGAATGATGGTGGGTATTTCAGAGGAGAGAAAGTAGGGTAGCCAGGCAGCAAAGTCATCAAGAAAGCGTGACACCGGTCCAGGAGGCCGATAAATTGCTGCAATTCTCAGAGAAATAGGGGAAAACAGGCGAATACAGTGCATCTCGAAGGAAGAAAGGGAAAGAGAGGGAGGGATGGGAAGGACTTGGAAGGTGTATTGTGGGGATAGGAGCAATCCAACTCCACCTCCTTTCTGTCCATTGGGTCTGGGGGAGTGAGTCCAATGGAAACCACCATGGGAGAGGGCAGCAGGAGAAGCTGAGTCCAAATTTTGAAGCCAGGTTTCAGTTATGGCAAGTATGTTGAAGCTATGAGAGATGAAGAGGTCATGTACAGATGTTAGCTTGTTACAGATGGAGCGGGCATTCCAAAGGGCGCATGAGATAGGGGGGCTGCTTTGAGGAAGCAGGGGGATAGAAACTAAATTAAGTGGATTGCGGTGGTTGCCAGAGGGGGAGGGGTTTTGAAGATGTGGCTTGCAGTTTGAGAGTGGCGGCCCAGGATTAGGAGAAATGTCACCCGAGACTAGGAGAAGGAGGAGGGTGAGGAACACAAGATGGGAGTGAGATGAGCATGAGTGCATGTGTCTCGTGGCTTTGGAGTTTATGGCAGAATATGGATGCAGCAAATGCAGGAGATGATGGGTGCAGTAGTAGGGAGAGGGCAGGAGTGAGGGTGAAATGTGCATGCTGCAGGGTAGAGGGGAGGGATAGAGTAAGGAGAATTTGAGGATAGAAGACACTGATGTGAGAAGGAAGAGAATGAGGAGCATCGTACTAGATAGAGTGGGAATCTGACTTGATACAAAATAAATGAGAATTGCTGGTTTGCTTGTTGTCTTGCAGAGTTCTTGTTGTGTCTTTATCCAGTTCTAGATATCCTGCTTTCGTTAAACTGCGTCGCTGAAACTGCGCATCACTCGTGACAGAGCCACTCAGGAAAGAGCCATGATGTCTGCGCCATGCCCCGGTCTTTAAGACAAACCTTGAGCTGATGTACAGAGGGGTGCCAGTGCTCAGAGTGGGACATTTGTAGAAAAGAGCAGGGCTTGTGCACTTGGAAGCTGTTATTACCATGTCAGCTTTCTGTTCAGGGCTTGCGGGTTGCTAGGACCCTGGCTGCTGCTAAGCCCGGGATATTCCCTGGTCAACAGGTGAATGTAAACTTAGGGGCTGGGAATGCTGGCTGATGTCATTACCCAAATATACCAATGTCCATATTTGGTTAATTACAAGAATAAAATCCCCATCAGGCTGTGCACACTCAACAACTTAACTTCACGGACACTGTATCTGTTTAGTGGGATAAGACTGATGTGGATACTAAGAGACTGGTTCAAGTACGCCACCATTGTGACTGACAGCAGACAGCAGTGGGCAGATTCCTCCCACATCTGCCCAAAGTCAATCAAAAGAGTGGTGAACCTGATGGAGAACTAGTCTTAGTATCCTCATCAGAGATACTGAAGGGGATGTGGTATTGGCAGCAGTAAACCATGCAGTTGAAATACAAAAGGTTTAGCGCTTTAACAAAAAAAAAAGTCAATAAAAACTATAACATATTAATCCACATTATTATCCGTGAATGACTTCCACCAGTTTGTTTATAATAAAAATTTGCTATCTTCCTCTTTAAATCCAAAAATCGTGCGAGCAGACAGCACTTGTACTCCTTCAACCACTCTTGGGGATAGAGACCCTCTTAAGAGAAGTTAACTGACGCTTGTCATTTACATTGGTATAAACCATCGTAGGACAAGGTACAGTGAGGGAAAAAGTATTTGATCCCTTGCTGATTGTGTACCACCGACAAAGAAATGATCAGTCTATAATTTTAATGGTAGGTTTATTTTAACAGTGAGAGACAGAATAACAAAACAATCCAGAAAACCTAATTTCAAAAAAAGTTATAAATTGATTTGAAAAGTATTTGATCCCCTATCAATCAGCAAGAATTCTGGCTCCCAGGTGTTTTCTATATGGCCAAGACCAAAGAGCTGTCCAAGGATGTCAAGGACAAGATTGTTGACCTCCACAAGGCTGGAATGGGCTACAGGACCACCGCCAAGCAGCTTGGTGAGAGGGTGACAACAGTTGGTGCAATTATTCAAAAATAGAAGAAACACAAAATAATTATCAATCTTCCTCGGTCTGGAACTCCATGCAAGATCTCACCTCATGGAGTTTCAATGATCATGAGAACGGTGAGGAATCATCCCAGAACTACTTGAAAGAATCTTGTCAATAATTTCAAGGCAACTGGGACCATAGTCACCAAGAAAACAATTTTGGTAACGAACATCTGAATGATTCAGAGATGAACTGGGTGAAAGTGTTGTGGTCAGATGAGACCAAAATCAAACTCTTTGGCATCAACTCTACTCGCTGTGTTTGGAGGAGGAGGAAAAATGCTGCCTATGACCCCAAGAACACCATCCCCACCATCAAACATAGATGTGGAAACATTATTCTTTGGGGGTGGTTTCTGTTATGGGGACAGGACAACTTCACTGCATCAAAGGGAGGATGGATGGGGCCATGTACCGTCAAATCATGGGTACGAACTTCCTTCCTTGAAACAGGGCATTGAAAATGGGTCGTAGATGGGTATTCCAGCATGACAATGACCCAAAACACACGGCCAAGGCAACAAAGGAGTTGCTCAAGAAGAAGCACATTAAGGTTCTGGAGTGGCCTAGCCAGTCCCAGTCCTTAATCCCATATAAAATATGTGGAGGGAGCTGAAGGTTCGAGTTACCAAACATCAACCTCAAAACCTTAATGACTTGGAGAGTGCAAAGAGGAGTGGGACAAAATTCCTCCTGAGAGGTCTGCAAACCTGGTGGCCAACTAAAAGAAATGTCTGACCTCTGTTTTTGCCAACAAGGGTTTTGGCACCAAGTTTCACACTGACAATTATGGCTCGGTCCAGTAAACCATGCACAAGACAGGGGCACCTAGGAAGGGTTCAAGAAGGTTTTTCCTACAGTTTTTACAGCAAAGCAGCAAACAAACACAGTTTTAACACAGAAGGGCTTTGTACAGCAAGTCGCTAGCAAAAAAACAAAACAAACATCTGCTTGTCTGAGCCACTTCCTAAACTTATCAGTTCCTAACAGAGTGCCTCTTTAACAGGCTGCTCAAAGCAAACAGGTAACACTTGTACCTTTTTAGTGTTCTGTCAGCAGTCAGCCTTTTCGTCCAGCAACAGGCACCTACAGCAGAAGAAGCAAGAGAGAGAGAGAAAGTGTGAGAGGGAGAGTCCTGAACACCAGTCAACTTGCATTAATAAATTCCTGTGCACATCTAAGATTAATAATAAGGCTACCAGTTGTGAATCTAGGAATATAGCCTTTATCCCACCCAAGGTTCTACAAAGCCTGGGTGACATAGAACAAGACATATTAAGAATCTAAAGAAACAAAAACATTTTTTTTCCATATCAGTAAGAAACCCAGGAGCCTCTCACTATGTGTAAATGAGAAACCTAGGCGATATACACCACTGCTCCCCATGACTAAGTCACTCTTTGACGAAACGGACATCGGGAGGGTGGCGTGCTGACGCCATCGCTATCTAGGACGGGTGTGTGCCAGTCGGCCGTCATTTCTTTACAAGCTTTTAATATTTCTACAAATGTAAGTGCAATATTTTTGCTTATAAATTAAACTGTGTTTTATGGACTTACACTATGGTGAGTTTTCCTTTTTCATTGGGATCGTGATTGCTACTTACTGGTCTGCCCTTTGAGTTTGGATCGTTTGGCTTGTCCTCATTTTAACCACAGCTGATTCCTGCCATGGATGTCTGGAGGTTGATTTGACGCAACAGATTTAATACTACAGGCCCTGTATCGATTACCCTCTGGTAAGCGCATATGTTGTGTGGTGGAGGTTCACAGGCACTGGTGTTTCTGTTTGCACAGAAGAATTTGTCACCATTTTCACTTCATTCACTGGACTTTTTATATAATTACTTTATTTCTTTAGCATTTATTATTGTTATTACGTATTTATCACGTATTACACATTTATTTAATCACATGTTCATTCATGGGTATGATTTTATATTTATTATGATTTTTTTGGTGTCATTTATTGTCATAGATTATTACATTATTTTAGCTTAACTTTAAGCTCAGCTATATTCTATGTTTTGATATACACCATTCGCAATCCTGCCTTCAGTACCTGGGTATATATAAATGTGGAGAGATTCAGCGTGGTGCAATGGCAGTAACCACTCAATCCAGTTGCAGAGAACAGAACTTGTATTAATGTTAAAGTTCAGCAATACACAACCAGCCCAGTGGGAAGGCACCCGTCCGGAAACACTCACAGAATGCAACAGTGATGTGTAGCAAAGCAGCTCTCGAGCGTGACAGCATCTGTCTTGAGTGGCAGAATGCATCCTCTCCAACCTGTGCCCAAATGGGGAGGTGTTCAGGAAGGATGGAGTGTCCTTATCCTTTCACTGCTCATCTGGAACCTCTCCCTGCTGTTAATAACTGTCCCTGTCAGACAGGTGACCTGTCCCTACACTACCGACATACGAAATGTGTACCAATCCTGTGAGCCAGGACCTCAAATAGGCTCTGCCTGACCCAAGATGGCTGCCAAGGTCACAGGTTTGGCAACATCCAATCATAAAGCTTTCCCAGTGACTCAGCAAACCATAGAGGAGCCATGTTACTCTTGACCAATTCCGCTGCGGTTGAGTGACACCTACAGTGGAGCAAATAGACGGATATTATATATATATAGATATAGATATAGATAGATATATATATGAATATTTACAGATATATAGATATATATATATCTATATAGATAGATAGATAGATATAGATCTATCTATATTTTATATATATATATATATATATATATATATATATATATATATATATATATATACACACACACATACACTGTGTGTGTTTTTGGCTTCTAGCCTTATATTACATTATAGTATTGTTTTTCTTTTCTTTTCTATAACTCAACTAGTTTTCAACCTGGAAATTGTGTTCAGATGAGAAAGACAAAGGATTCTCAATGTAGCCTTTCAGCAGGCTTTTTGTATTACCGTACAATACAAGCACTTCTTGAATCCTCTATAAGCGTTAGTAATTTCACACAGCCTTTCAAAGTTTGTAAAGCGCTCGAGGGATGTTTTTTTACTGAGTCGTAATTAAATATTGTTATTGCTGGATAATACCGCAGTTTAACATCTCAAGAAAAAAAGTTCTACTTGCTGGTAGGTGATTTAGAAATGCAGTAAACCTTTCTTCAGAACACTGTTGGGCTATTCAACCTACAGGGAGACAGTAGTACATCAATGAATTGTGGTCAGATAATTAATCCTTGACTTGGAGAACCCTGATTTACTGCACCACTTTACATTTGTGAAAGCATATACATTAAAAAACAATAAAATTGTAGTTCTTACTTCTTATGATGAATACCAGCATGTTTTTAAAGGCAAAAAAGAAGCAGAAATGTATGAGACATTGGGGGTTATTTACGAAAGGCAAATCCACTTTGCACTGCAAGTCCACTTGAAAGTGCAGTCGCTGTAAATCTAAGAGGTAGATCTGAAATGAGTGGAAGCACTGCTAATTTTTTCATCCAATTGTGCAAGCTAAAATGCTGTTTTTTTATCTTCCTTGCATGTCCCCCTCGGATCTACAGCGACTTTACTTTCAAGTGCACTTTTTGTGCAAAGTGGATTTTCCTTTAGTAAATAACCCCCATTGCCTTCTAAATGCAGCTTCCTGGCATTGAGGGTTCTTTAGCATCTTATGATCATTAAGAGGGTGTTAGAAACCGGTTGGCAGGAGCACAGCCAATGGAAAATGTCCACATTGGTTTTGATGCACATTGCAGGGGGTATGGCATATTAACCACCCTGGCGGTAATCCCGAGTCTGGCTCGGGTTGGGATTTTAGTATCATAAACGGTAACCCTAGCCAGACTCGGGATCACATCGCTGGATACAGGGAGAAGTTACTTACCTTGTCCCCTTGATCCAGCGATGTCCTCGGCGCTGTGTGATCGAGCTGTCCTCCACTCGATTTATACAGTGCCCGAATGCCGCCGAGCTCTGTTCCCTGTGACGTTACAGCGCACGGGAGCGGAGATCGGCACCATATTCAAAAAAGTTAAAACACACAAAACACACACAGTACTGTAATCTTACAGATTACAGTACTGTATAAAAAAAATTACCCACCCCCTTTGTCCCTAGTGGTCTGTGCAGTGCTCTGCATGCACTTTTATATTATAAATACAGTTTTTTCTGCCTGGAATTTGGAGATTGTCCATAGCAACCAAAAAGTGTCCCTTTATGTCAAAAGTGGTTTTAGACCAACTAGAAAACAGCGATAATAAATTATAATCACTTGCAGAATTGAGCTATAGCGGTTTGTGGGAAGATCCGTCATCAAACACTAAATCTAATGACAGCGACAATTCTGCAAATGAGCAAATTTCAGTGTTTCTGGATTCGATTACATTATTGAATAATTTTTATTATATTATAAACTTTATCATACCCGGGATGTCTGCTAGACTCTGGTTTGAACAGATTTAAGAGAAATTACAGGACTACAATATAAAATGCCAAGGTTAATAATGTGGAGGTTTTTCTGGAGGCATTGACAGTAGGTGAAATCCTAAATATTTATCCACTGCTAATAGAATTTTACTTAATACCATAGTCTCTTTGTTAAAGCAGACATTGCAAAAAATGCAAGACCGCTTCTCTGGAAGCCCCCAGCGCACCAAAACAAAATTACTAATTGAAAGCTAAAAAAATTTAATGAAAATAGTGCTTACCTTGAACCCTGGCTTCCAGGCCCTTTCTAAATCCCTAAGTGAAATTATTGTGCCTCACCAGTGCCTCCTAGAAAGGCTGAGTACCAGAAATTCCTTAGAGCACAGTGCAAGAGCGTATATTTTTTCCAGGGGGCAGTGGTGAGGCACAGGGATGTCACTGATTCCTTTAGGGATCATCTGGATACATAGGTTGTAGAGAACAGAATTTGTATTAAAGTGGTTCTAAAGGCTGAGCTCACTCGATCCAGCAATGCACACAAGCGCTTCGGTTCTCTGGGGACTCTCCCACCTCATTGGCTGAGACAGTGGTGGGAGCCATTGGCTCCCTGCTGCTGTCAATCACAGCCAGTGAGCCAATAAGGAGAGAGAGACACGTAATGCAGTGGCTTGGGGGTGCACCTGCTTTCTCTGGGACCACTCAACAGAAGGGAGAGGCCAGTTGCACCAGCGGGGACCCGAGAAGAAAACAGAGCACAGAGCAGTTAAAGAGGAAGTAAACCCTGATGAGTTTACTTCCTCTTTCATTCCCTGCAAAGGCAAAGCATAATGGACTACTATGCATCGCATAGTAGTCCATTATGTGTCACTTACTTGACACAGGAGCCAGCGAAGTCGCTGCTGTCCCCTGTAGTCCGCCGCATCCATCTTCTTGGTGGGGTCTCCCAGCTCCGCCGCTGTCATTTGGCGAAGCCGCGATGACGTCACTCCCGCGCATGCGCACGGGAGGCGCCACGAGCGGCAGCTCCGTCGTTGAGAATGCCGCGCTCAGTGCGCCTGCGCGCCGCTGTCTACGGCAGATGTGCCGTAGACAGCGGTGCCTGTTTTCGGGCAACTATCTCCTAAACCATATAGGTTTAGGAGATATTTCTTGGACCTACAGGTAAGCCTTAATCTAGACTTACCTGTAGGTCAAAGTGGTTTGTAAGGGTTTACAACCACTTTAAGTATGACATGTTTATTACTTTAATGTTAAACTTCAGCAATAAACAACAAGTATATACCGTATTTATCGGTGTATAACACGCACAGGAGTATAACACGCACATTCATTTTAAGAGAGAAGTTTCAGGAAAAAAACTTAAATTTTAAATAAGGAACTTTGAAGCAAAATAAGGATCAGTGCTCATCTGCAGCTTCACCATTGCCATCAATGCAGCCTCATCAATGCCCATCTGCAGCCTCACAAGTGCCATCAATGCAGCCTCATCAGTCCACATCAATGCAACCTCGCCATTGCCACCAATGCAGCAGCATCGCCATTGCCACCAATGCAGCAGCCTCGCCATTGCCACCAATGCAGCAGCCTCGCCATTGCCACCAATGCAGCAGCCTCGCCATTGCCACCAATGCAGCAGCCTCGCCATTGCCATCAATGCAGCAGCCTTACCATTGCCATCAATGCAGCAGCCTTACCATTGCCATCAATGCAGCAGCCTTACCATTGCCATCAATGCAGCAGCCTTACCAGTGCCATCAATGCAGCAGCCTTACCATTGCCATCAATGCAGCAGCCTCACCATTGCCTTCAATTCAGCAGCCTCACCATTGCCATCAGTGCAGCCTGATTGATGCCCATCTGCAGCCTAGAGGAGACAGGGAGGGGTGTGGGATGAGCACCGGCAGATTACATACAATGAGAATCTCCTAGGATAGACAACAGTGGTCCAATGGTGGCCCAAGAGAAGGGACTTCCTATTACAGAAGCTGCCAAATAAACAGGAGATTCTCACTGTATGTAATCTGAAGATGCTCGTCCCACCCCTCTCCCTGTCCCCTCCAAGGTAGCTAAAATTGAAGTATTAATTGGCGTATAACACGCACACGCTATTTGCACCCGATTTACATGGTGAAAAAGTGTGTGTTATACGCCAATAAATAAAATATTTGTTCAAGTTAGAACTGGCCTACTAAATAATAAATACACCTTTCTGCACTAAGTTAAGCTTTAAAGAACAAAAATGTCAAAGATTCTTTAAAGAGGAAGTAAACCCTGATGAGTTTACTTCCTCTTTATTTCCCTGCAAAGGTAAAGCATAATGGACTACTATGCATCGCATAGTAGCCCATTATGTGTCACTTACCTGACAAAGGAGCCAGCGAAGTCGCCGCTGTCCCCTGTAGTCCGCCGCATCCATCTTGCTGGTGGCGTCTCACAGCTCCGCCGCTGTCATTTGGCGAAGCCGCGATGACGTCACTCCCGCGCATGCGCACGGGAGTCGACAAATGCGGCAGCTCCATTCTTGGAACTGCCGCGCTCAGTGCGCCTGCGCGCCGCTGTCTACGGCGCATGCGCCGTAGACAGCGCTGCCCGTTTTCGGGCAAATATCTCCTAAACCATATAGGTTTAGGAGATATTGCTTGGACCTACAGGTAAGCCTTAATCTATGCTTACCTGTAGGTCAAAGTGGTTTGTAAGGGTTTACAACCACTTTAAGAGAACAATAATATTTTAATCCAGGGAATTGTTTTGACTGCTTTGTGGATTCAGGAAGCATTTTTCTTTCCTGAAAAAGCCAAATTGAGCATAAGGATGACTTGGTTTTGCTTTCCCCTGAACCAAATGCAGCCCCCAGTAACCAATCATATTCTTTGTTTTACTGACCAAAAAAAAAAAAAAAAAAAGATGAAAGCTGATCAGTTGCAACAACTAAATGTTCTTGTGACTGTTGTGACTGAGGGATTGTTGTGGCAGAGTACCAAGACTCAATTATCCCAAACCCAGTAATCCAAAATACAACACCTCAACCAATCCCAAATTACCAAGCAAGAGATACCAATTTTTGGAGATGACTGGCCATAGCAGCCCTTTATTTTAACACAACAAAATATATTTAATACAACATTTGAGAATAATGCAATCGATGCATAACATACAATCAGTACATCAACAGAACAGCAATTGATCCTACCAGGTTTAAGGTTTTTGAAGGTACCTATAAACCCAACAAAAAACTGCCTGTATCTGCCACCCAGGGAAAGGCCCCCAGCTGCTACTACACCGCCTCAGGGACAATGAACCAGCTCTGTACTCTCAGATACAACCTAGTAAAGTTAATGTTACCAATGTAACCTATTGGTGGGAAGGGTCACCCATACCCAACATGGGCCCAACCCATAGCCCTTCAATATTTAAAGACAGTACTGCCTTCAAAGACCCAGAGACATCTGCCAACTGTTTGACTGGCAAACAAAATGACCAGTTCATACTAAAACAAAAAAAAAACAGTATGCCCTGGGGGCAGAGGATAGGAGACACCTCACCAATGCTGGTAAAAGCTCTGATTAAAGCCAAACAGAGGTTCGGCACCATTTCCATTTTCTAAGGAACCAACCATCCCGCAGCCATCCAATGAAGCAAGTGACATCTTATTTTCATAAATAAACCCCCTAGCCCAGTGATGGTGAACTTGGCACCCCAGATGTTTTGGAACTACATTTCCCATGATACTCAACTATACTGCAGAGTGCATGAGCATCATGGGAAATGTAGTTCCAAAACATCTGGGGTGCCAAGGTTCGCCATCACTGCCCTAGCCCATTGTACAGCCTGCCTCTTCTACTCACTCCAGTCATTTTGGCCCTCCTCTTAGCTCAGCTCAGTTCCAGGCCATATACCTTTTATTTTCTCCAAGGTTATATAAATGTCCCTTATCTCAGTTCATGTACGGGCGTGGGAACATTTACATATGTAGTTTGCAGTGTTGGTAGTCGTATCACATAATGTAACGCTCATTTTAGAATTTAGTGGTTCTTTAAAATCTGAACAAGTTGTTGCCAGGTAATAGGAATAATAACTTCTGGGAAATAGAATTGTTAAGATTTTAAAATATTTTCCCCTTACTTTGGAAACAAATGCTGTGTGTATTATGAAGATTGTGTGACATTGTATACAACCAGCAGTGACTTGAAAAGCAATCGGCTTCACAATCTGCAGCACTACGAAACAAAAAGTGTCTTGTAATCGAATGCCATTTGAGTAGAGCGTTGTATACTTGTCTTGATTAAGGTTGCTGATTTTTCCTGCCATTTTCATCTGATACTTGCGAGCTATTCACAATCACAGGCTGTATATTATTTAAACAAGAGGGGACCCGACAAGTTTAAAACAAACAGACTTAACGAGGCTCCAAACGATATGCACAGACAGGCAACAGATGTTCCTTTCAGATCATTGTTAATCCTGCACAATACAGCACTTTAAAAATTAATAGAGGGGGCCTGGTATGATTTTGTCATTGTCGCTAATGATGTTGCAGGTGTGTGATTTGCTATTTAGAGGCATGTGGGGTAAATATGCAGTAGTGATCAAGGTAATAGAAAATACTTTGACACTTTGTTTAAAATAATGGTAAAATATAAACATTCTAGGGAATCAACTAAGCATGCACCACATTAACCACATTGTTCCAGATCTATCTGTGTCACCCACGCCAATTTCTATTTCGGAGTGAAATAAAACTAGTACAGGTCTGCACCTAATTAACAGAAGGAGTGTGGCAGTTTTCCATATGGAGAACTGACGCAGATTCCAGCTAGGTGTGACCTGACGTAGAGAATGAAAGCTGTCTGCAGACAGCTCTAGTGCTAGACCCATAGGAGCTACCGGATAACTGTCCAGGTCTTCCCAAACTCCTGCCCCACAGCCAGGCACACAACAGGCTCATTCACACTCTTTCTTCGAGGACAGGTCTAGGGGATGTTTTTGAGGTTTTTATTTTTGAAGAATTTAGGGTTGAGGGAAGTGGTGTGATACTCCAAAGATAAGAACTGTGTATATCTGAGGACTTGATAATCCTTTCTGAGCAAGCTATAATGAAGTCAGGGCTTGTAAGCATCAGAAGACTTCAACTTAAATAGTAATTAGAGCCACAAGAGCAGAATCCTTTTAGGTAGATTATCTGGACAAAGCTCTTCAGGACACTAGCTGGTGTCCCCTTTAACAGACCCATTATAAGGCACCAGAATGGAAGGTAGAGCACAAGGTCCCAAAGATCTCCCAGTGTTTGTACTCACAAGGCCCAAGGACAGAAGGTAGCCTCCTTCCAATCTTCCAAGCGACACCTTGCATTGATGCCAGACAAATCTTTGCCAGACAGCTTTCCTCAGTCAACTTCTCCTTAGCACCTGGGTCTCAGCATCTCTTCCCCCATGGTCACCCACCTGAGACCTCACAAACAGCAGCTTCTGTCTGGGAGGGCAGTGTGTCCCCCGGGCTGGATTAATCCACTCTGGGAAAAGGCCCAGAGCTTTGTGTACAATCAGAATATATGTAGTCTCCCAGCATGCCATCAGAGCCTGCCTGTCTGGGATAGACCAGGACTGCATCCATATTAATGCTGACATCTACATAACTCCACACCTATCATCCTGAAACTTCTCAAGTTACCTGGATACAGAGGGAGCTATCCAGCAGACTGGCAGTAGCATAGAACACAAAGCAGACCTACTGTAACAAGAAAAAAAACACAGCTTACTGAGTACAGTGAGCCAAACTATGCTTTTATCTTACCCAAATTTACAGTGATTACAGTACATGGGAGGTTTACCAACCCTCCTCCTCCCTCCTGCTGTGAGCTGAGCAGGGGAAAGAGATAGGCAGAGAGAATGGAGCATGCAGCTCTACCTCTCCTGTTCTCTATGGCAGTGGTCATCAACCCTGTCCTCAGGGCCCACTAACAGGCCAGGTTTTATGTATTACCTTGGGGAGATACAGACTAGAATACTGCAATCACTAAGCAGCAAATGATATCACCTGCGATGTATTTCAGTTATCTTACAAACCTGGCCTGTTAGTGGACCCTGAGGTCCCTGTTGGTAATTGATCCCTGTGCCCTATTGCTGGTACCCTTTTGTTAATTAGAAGCAGCATCTGCTATATTTTTTATGTTTAGAAGAGTGAGGTAAGCATTTCCATGGAATTAATTAAAGGTGGGCATGCATGGAATGTTTTTTCTTTTTTTCATCAGCCAGCAGACCAATTGCAAAAAAAAGGATCCCCCCCATCACAATCGAAGTGGACGGGGGAATCCTCCCCGCTATGCTTTTTTATTCTGACACCGGAACTCCTCCGCTGTTAGAATACACTGATGTGGACTGCCGATTGCCGATTGGTTGCATGCACCGAAACCAATTTTTTTTTACCAGCAGCCATAAACTAATCTTGAACGGCTTAGTTCGGTCTAGATGGATCAAAATGTGGCAAAATTCATGTGTGGTTGCACATTTTGATGTGCGTCATGGTGCGCTACCGGCCGCTGTGTTATGTATTGATGCACATCTGAATGCATTCATTAATGTGTTTCGATTTCAATGGAAAATGCCTCAAGCAGAAATGCAAAGACCTGAAAATGGAATTGTCATCACCCCTTGGATGTATTTCCTATTTTCTGCAGTGATGAAAGGCTAATGGGCGTATTTATAAAGCAGTGAAGGCCAATTGACACTTAACCGTTCCGTTGCAATGTGTTAATTTGGAAGCTGATTGGTTACTATGCAGAGCTGTATCAGATGTCGCATTCTTCAGTTTTAGTAAATAACCCCCACTGTGTTGGGATGCCATTCACAATGATGCCATTCACATACACATCAAGCAGGTCCATTGGCATGTATCGTGGTAACACGTTAAAGCATACGCAGCCACAATGCATTAGTGTGAATGTGCTTATAAAGCAAAGCTCCATACGCCTTCAGAACAAAATTAAAGTCAGCAGCTACAAATACTGTACTGACTTTTAATATACATACCTGCGGTGTCTTTTAGCCTAGCTGATTTTTCAATCGGCTCTTGGGTGCTGCCGCCACCATCTCGAGAGGGGGAAACCAGCTGTGAAGCCACAAAGCGCAACACACTGTGAATGGCCCAGCGGCGGAAGGAGAAGAAGGGCCAAACTTCTGAGTTTGGCACTGTGAAGTCAGCCAGAAGTGGTTTTGCCAGGTTCCCACTGCCCCGAAAAGTGCCAAATGTGGCAGCAGAGGGGGGGGGGGGGGGGGGGGAGGAGGCAAATAAGCGGAGCTTCCCCTTTTGGGTGGAGCTCCGCTTTATTGTGACATTTACCAGATATTCACTGCAGGCTTATCTTCCTAGTGCATGTGTTTTAAGTTACAGAGAATGACTAAACTACCTGTGACTGCTTGGTGAATTTCAAATTCATTGCTTTAGAAATATATACCCCCGAGGGCTTGTCCACACATGTAGCCAGAGGGTGATAAAAGCAGGCAGCTGGGCTATAGTTTTACCACCCCCCCCCCCAAAAAGAAAGCTATGCAGCTGCTCAATGAATGAATGAGTGACTTGTATAGTGCTACCTATGCAAACTGAATCGCCTCAGGGCGCTTTCTTGTCATCAGTGTCCATCTGCAGCTTATTTTATGTGGTCCTTTAGCCTGTAGGGTTCTGACACACTTACAACATTGACACACACATACACATATGGCCATCTTTTTTGAACAGGGTCTAATTAACCTACCAGCATGTCTTTGGAGTGCGGGAGGAAACTGTAGTACCCAGAGGAAACCCGTGCAGGCACAGGGAGAACATGCAAACTCCAGGCAGATAGTGTCGTGGTTGGGATTTGAACCAGCAACCCTATTGCTGCTAGGTGAAAGTGCTAACCACTACACCACTGTGCTGCCCCTCAGATGCTCTGCATTATAGCAATGGCAAAAATGAAACCTCGTAGTGTTTTTTGGGGCAGCCACGCAGCTGCTCTGCGTTGCAGGTGGTTGTGGCGTAGTGCTTTAGATTTTTCAAGACTAAAACATGCAGTAAGGAGATGACATATCACCTCCCGCCTCTCATCTGAATGAGCCCTTACTATAGCAGAGCCAAGGACAGTGCTGGAATGTTACCTCCAGCTTTGTGCAGACTTCTGAGAGGGTCAAGCCTCGTACACGATTGGATTTTCCAAGGGAAATGTGTGATGACAGGATGTTGGCGGAAAGTTCAACTGTTTGTAACGCTCCATCGGACAATTGTTGTCAGATTTTACGTGGACAAATGTTAGATAGCAGGTTTTAAAATTTTCCGCAGACAAATATCTGTTGTCGGATTTTCCGAGTGTGTGTACAGAAGTCCATTGGACAAAGTACAAACACGCGTGCTTGGAAACAAGGACGAGCCAGGATTGGTCAGTCTTGTAAACTAGCGTTCGTAGAATTATCATTCGTGACGTGGCAAATTTTGAAATCGCAAAATGCAGCGCACATTCTCTTCTTCTTTAATGGGATAATAATGAAGCTGCTTTGCTGGTGATACTGATGGAGTTATTTTTTAAAACAAATTTGCAAAGGCTTTTTTTCTTCTAGTGATATCAAGAATAATATTATTATATTTTTTTATATGTGCAAGTTACCACAACACCATTATCCCGTAGTTTTAAGATCAAAGATACAACTATGTTGGTGTCCCTTGTTAATTTTACATTGTATTTTTTTAAATGTAACTGCCTACTCCCAAACTGTCATTTGACGTAAAACACAATGGGGGTTATTTACAAAAGGCAAATCCACTCTGCACTGAAAGTGCACTTGGAAGTGCAGTCGCTCTAAATCTAAGGGGTAGATCTGAAATGAGTGGAAGCTCTGCTGATTTTATCCTCCAATCATGTGCAAGCTAAAATTCTGTTTTTTATTTACCTTGCATGTCCCCCTCGGATCTACAGCAACTTTACTTCCAAGTGCACTTTCAGTGCAAAGTGGATTTTCCTTTCGTAAATAACCCCATAGCCAAGTATTATTCTACACAATTTTTTTTTTTATTGTGCATTAAAAAAGAAAACAACAAAAATTAGACATGCTATCTGCCAATACAACTTAACCAAAAAGTACATTCTATGCATCCAAAAATATAGAAAATATACCAAATCAAATCATTATTATTTAACCAAAAAATAAAATAAAAGCCTCAAGCATGTGTCTTGCTTCTTAATATAGGGGGTCAACAATGCCAAGAGTTGGTGAAAGTAGGGGTCCATCTTCCGAAAGATAATTCCAAAAATCATCCTGATTATTCTCCTGGAGCTCCCACAGCAAAGGCATATGACATAATTGGTCACGATTAATAAAGCAACCAATTTTTGGTCCAAGAACTCCTCCTGTTCCTTGACTGGACTTGGGTCAAAGCAATAACTCCAAGGCCAATAATAAATAACACGTTATCTCCTCCGATTCTGCTACATGTCTGGTTGACGAACACCCGTTCAGAAATTAACTGAAAAGCACGAAGTGAAAAGCGCAAAATGAAAGGCGCAAAATGAAAAATGCGAATCACACTCACTTCTACTAACATGAAATTAGCAGAAGGAGCCCAAAGGGTGGCGCTAAAGAGCTGAAAAACCACGTAGTATGTCAGTACATTTGTTTTTGTTGGCCAACAATTCCTTGCCGTTTTTATGGCAAGACAAAATCCAGGCACACGCCTTCGGACAAAAGTCTGAGGTTTTGTCTGCAGAAAATCCGATCATGTGTACGAGGCATCCAATGCATTTAGCAAGGAAAGACATTTTTGGGGAGTTCTGTACTGTCGTCATTGTTTCATATACCCTGAGGACTGAATGATTTATGAACTAGGAAAACAAATGGCACAAGTTGTGAATGTTTGTACTTGTTTGCACTGTGGTTATGTTTGCAAATGTTCTTAGCTTGGTGGTTGTACTAAAACTTGATGTATTGGTACTGCTTGGACCTTGAAGATGGGGGCACACCTTGAAAATGTGTGTTAGTGCAAATAAAAAAATATCACAGACACTACTCAAAAGTTTTTTGCAAGTTTTTTTTTTTTTTTTTTAACAAAACTAGTTTTTGCCTTTTCATAAAAACCTGTGCATTCATTGTATGTTTTAATGTTCAAATGCATGAGTCATATTAACAAAACTTTGCACAGATGTGCATTGAGAGACGAGGATTATGGCTGTGTCTTAAAGCGTTACTAAAACCAATGGTTCAAGAACGGTTGACCGCACTCCCTAGTATGACGCCGTGGTAATTACTTTATTGAAGATAAAAATTCATCAAGATACATCATGAGACATCTTGCCATGCCTGCATAGAGGTTTCATGATGTCTTATGGTGTATTTTGAGGGATTTTTATCTTCAATAAAGCATTTATCACTGCTTCATACTTAGGAGTGTGATCAACCTTTCTTGAACCATTGGCTCTTATTCAGGCTGCAGACTGGACATGCACCACAAGAAAAAAACACAGCAGTCAAATCAGTCTGTATATGCAGTAAAACATGCTTGTTATACCTGCTGTGTAACCTAAGGGGTTAATCCTCTGCATTGTGTAAAAAGGCTGTTTGATCCTGTCTTCTCTGATCTTCCCATTCTCCCCCCAGTCCATCTCCTGATAGAACAGATCCTTGGGGACATGCTGCACATGCCCAGTTTGGTGTGTATTGCTAGAGTTTTTTTCTTTTTCTTTGGAGGGTCCATGTGATCAGCATAGGGCCAATCAGCACTGTCCAGACAGAAAGTCAGGGGCATCATAGGACAGTCAAAGGAGAATGACAATTCCTCTTACAAGCTTTAACCAGTGCTTGGCCAGACACTGATAGAAGTCACAAGACTGCTATAACTGCTGATGCGAAAAGGTATTTAGAAGTTTATATTTACTAAAATGCTCCAGGGCTCAGTAAATGAGTAAAAGCTCTGCTAACTTCCATCATCCAATCATGTGGAAGCAAAAATTCATTTTTTTGGGGGTATTGGGTATTCTTTGCAAAGTGAAGCCTAACCTCATTTACTAAGCTCTGGAGCAACTGCACTTGCAGTGTGCATAGTCTTTTTGCCTTTTGTAAATCCACCCCTATAAGTCTACACTATTGAACTTTTTCACAATATTCTATTTTGCTGAGATACTGAATTTTGTTTTTTCACTAGCTGTAAGTCATAATCATCAAAATGAAAAGAAAGACATGTATGGAATATATCACGGTCTAGCCTGCAGATTTATGTTGTGAAATTCTTACCTGCAGATCTGTGACTCCATTTCACATGTGGCGTTTGGCTTCTCTGTTCGCATTTGGGTTTTCACCTGCTCTCCTTTTCCCTTCTTTTACTTCCTGGGTCACCTCCTTGTTTGCGTCTCTATAAATATAATATATATATATATATATATATATATACACACACATGCTCAGCGCAATGCTCTTTGCCTGAGCAACGTCACAGTTCTCAGAGCCCCGTTTGCTTGTTGCTTTTGTAGCCGACTACCTGTGTACTGACCCTGGCTCTTTGTTTACTGCCTATGCTTGTTTGCTACCTGTCCTGACCTCAGGTTGTCTCCTGCTGCTTGTACTCTGCACATGTGTTTGGTCTCTGCATCCTAAGCTGGGCATACCTGGGGGCCACGATCTGGTTCCAGCTTGCTGCAAGTCCATCCCCACCATCAGGGGTTCTGGTGAAGAAGCAGGCTGGGGCTTAGACTCCGCGCCCTGGAGAAACCCGAGTTGGCGATCAAAGGGCTCATAATTACAGACTCTTGACACACTCTGTGTAACGCATTTATATAATATGAGTTTCACTTTTTGAATTTAATTACTCAAATAAATTAACTTTGTGATGATATTCAAATTTTTTGAGATGCACCTGTAGGTGCCTATACTGTTTAAAATCCAGTAAGGCCCTGTCTCGCTCTGCTCTGCACATGCAAATTTGTCCTGTATTCTCGGCACAGCGCCGATTATCATTGAGTCACTACAGGCTTATCTGCTGACAGCCTCAAGATGTACTGCTGATGAAGGGAGAAGAAGCAGTAGAAATGAAAGACTATGCTTACAGAACACAGATTAGGAAGAGAGAAAAGAAAAGCAGAAGAGGTGACAGAACAAACTCTGTTGCCAGGGAGACACAAAATAGCTAAACTTACAGAGAGTCTCTTATCTTCTCTCCCTTCTCCCTCGGCAGTAGGGATGGGCTCAATCCCCCCCCCCCCCCTTCGATTCGCAGCAGAACACCACGAACAGGCAAAAAGTTCCAGCAAACTTTTTTTTTTTAAACAATATTTTTTTCAGGATCAGTGATTTTTATAATGCTTAAAGTAAAAAACAATAAAAATGTAATATTCCTTTAAATATCGTGCCAGGGGGGTCTTCTTAGTCTGCATGTAAAGTGGCAATGTGTAGAGCATGCCACAGCAATAATGACATTTCTGAAGGAAAAAATGTAATTTAAACTTGCTTGCAGCTGTAGCATATTGCTGGCTCCCAGCAATATAGATGAAAAATTAAGGAAAAAAATGGCGTAGGGTCCCCCCCAGTCCATACAAGGCTCTTCGGGTGTAGTATGGATATTAAGGGGAACTCCATGCCAAAATTTAAAAGAAAATAGGTGTGGGGGTCCTCCTCAAAATCCATACTAGGCCCTTATCCGAGCATGCAGCCTGGAGGTCAGGATAGGGGTGGGACAAGCGAGTGCCCCCCTCCTGAACCATACCAGGCCCCATGCCCTCAACATGGGGAGGGTGCTTTGGGGTCCCCCCCAAAGCACCTTGTCCCTATGTTGATGATAAGAGCCTCTTCCCGACAACCCTGGCCATTGGTTGTCAGGGTCTTATAGGCAGGCTTTATCGAAATCTGGATCCAGGATCCTGCCCCCTCTCATGTGAATGGGTATCGGGTACAATGTACCCCTACCCACTCACCAAAAAAAGTGTCAAAGTAAGGACCACAAAAGACAGTTTTTGACAATTCCTTTATTAAAGAAATGTAATCAATCATGCAGCTCGATGGACCGAAAAAAAGAAAAAACAAAAAAACTCTGCTTGCCCTGATGTAATTGGGTGAGCCCACCCCCTCTGACATCACATTATGCCAGAAGGGGCGGGGTCACTCGGTTACATCACCGGGTGGTGCTGCCCTTGCCTATATAGCAGCTGCCAAGAGACAGCAGTTACAGGGAGGCTTTCCATGGAGGCGGAGCTTTTTAAATTTTTTCTATTTTTTGGGTCCGTCGGGCAGCGTGATTACAGATGGATGGACATCGCAGGACACTTTTTTTTCTTTTTTAATAAAGGAATTGTCAGAAACTGTCTGTTATGATTTTTACTTTTTGACACTTTTTTTGGTGAATGTACCTGATACCCATTTACATGGGGGGGGGGGCGGGATCTGTTGAGGGCAAGTGGCCTGGTATGGTCTGGGAGGGAGGGGCACTTGCTTGTCCCCCTCCCTTTTCATGGCCCGCCAGGTTGCTTGCTCGCATAAGGGTCTGGTATGGATGTTGAGAGGGACCCCACTCCAATTTTTTTTTTTATTTTGGCATGGAGTTCCCATTAAAATCTATGCCAGACCCAAATGTGATACAGTACAGGGATCTGCCCCCTGATTGCCCCACAAATAAAGAGTACCTGTGACCAGCCCATCAGAGTACCTGTGACCAGCCCATCAGAGTACCTGAGTACCTGTCATCAGCTCATCAGAGTACCTGTCTCCGGCTCATCAGAGTACCACCTGTCACCAGCCCATGCCTCATAGATTATACATTGGGGTGTTTGTTTTCCAAAATGGGGTCATTTTGTAGGTAATTCTATTGTCCTGGTGCTCCAGGACCTTCAAAATTGTGATATGAAGGAATGAAATTAGATGTGCAATTTATTGCTCCTAGAACGCCTGATGGTGCTTCTTGAATGTTGGGCCTCTGCATGTGGCCAGGCTGTGTAAAAGTTTCACACATGTGGTATCGCCATACTCAGGAGGAGAAGCAGAATGTATTTTGGGGTATAATTTTAAGTATGCTTATGCTGTGTGTCAGAAATAATTTATTATGACAATTTTGTGTAAAAAAAAAAAAAAAATGTATTTCTTTATTTTCCCAAGAATCGTGGAAAAAAAATACAACTTCAAAAAACTCACCATGCCTCTTACTAAATACCTTGGACTTTTTACTTTCCAAAAAATGGGTCATTTGGGGGGTATTTGCGCTGTCCTGAAATTTCAGGGCCTCAAGAATTTAGTCGGTTTTTAATAATTTGCACCATAGCTTGTAGACTGTAACTTTTCACACAGACCAAATAATATAAACGAATTTGGGTTATTTTTACCAAAGATATGTAGAAGTATAACATTTATGAACAAAAATTGCTTATTTCCAAAATTTTCGCTCTTGTTTTACTTATATCACAAAAAATAAAAAACCCAGTGGGGATTAAAGTGGTTGTAAACCCTTTACAACCACTTTAAACTACAGACAAGCCAATAATTAGGCTTACCTGTTGCTGCACTGGATATCTCCTAAACCTGCACACTTTAGGAGATATCCCGACGTCATGCGGCACATGCGCACTTAAGCCAACTGAAGCAATGGCACGTATGTGCCGTTGCTTCAGTTGTACTGTGCCGTTTCCCTGGCAGCTCCTGCGCAAGCGTATGAGTGACGTCATCGTGGCTCCGGCCAATCACAGCGTCGGAGCTGCTATACCCAGAAGTAACTTGGAAGTAATCTCCAACACCGGTGCCGCGATACCCAACAGTAACCCAGAAGTAACCACCGGGATAGATGTCACTGGCCAGAGGGGGAGACGAGAACGGCTGTGGGGGCTTCGTTTTCGGGTAAGTAATTCATAATGAGCGAGTATGCTATGCTCATTATGCCTTTATCTTGTAGGGTGTTTCCAAGAGGGTTTAAAACCACTATAAATATCACCAAAAGAAAGATCTATTTGTGTGAAAAAAATGATAAAAATTTTGTTTGGGTACAGTGTTGCATGAATGAGTAGCGCTGTGAGAGCGCTGAAAGTTGAAAATTGGTATGGGCAGGAAGGGTGTATAAGTGCCTTGTATTGAAGTGGTTAAATACCACCAAAAGAAAGTTCTATTTGTGGGGACAAAATGATAAAAATTGTATTTAGGTGTTTAGGTGTTGAATGCCCACGCATATGTCATTCAAAGAGTAACATAAAATTGGCCTGGGCAGGAGGGGGGGTTTAAGTGCCCAGTAAGGAAGTGGTTAATTCAAAAGCTGAAGTTAGAAGCTGATTGGCTACCATGCACAGCTGCTCCAGATTTTGCACTCTCCAGTTTTAGTGTGCCAATTAACACACAGAGCCGGCTCAGGAGTGAGCATGCACAAGTGCCCCAGAGCAAGCAGCTTATTGTGGAGGCACTCAGCAGAGGGGAGAAGCCTGAAGCACCTGTGGGGAACCCAAGAAGAGAAGGATACAAAATCATTACACAGAGCAGCTAAGTATAACATGATTTTAAATATTTAAAAAAATGCCTTTAGAATCACTTTACAAAAATATTAGCTTTTTTCCGGAATACATATTTAATATTCTACCATTTTTTTGTTTTTTTATTATTTTATGTGCGTCTATAACTGCAGTATATTATAGCTTTCACAACATATTTTTTAGGTTCCTAGTTTTATATAAAAAGAGCAAACGAAATAACAATTATGACTTAAAACGCTTTACTACACGGTTTGCTTTTGGCGTATTTGATCTCAGAGAGGGGATTCCAAACATTTCCTGCACACAGAGAGCATTATTAATGAGACTAGAAGAACATGTCTTTGCTGCAGCTTGAGCTGTTCTACGGCTTTGTATCTGGTGATGCTTATTTTTAATATTGCTGCTTCCCTTTGTACTTAGCTTTCATTAACATTCCCAGGAATAGATTGAAATGGCAGAATAGGGCCAACAACAAGCAAAAAAAAGAAGTTTGCTTATTTCTATTTAGACATTTTTGGAGGCAGCAGACGTGCTGGAGAACAGATGTAATCTGTGATCCGTATTCCTGTGGATGTGTCCTGAACTGTACAGTAAATCGTGACTCTTTTAACAGATCATCTAACGATTGCCTAATTTATTTTTATCATGTAGTAATGTGAAAGGAATGTACGCAGGCATTTATACATGTGCCTGTGTTGTATTGCTATGTGTTGTACATAGCACAGAGCATGTGCAGAGACATGTCAACATTCCTTTTTGGGGCTTCTGCACACAGGTCGGCTGAGCCCATTTGGAGTAACTGCAGAAATATTTCATCCGTCTGGGCAGCCAGGTGTAGCGAATCGCCTGTCATTGAGATGAATGGCTGCGTGTCGTTGTACTCGTGTATACAGTGCTTTTGTAAACCCAAGTACAGCGTACCGGTGTTGGCATAAAATAAAAACATTTCTATTTTTTGTAATTGTTCGTACTCTGTACTTTGTGTTTTACGGTTGCACCGGCGAATTCACAAGTACAGCGGCCTAGGTGGAGGAAATATGGCTGCAGTTACACTGAACAGGTTCAGCCAGTCCTGTGTTAGAATCCTTGTTCACCAGGGAGAAGTTGTAATATACCAGTGGTCTCCCAACTGCAGCCCAGGGGCCAGATGTGGCCCTTTGCTTGCCTTTATCCGGCCCTTGGGGCACTTTTCCTCCCACTGATACAAGATAATATTCCTTCCACTGTAACCAATAATTCCTGGTGGTGACATTAACAACAGGGGAACTATTTCTCCCATTGACACCAACGATGGGGCACTTTTCCTCAAACTGATACCAACAATTGGGATCTATTCCACCCACTGACACCAACAATGGAGCACTATTCTTTCCACTGATACCAATGATGAGTCACTAATCCTCCCCCTGATACCAATAATGAGATCCTATTCCTCCCCCCGATACCAATGATGGGTCCATATTCCTCCCACTGATACCAACAATGGGGCACTATTCCTTCCACTGATACCAAGGATGGGACACTATTCCCACCACTGATACCAACAATGGGGCACTATTCCTTCCACTGATACCAATGATGGGACACTATTTCTACCACTGATACCAATGATGAGACACTATTCCTCCCACTGATACCAATGGTGGGGCACTATTCCTCCCACTGATACCAATGATGGGACACTATTCCTCCCACTAATACCAACAACGGGGCACTATTCCTCCCACTGATACCAATGATGAGACACTATTCCTCCAACTGATACCAATGGTGGGACACTTCCTCCCACTGATACCAATGATTGGACACTATTCCTCCCACTGATACCAACAATGGGGCACTATTCCTCCCACTGATACCAATGATGGGACACTATTTCTGCCGCTGTTACCAATGATGGGACACTATTTCTGCCGCTGTTACCAATGATGGGACACTATTCCTCCCACTGATACCAATGGTTGGGCACTATTCCTCCCACTAATACCAACAATGGTGCACTATTCCTCCCACTGATACCAATGATGAGACACTATTGCTCCAACTGATACCAATGGTGGGACACTATTCCTCCCACTGATACCAATGATTGGACACTATTCCTCCCACTGATACCAACAATGGGGCACTATTCCTCCCACTGATACCAATGTCAGAGAGTTGGACTGATGATGTTACAACCTCAACTGAGCCAATCAGAGGAAGCTTTTTTATTCATTGATGGGATACATTGCTTGCTCTGAGCGGCTGAGCGCCACTGCAGTAAACTCTTCTGTGTTCTGGGAATGAGACAGAAAGTCTCGGCTCGCAACCGGAACACAGTGCAGTAAGCTGTATGTAGCCGCAGCTATGTACGGTTTATATAGCATATCTAGGGGTCTCACAGGTTAGTGAGGGACATTTCGTTTGGGCCAGCTGTGTGGAAAGATGGAGTTTTTCTTTAAGGCCTCATGCGCACTGGGTATAAAAAATGCTGCTTATACAGATGATTGCCATTTTTTTTCTTTCAGCCTGTAGAAGCAACTCTTTGTTAGCCTATGGGGTTGATTTACTAAAACTGAAGAGCGCAACAGCTGGTGTAGCTCTGCATAGAAACCAATCAGCTTCCAGCTTTTATTGTCAAAGCTTAATTGAATAAGCGGAAATTAAAAGCTGATTGGCTACCATGCACTGCTGCACCAGATTCTGAGTGCTCCAGTTTTAGTAAATCTCCCCCTATGTGTCCATGTACATTTGGGTGTTCACAGGCATATTTGTAGAGAAGCGTTTAAAGGGTAAAAAAAAAAAAAAAAAACACAAGTGCGTTGTTGACAGGAGCTTTTGGGCAAAAAAAAAAAAATCTTGATTCACCTTAACCACTTACAGACCGGACCATTTTGCTGGTCAAACACCAGACCACTTTTTGCGATTCGGCACTGCGTCGCTTTAACAGACAATTGCACGGTCGTGCGACGTGGCTCCCAAACAAAATTGACGTCCTTTTTTCCCACAAATAGAGCTTTCTTTTGGTGGTATTTGATCACCTCTGCGGTTTTTATTTTTTGCGCTATAAACAAAAATAGAGCGACAATTTTGAAAAAAACACATTATTTATTTTTTACTTTTTGTTATAATAAATATCCCCCAAAAATATATATAATATATATATATATATATATATATATATATATATAAAAAAAATTTCCCTCAGTTTAGGCCGATATTCTTCTACATATTTTTGGTAAAAAAAAAAAACGCAATAAGCGATTATTGATTGGTTTGCGCAAAAGTTATAGCGTTTACAAAATAGGGATAGTTTTATGGCATTTTTATTAATAATTTTTTATTAGTAATTGCGGTGATCAGCGATTTTTATTGTGACTGCGACATTGCGGCGGACACATCCGACATTTTTGACACATTTTTGGGACCATTGTCATTTATACAGTAATCACTGCTATATAAATGCAGTGATTCCTGTGTAAATGACACTGGCAGTGAAGGGGTTAACCAGTGGGTGGCAGTGTAGGGGTTAAGTGTTCCCAGGGGTGTGTTACTAACTGTGGGGGGGCTGGGCTTTCATTTAGTGAACACTGGTCTCTGCTCCAATCACATGGAGCAGAGATCAGTGTCACTAGTTGCTAGGCAGAATGGGGAAATGCTGTTTACACGGCATTTCCTCCATTCAGCCACCCCGTGAGACGATCGCGGGTATGCCCGCGGCGATCGAGTCCGCGGGACCCGCGTCCGGACTCACGGGGGTCCCGACCGGCGCGCGAGCGCGCCGCCGGCGGCGTGCTCGCGATGGCAGGGCGGCATTAAAGAGTGGACGTACTTGTACGCCAATATGCCTGCCCGTGCCATTCTGCTGACGTACATCGGTGTGCGCCGGTCGGGAACCGGTTAAATAAGGCCTCATGTACACTGCTGCTAGTAAACGGACGTTCAGAGGCATTTGGCTGCTTTTCTCAGCTGCCCCTGAACTCATCCAATGCTATCGTATGTGTACATGTACACAGGTTCCATTAATGTCGTTTTTAGGCAGTTGAGTTTAGAGTCCTTTTTTAGAAAGCAAAAAGATGAGTTCAGACGCTGAGTTTAGAGGCATTTCAAGCGCCAAACGCTTCGAAACCCGTCTAAACACGGTAACTCGCTTTTAGCCAGGTTTCGTTTACAGGCGTTTTTCATTTTGCCTATTAAAAAAAAAAAAAAAAAGAATAAAACATTTTTTTCAAACGCTTCTTAACGCAAACGCGGCTAAACGTGGCATGTAAAGGTGGCAAAACGTACGTTTTAAACATCCCCTGTACATTAAGACTAAGCACAAAATTTAGGCGCGTCAAGCGTTTTGAAGTGTACCTTTTTTTTTTTTTTTTTTTTTTTTTTGCGTCCTGGGGAAATAAACGCAAACGTGCCTAAACTCGTGTAAATAATGCTCCATAGGACCCTTTATGTTGTTTTTTCTGCCTGCAGTTCTGCCATTTTTTCTGCTGCCTTGTGTGGACTGACCTTCAGGTTGCATATCTGGCACAGTGATTGGATGATTAGGAACCACTCTGATTGCTTTACTATTATTAGTAGGAATGGAAGCTGTGACAGCTGGGTTTGACAACTAACAGCAATGCAAGGTGTCAACTCTAATAACTGTGATGTAAAGATGGTGTTTATTTACTGTACATGTCCTTAGTGTGCTTAGGAACATTTATATATAAATTGCAGGTCATAAGAGGTTACATTTTTTTTAACCGCAGAGGGGGTTGAGGATATGTTAGTATGTCTAGCCAAGTGGCGGTTCACACCAGCACGGCTTCAAAGTCGCACGACTTTGGAGCCAACATCCCTGTGCGACTCTATCGTGGCTTGCATACAACTTCTTTAACAGAAGTTAATGCAAGTCTTGATGAAGTCGATCCAAAGTAGTGCAGGAACCTTTTTCTAAGTCAGAACGACTTGAGTCGTGACGATTTGAATAGTTCCATTTCCGTTAAGGTGTCTTTTTTTTTCTTTTGGCGGTTTTTGCGACAATTTTGAAAAGAAAAACAAAATTTTTTACTTTCTGATATAAAACATATCCACAAAAAAAAAAAGAAGTAAAACAACAAATGTATTCATAATTTTAGGCCAATATGTATTCTTCTACATTTTTTTGGTAAACAAAATCCTAATAAGTGTATATTGATTGGTTTGAGCAAAAGTTATTGTGTCTACAAAGTATGGGATATATTTATGGAATATTTATTTTTTGATTTTATTTTTACTACTAATGGTGGCGATCAGCGACTTATAGCAGGACTGCAATATTGCGGTGAACAAATCGGACACAAACTGACACTTTTGGCACTTTTTGGGGACCAGTGACACTAATACAGTGATCAGTGCTAAAAAATATACACTGTCACTGTACTAATGAAACTGGCTGAGAAGGTGTTAACATCAGGGGCGATCAAAGGGTGAACTGTGTGTCTAGCCAGGGCTTGTGTACTGTGTAGGAGGTGCTGTTACTAGGGGAAGGCATTGATCCATGTTCCTTCTTTGCAGGAACACAAGATTAATGCCTTCCCTACTGACAGAACGGTGATCTGCCTTGTTTACATAGACAAATTGCCATTCTGGCTCTCTGTCAAATGATCAGCAGGTGCCGGCAGACATCGAGTGACATCACATATGTGCCCCAGACCCAGAAATGCAGGATCATGTACTAGACACGTGATCCTGCGCAGCAGAGCCACCTTGCCGCTGTTTATGTAAGTTATACAGACGGCAAGTGGTTATATGGAAAGCTTATTCATTTATTAATTTATTTATATTTATATATCCACCTCAGCTCTGGAAGGGGTTAGCCCCTTCACGACTATGCCATATTTTGCTATTTAGCACTGAGCTACTTTAACTGATAATTGTGCAGTCATGCAATGCTGTAGTCAAATTAAATTTACTTTATATATATATATATATATATATATATATATATATTTGTTTACACAAATAGAGCTTTCTTTTGGTGGTATTTGATCACTATTTTATTTTTTATTTTTTATTATATAAACCTAAAAATACCAAAAATTTTGAAAAAAAACCCTAATATTTTAAAGCATATCCAATAAAAAAAATAGAAAAATCTAATTTCTTCATACATTTTGGCTAAAATGTATTTTGCTAAATGTCATTGGTAAAAAAAATCCCTCAAATTTGATTTGGTTTGTGTAAAAGCTATAGTGTCTACAAACTATTGTATATACTGTATATATTTAAATTTTTTATTTATTTTTTACACTACTAATCAGTGATCAACTATAATGGGACTGGGATAGTGTAGCAGACAATCTGAATCATTGGCTGAGACCTGCTGACCGACTCGCCGGGGGGGGGGGGGGGGAGTGGGGGTTGTGCATGCATGCGTCCTAAACCCAGAAACAGGCAGTGATGTACCAATATGTCGATTTGCTTGTATGGGCCGCTCATCCGCAACAGGACAGCAGGAGATAGTCTCTGTGATGTTGACCAAGGCAAAGGCAGAGATAATCGGGGCTGGACAGCTTAACAGGACTGACGAGCAGGAAATCATCAACAGGTGAGTCACTGTGGACAGATAGGCAGTTAGCTGACAGCTGAGAGCCCAGCCCTGACAATGGGGCAATACATGGCATTAAGAACCGGGGTATGTAAACTTTTGATCAGGGTCATTTGGGTAGTTTCTGTTGCCATTATGATTTAAGAAGAGTAAACACAGTTGATTACCAATAAAGGGCTTCACCCAAACACTAACCATGAGTGAAAGAAGTTTTTGTGTTATTATTCATATTCTCTGAAAAATGGCCAAGAAATCATAAATTCTGCCAGGGTATGTAAACTTATGAGCCCAACTGTATATATGTTCATTTCATTTTTCTTTTACTAATATTTATATAAGATTACATATATCCAATGGTAAAGGCACGTAATTATATGTAGACTGTACATTAATATTTAAACAAATAGGAAATGAAAACAGCCAGTGGGCAGTATTATTCCTGCCAAACTTTGTGAACCTGTGGCTCTTTACACAGCTCTTTATTTACTTCTTTAACTGGTAGACATTATGCAGCATTAACCCCTTAACCATCAACAATAGCGTGCAGTATGAGATATATTATATAAATGTGTGTATTTGCAATTACTTTCATAATACAGGCTTACAAATATGTGAGCCGTCCAGCCCAGATGTTTCTAAAGCAACAGCAGTGCTGATGTACAGGCACTTTATGGTGCCTGCAAGTATGTTAAAGGGGAGCTGTAAAAAAAAAAATATATTAAAAGTCAGCAGCTACAAATACTGCAGCTGCTGACTTTTAATAAATGGACACTCACCTGTCCCAGGGTCCAGCGATGTCGGCAGCAGATGACGAGCAATCACTTGTCTCTCAGCTGCCCCTGCCGCCATCCTCGGTAAGGGAATCGGGTAGTGAAGCGTTGCGGCTTCACTGCCCGGTTCCCTACTTCGTATGCGCAAGTCACGCTGCGCGTCTCTACTGGTCCCCGCTGTGTCCTGGGAACTGTGTGTTTCCCAGAACAACACGGGGGGGGGGGGGCAGGGCATCTGCGGCTAGCCTGTCCCGGAAGTGGGTGCAGATACCTGGATTATACAGGTATCTGCACCCCCCTCCCCCCTGAAAGGTGCCAATTGTGGCACCAGAGGGGGAAGGGTTCCGATGAGCGGACCTTCCACTTTACGGTGGAGGTCCACTTTAAGCTGGCTACACACAGCTTGATTTTTGGATAATTCCTGTGAATCCACACCACCAGGTTTGACAAACTTAGATTGAGAAATTAAAGAAGCCAGACAGCAAAAAGTGGCCGAATAGTGATTGCAGCCAAGCAGCTGGAGTTTTTGTTTGGGTATTCTGACAGCTATGGCTGTAAGAATACAATAGTGTGCAGCAGGAAATTTGTTTATTTGCACTGTTTAGCATGAATGGGGGTTTTCTCTCATTCGGTCAGCTTTATTTTTCAAATTGATCCCTTGTACATGTGGATCCCCTTAGCCCTTAGACGGTCGGAGAATCCGTCGGAATGTGTCCTATCGGACCGTGTCGTCGGATAATCCGACTGTGTGTGGTATGCATCGGACTGATTCCGTCGGAATATCCGTCGGACCCAATTTTCCAACATGTTGGAAATATTTCCCGACCAACTGGGCCGATCGGACATACTCCGATCATGTGAGAATTTTGATCGGACCAAGTGCCACGCATGCTCAGAACAAATTCCTACATCAAAGCTATTGGCTACTAGCCTGAATGTAGTCCCATCGTAACGAAATTACGTCATCACGTTCTGAAAGATCTGATTTTTCGCCAACTTTGTCCGACCGTGTGTATGCAACAGTTTTGGACAAGATCCGACGGACAAAATCCGACGGGCAAAATCCGACGGATTTGGTTGTGGAAATCTCCGACCGTGTGTACAGGGGCTTAGAGTCTTATGTCAGAGTGCATGTTGGATTTTGAAATACATAAGATCAGAGTTTCTGCATGTGTAACATGGATATAAGACTATCAATAGATGTTTCAGTTCTAGTACAGTATGTTCTAAGTGCTAGTTTGAGAAAACCATATGAATGCCGTTATTTATTAACTTTTCAGCATATGAAATAAATAGAGGCAACCTAACTGTAGCTGATTCTGAAAACATATTGGGCGATTCCTTAAGTCATTTTAACACATTTTTGTTGGTTTGGATCAAGGTGGATTTGATTTAAATCAAGTCGATTTAAATCATGATTTTTACCGTCATTAGGGATGGCCTTGCGATTGGCCCTGCGGTTGGTTTGCGGCGAATTTTGCGTGTTCGCAATTCGCCAAACCGGCAGACTTCTGGCGCTGTTCGCGCGGCGGACATATACGTTTACATTGTGAAAGAACTTTGACCCATGATGACACATCCATCATGGGGTACAGGACAGCCAATTGAGACATTTCAGCACATGGACAATTGGACATTCCCCCTACCTTATAAATAGACCTGATCTGGCGGCCATTTTACATTCTTTCTTTTGTCAGTGTAGGGAGAGGTTGCTGTGTGGAGCAGGGACAGACTATAGTGACACAAATCGCTAGCTATTAGGTCCTCAAAAGTCCTTTTAAGGACTGGTATAGGTGTACAGTATATAGGGTTCTGATGCGCTGATGCTGACTGCTGTGGTGCTGATTGCTGAGTGCACTGCTGACCGATTCTGCAGCTGTCTTTTGTCAGTGTAGGGACAGGACGCTGTGTGGAGCAGAGACAGTTAGTTTAATCACTAGCTATTACTATTAGGTCCACAAAGGTCCATTTAAGGACTGATATAGGTGTACAGTATATAGGGTTTTGGTGCACTGCTGCTGACTGCTGTGCTGCTGATTGCTGAGTGCATTGCTGACCGATTCTGCAGCTGTCTTTTGTCAGTGTAGGCACAGGACGCTGTGTGGAGCAGGGACAGTCAGTTTAATCACTAGCTATTACTATTAGGTCCACAAAGGTCCATTTAAGGACTGGTATAGGTGTACAGTATATAGGGTTGTACACGTATAATATACTTTCTTTCAAATATAGAAAGCCTATTATACTTGACTGCTGAGCTGATTGCTGCCCAATTCTGCAGCTGTCTTTTATCAGTGTAGGGACTGAGGGACAGTTTGGAGTTTGGAGCAGGGACAGTCTGCAAATCACTAGCTACTAGGTCCACAAAGGTCCTTTTATAGGTGTACAGTATATAGGGTTGTACACGTATAATATACGTTCTTTCAAATATAGAAAGCATATTATATATCATGGTGCTGCTGTCAGTGCTCTCTATCACGGTGCTGGTGTCAGTGCTCTCTATCTCAGTGCTGGTGTCAGTGCTCTCTATCTCAGTGCTGGTGTCAGTGCTCTCTATCTCGGGGCTGGTGTCAGTGTTCTCTATCTTGGTGCTGGTGTCAGTTCTCTCTATCACGGTGCTGGTGTCAGTGCCCTCTCTCTATCTCGGTGCTGGTGTGGTGTCAGTGCTCTCTATCTCGGTGCTGGTGTCAGTGCGCTCTATCTCGGTGCTGGTGTCAGTGCGCTCTATCTCGGTGCTGGTGTCAGTGCGCTCTATCTCGGTGCTGGTGTCAGTGCGCTCTATCTCGGTGCTGGTGTCAGTGCGCTCTATCTCGGTGCTGGTGTCAGTGCGCTCTATCTCGGTGCTGGTGTCAGTGCTCTCTCTCTATCTCGGTGCTGGTGTGGTGTCAGTGCTCTCTCTCTATCTCGGTGCTGGTGTGGTGTCAGTGCTCTCTCTCTATCTCGGTGCTGGTGTCAGTGCTCTCTATCACGGTGCTGGTGTCAGTGCTCTCTATCTCGGTGCTGGTGTCAATGCTCTCTATCTCTGTGCTGGTGTCAGTGCTCTCTCTCTATTTTGGCGCTGGTGTCAGTGCTCTCTATCATGGTGCTGGTGTCAGTGTTTACTATCTCGGTGCTGGTCTCAGTGTTTACTATCTCGGTGCTGGTCTCAGTGTTTACTATCTCGGTGCTGGTCTCAGTGTTTACTATCTCGGTGCTGGTCTCAGTGTTCTCTATCTCGGTGCTGGTGTCAGTGCTCACTCTCTATCTCGGTGCTGGTGTGGTGTCAGTGCTCTCTATCTCGTTGCTGGTGTCAGTGCTCTCTCTCTAACTCAGTGCTGATGTGGTGTCAGTGCTCTCTATCACGGTGCTGGTATCAGTGCTCTCTATCACGGTGCTGGTGTCAGTGCTCTCTATCACGGTGCTGGTGTCAGTGCTCTCTATCACGGTGCTGGTGTCAGTTCTCTCTATCACGTTGCTGGTGTCAGTGCTCTCTATCACGGTGCTGGTGTCAGTGCTCTCTATCTCGGTGCTGGTGTCAGTGCTCTCTACAGTGGTGTGAAAAAGTGTTTGCCCCCTTCCTCATTTCCTGTTCCTTTGCATGTTTGTCACACTTAAGTGTTTCGGAACATCAAACCAATTTAAACAATAGTCAAGGACAACACAAGTAAACACAAAATGCAATTTGTAAATGAAGGTGTTTATTATTAAAGGTGAAAAAAAATCCAAACCATCATGGCCCTGTGTGAAAAAGTGATTGCCCCCTAAACCTAATAACTGGTTGGGCCACCCTTAGCAGCAACAACTGCAACCAAGCGTTTGCGATAACGTGCAATGAGGCTTTCACAGCGTCCTGGAGGAATTTTGGCCCACTCATCTTTGCAGAATTGTCCTAATTCAGTTACATTAGAGGGTTTTCGAGCATGAACGGCCTTTTTAAGGTCATACCACAACATCTCAATAGGATTCAGGTCAGGACTTTGGCTAGGCCACTCCAAAGTCTTCATTTTGTTTTTCTTCAGCCATTCGGTGGTGGACTTGCTGGTGTGTTTAGGATCATTGTCCTGCTGCAGAACCCAAGTTCGTTTCAGCTTGAGTACACGAACAGATGGTCTGACATTCTCCTTCAGGATCTCTTGGTAGACAGCAGAATTCATAGTTCCTTTTATCACGGCAAGTCTTCCAGGTCCTGAAGCAGCAAAACAGCCCCAGACCATCACACTACCACCACCATATTTTACTGTTGGTATAATGTTCTTTTTATGAAATGCAGTGTTCCTTCTACGCCAGATATACTTGGACACACACCTTCCAAAGAGTTCCACTTTTGTCTCATCGGTCCACAGAATGTTGTCCCAAAAGTCTTGGGGATCATCAAGATGTGTTGTGGAGAAATTGAGACGAGCTTTGATGTTCTTTTTGCTCAGCAGTGGTTTTCTCCTTGGAACTCTGCCATGCAGGCCATTTTTGCCCAGTCTTTTCCTGATGGTGGAGGCATGAACGCTGACCTTAACTGAGGCAAGTGAGGCCTGCAGTTCCTTGGACGTTGTTGTGGGGTCTTTTTTGACCTCTTGGATGAGTCGTCGCTGCGCTCTTGGGGTAATTTTGGGCGGCCGGCCACTCCTGGGAAGGTTCACCACTGTTCCATGTCTTCGCCATTTGTGGATAATGGCTCTCACTGTGGTTCGCTGGATTCCCAAAGCTTTGGAAATGGCTTTATAACCCTTTCCAGACTGATAGATCTCAATTACTTTCTTTCTCAATTGTTCCTGAATTTCTTTGGGTCTCGGCATGATGTGTAGCTTTTAAGGATCTTCTGGTGGACCTTACTGTGTCAAGCAGCTCCTAGTTAAGTGATGCCTTGATTGTGAACAGGTGTGGCAATAATCAGGCCTGGGTGTGGCTAAAGAAATTGAACTCAGGTGTGGACAACCACAGTTATAGTATGTTTTAACAAGGGGGGCAATCACTTTTTCACACAGGGCCATGATGGTTTGGATTTTTTTTCACCTTTAATAATAAACACCTTCATTTACAAATTGCATTTTGTGTTTACTTGTGTTATCCTTGACTATTGTTTAAATTGGTTTGATGTTCCGAAACACTTAAGTGTGACAAACATGCAAAGGAACAGGAAATGAGGAAGGGGGCAAACACTTTTTGACACCACTGTATCTCGGTGCTGGTGTCAGTGCTCTCTATCTCGGTGCTGGTGTCAGTGCTCTCTATCTCGGTGCTGGTGTGGTGTCAGTGCTCTCTATCACGGTGCTGGTGTGGTGTCAGTGCTCTCTATTTCACTGCTGGTGTCAGTGCTGTCTATCTTGGTGCTGGTGTCAGTGCTCTCTCTCTATCTTGGTGCTGGTGTCAGTGCTCTCTCTCTATCTCGGTGCTGGTGTGGTGTCAGTACTCTCTATCTCGGTGCTGTTGTCAGTGCACTCTATCACGGTGCTGGTGTCAGTGCTCAGTCTCTATCGCGGTGCTGGTTTCAGACAGTGAGGGAGATAGCAGCGGAGAAGCCAATCAGCAGGCAGTGCCAGCACCATGGCTGAGGATCAGCACTGGACTGGCACCTCCGGACCACCGCAGTGGAGCCCTGCATAGGTGGGGGTAAGGCCCGTGCAGAGGGAGGGGCTCAAGCAATGGTTGGGACACTGGCACAGGACTGCGCTGCCCTGACTGTGGCACTGATCATCTCCTGCACCCCCTTCATAGCCTGCCCTGACTTTGCCTCTCCTCCATGGCCTTCATGCGCTCCTGAATTGTCAAAATTTCACAGATAAAAAAAGAATGCTTGTCGTTGTCGATCCCAGGTTCACTTAATACTTTTGTTATGTCAGTGTCCATGTTGTGGGGCTATGTGTGCACAGCTAGTAAGTATTTTGTGGCTGAAAAGCAGCAGCAGGTAAGTGGATGCCTCGCTAACAGGCACTGCCATAATGGATCTTAAATGACAGGTACTCTTTAAATGCAAGGATATATTCTTGCTGGTAGTTATTGTGAAATTGTGCGAATGCATCAATGCAGTGCATGTTATGTCAGCCTGCAGAGCTTGAAATCATTGAATGAGTTTACCAAAAATGTAAATATTGCAGAATATACAGCCTCATGCTACATAACTAAGCTCCATTTCTTGCTGAATAAACAAAATTATTAATGTATCTTAAATAGAAAACTCTCTTTTGATTTTTACTGCAAAAGCATTTTATTAAAATAAATTTGTTAAAAATCAAAAAAATCTGATTTAAATAAATAAAAAAATCTTATTTTCTTAAAAAAATTAGGGCTGTTACTGATTAAAATTTTCATGTTCGATTAATCGTTTTTTAAAATTGATTAATCGACTAATTTTGATTAATTATAATGCAAATACAGATCCAACTACTTTTAGCTGATCTCCTTGCATTGCAACTCTGCATCAGTCAGTGGTAAATGTGGTATACACTATATACAATCACTCGATACTAGTTAGTTTCCACAATCCATGACTTAACTTCACAGTTCACACAAATAGGTTTTAAATTCAAACTGTAGCACTGACATAAGTAATTTTTTTCCACAGTAGCGTGACAATCCCTCCACCTCGGGTCTAACTAATCACTCTCACCTTATGGCATGGACCCCTGTGCAAACAGGTGGTCATGCAAGCGGGCATCAAAAGGGTTAACAAGAACCATAAACTTCTCTCACTTCTCCTTAGATCTCATCAAGGACGCCAGGTCATGGGTAGAAACAAAAGATCTAAGTGCTCACCGCTTAAGTATAAGATTTAATTTTTGTGTTCAAACACAAACTACTCGTATAAAGATGATAAAAACGCAGCATGTAATGCCGACAATCGTGTTAGTTCCGTAGGGCAGCAGCGGGTGACGTCATGCGTAGCTCCTCCCCCGTATGCGTTACGTTCAATCAGAACTTCAACGTCATCGGACTCCTCCCCCTTCCCTTCGTTAGCAAACGGAGGCACTTGGGGAACAGGGGAGGAGACGTCGATGTTCGTGACGTCACCGGATCTCCGATGGAACTCCCTGAAGACCTCGAAGCTGGCGGAGAGGTGAGTACCGATCAAAAGAATTTTGATTGATCAAAAAAAATTATTGATTAATTGAGAAATTAATCTGATATTTCCACAGCCCTAAAAAAAATCATCGATTTTTATCCACCCTGGTTTGGATGTAGTCAGAAGCTATGTGACAAATTCATAAAACCCATGAAATGTTTACACTTATGCCATGTACACACGAGGGGAATGTCCGACTAAATCTTTTCATCGTATATTCCGATCGTGTGTATGCCTCATCTGACTTTTTTTACGAAAATTCTGGCGCATCTAGAAATAGAACATGTTTTAAATCTTTCAGACGGAACCAATTCCTGTCATGAAACCGTTTGTCTGTATGCTGTTCCGACAGACCAAAAACGACCCATGCTCTGAAGCAAGTACGAGACGGAGGCTAATGGCTACTGGCTATTGAACTTCCTTTTTCTAGTCCCGCCATACCTTTTGTACATCACCACGTTCTTAACGATCGGACTTTGGTGTGATCATGTGTACACGTGACAGTTTCAGCGGAACTCTGTCGGAACTCCGTTGGAAAAACCTTTGGAGTTTAGTCCGACGGGAAAACCGGTCGTGTGTACGCGGCATTAGTTCCGATATGTGCAAATTCATATTTGTGACACTTTTAGAGTATGTCACTATAGCTGCAACAAATTCATAAAGCAATACTACCAAATTGTTATTAACTTTAATAAGTAAAGTGAAGGTAAATAGGACCTCACCACGTTGAAGTAATTTTGTTGTTGCATATTTATTATTTGTGTTGCATATTTGTGACAAATTTTATGATAAAATTCAACATGGAACCTATTAACCACTTACAGACCAGAAGATTTTCTCCTTTAATGACCAGGCCATTTTTTGCAATACAGAACTGCGTCGTTTTAACTGACAATTGCGTGGCTGTGCGACACTGTACCCAAACAAAATTGACATAATTTTTGTCTCACAAATAGAGCTGTCTTTCAGTGGTATTTGATCACCTCTGCGTTTTTTTTTTTTTTGCTATAAACAAAATGAGCAACAAGTTTGAAAAACTTTTTGTTATAATAAATATCCCCCAGAAAAATAAAAAATAAACAAATTTCTTCATCAGTTTAGGCCAGTATGTATTTTTTACACCTTTTTTGTTAAAAAAATTGAAATAAGCGTATATGAATTGTTTTTCACAAAATTTATAGTATCGACAAAATAGGGGATAGATTTATGGCATTTTTATTATTATTATCTTTTACTGGTAATGGCGGCGATCTGCGATTTTTTAGCGGGACTGGGACAGATCGGACACCTTTGATACTTTTTTGGGACGATTGACGTTTATACAATGCTCAGTGCTTCAAAAATGCACAGATTACTGTGTAAATGTCACTGGCAGGGAAGGGGTTAACACTAGGGAGCGATCAAGGGGTTAAATGTGTTTACTGGAAGATGTTTCTAACTGTGGGGGGGTGGGACTCACTAGGAACAGCAGATTCCTCTGTCCTCCCCTGTAAGAATGGGGATCTTTCTGTTTACATTGACAAATCCCCGTTCTGGCTCTCTTTCCTGCGATTGCGGGTGGCCGGTGGAAATCGCAGCCGCCGGCCATGCGCATCGGGTCCCCTGCCATGTCTCTTAAAGGAGCCGATGTATATCTATAGCGATTTGCGGGCATGAGCTGACCTGCCACAGTATAATGATGGCAGCTGGTCGGCAAGTGGAGTGACCAGCCTTTAGATGATACATAGTGATGACACAAATCTGCCTACATAAGTTTTATTTGTATATCTTCTGTCTTCAGCTTTATATACTGTTTAGAAAGTTCAGATCACGTTAGGAGATTTTCTTTTCCTGGTTACCACTGCAGTGAAGCCTGGACATACAGCCAAGACAGCTGATTGGAGGAAAGGCACACCCCCTCTCCTCATAGGTAGAGAATCTCAGAGCTGATTGTTGAATAGTTCAGGGCTCTGCTAATCTATTTATAGCATTCTCCCCAACACAAAACTCAGGCTGTTTTTATCATATGTGTTAAAGAACTTGTCAGGAGTTATCAGGCTGATAACAAAAGAATGGAGCAGGAGAATGCTACGGGACATAGTGCTTTGAAGAGAGATAAGAAAACACTGCAGCTATAAGTGCCCAGCTCAACGTGGGTTTACATCCACATTAAGGAAGCTGGGTACATGTGACCTTATCAAGTGTGGCAGCAAGTGGTCAGATAATTAGTGAGCAGTATCCCCAGCAGAAGAAAATCTAGAAAGGAAGGCTCTACTTATCCTATTCCATTTCCAAACTGATAAAGTCACTTTAAACTTCCTTAAAGCTGACCATACACTAGTAGATTTTTGTACGAACGGTCATCTGAAAATTTTCTGTACATTCAAAGACTTGACGAAAGTGCTTGAAAATTTAATTTTCTTTTAACATTCCATTTTGGAGTGAATGGACTTTACTGAATGGAAATCACAAACACTGTTCGAAATCTGTTAATTCAAGAAAAATCTCCTTCTTGCTCCTTTAAATTTTCTTGTCACTGTGGTCACTTCCTCCTTCCTCCATGAGAAGAGTTGAATATTTGTTCTAATATAGATTCAGAATACGTTATTGATCCCAAAGGGAAAATATTGAATCTATGAAGTCACTGGTTTTTCTGACTCCATCAAGGTTTTATTGTGTGGTGAGTCGTGACTCATGATGAAGGGTGAGTGGTGTTGCCCCTGAAATGTGTTGGCTGTTTTTATATGACTTTTTATCAACAACTAAATTTATCTTGGACTCTTTTGTCTGATTTTGGTGTGGCACACCTTTCTGTATTTCTGTGTTTTTAGATACTGTTGGTCCGAAAGCATAAATATAGTAAAGCAGTTACATTCTGTGCTCCCAGGAATATTATGACAAATTGTAGGGGAGATCATGCAGTCCTCTTTGCAAAAAGGACAGGGACAGTTCCACATTAAAGCATATAGGGAATTATATACAGTATTGCATATAAGTTTAGGAAATGTCAATGTCAACTACAGTGAGGATATTGAGGATTCTAATATGTGGTACAACATTTTGCAGAAGGGCAGTTGATTAGTACAGTGACAGTGCGTATTTTTGGCACTGATCACTGTCACTGGTCCCCAAAAAGTGTCAAAAGTGTCAGTTAGTGTGCGATTTATCGGCCGCATATATCGCAGACCTGCTAAAAGTCGCTCATTGCCTCCATTACTAGTATGAAAAAAAATCCATAAACCTTTCCCATAGTTTGTAGACGCTATAACTTTTGTACAAAGCAATTATTTTACGTGTATTGGGATTTTGTTTAACCAAAAATATGTAGGAAATACTTATTGGCCTAAATTGATGAAGAAATTAGAATTTTAAATTTCTTTTATTGGATATCTTTTATAGCAGAAAGTAAAAAATATTGTTTGTTTTTTACAAAATGTCTGTATTTTTTTTTTGTTTAAAGCACAAAAAATAAAAAAAAACGTAGCAGTGATTATATACCACCAAAAAGAGGCTCTATTTGTGGTAAAAAATTGTCAGTTAAGGTAACGCAGTGCTATATCCCAAAAATGGCCTGGTCATGAAGGAGGGTAAATCTTTCGGAGCCAAAGTGGTTAAGGGATAATGCACACAGATTTGCAAGTGAATGGGCATACAGCATAAAATACACTCAGAAGCCTGCTGCATAGTTCTGCCCATAGGAATGAATTACTAAATATGTTGTACGCGGGTATATGTGTTTAAACACTGTTACATTTGCATTCACAGGAAAGTATGCCCATATGCAAGGGCTGATATCCAATACTGATATACAGCATATATTGTACTTCATTCCTACTGGCATGTCTTTTAAATTACAGTGATTGATTCACCACCAGTGAATGTTTGGTGAAAGTCAAAGTCTGGAATGATTGAAACCACTGTCTATTGTATTGCTATGTATGTCCCTCTCTTTTGGGAGTTATACATCTATGTTTCTCCTGGTCACCACTATCACCAGGATGGAAATTTTACAGTTCTCCATGAACAAGGAGGAGAAGTAAAATCCCCTAGTGGGGACACTAGTTTCTGTTCAAGATGGAATTTTTCACCACTTTGGAGAATGTGGCTTTCACTTCCAGTTGTGTCTCTTAGAAAATAAACTGAACACTCCTTATCGAGCACTCACAAAAAAAAATTGTTAGCGATGTTAAAGCGGAGTTCCACCTAATTTTTGTTTTTTCCTAAGTCAACAGCAACAAATACTGCAGCTGCTGACTTTTAAAATAATGACACTCCTGCCCAGGGCGCCCGTAATGTCGTCACCCAAAGCCAACCTGTCCCTCAGCTCTTGGGTGGAGGCGCCGCCATCTTCAGTAAGGGAATCAAGAAGTGAAGCTGTTCCCTACTGCGCATGCACGACTCGCGCTGCTCGATACCACTGGTCTCTACTGTATTCTGGGACCTGTATGTCTCTCAAGACAGCGGGGGTACGGAGAAGGTGCCGGAAGTGGCGTAGATACCCATGGGTGGCTCGGCTATCTATGCCCGGAAGTGGGAGCAAAATACCTGTATTAGACAGGAATCTGTTCCCCCCCTCCCCCCTGGAAGGAGCCAAAGTTGACACTGGAGGTGGGGAGGATTCTGAAAAGCGGAAGTTCCATTTTTGGGTGGAACTCCTCTTTAATGATTCCCTACTTTATCTAAAAAATAAAATTAAATATGCTTCAGCTCTAGATATATTTTAAGACTCTTTTACTCCATTTATTAGGGAGTTACAAAAACAGTTTTGAACTTTTGGACCCAAAAGCAAACATTTATTACATTGCAGCTTATTCATTCTCAGATGTTATGGCTGCATTCATTTTCCCAATATACAGAGGTATGTATACTCTTAGCCCTTGTACACACGGTCGGACATTCCGACAACCAAATCCGTCAGATTTTTTCTGACAGATTTTGTCAGACGGATTTTGTCCGAAACTGTTGCATACACACAGTCGGACAAAGTTGCCAGAAAATCCGATCGTACTTAACGTGATGACGTTATTTCGTTAGGACGGGACTACGTTCAGGATAGTAGCCAATAACTTCGGTCTAGGAATTTGATCTGAGCATGCATGGCACTTTGTCCGATCTGAATTCTCTACACATGATCGGACAAAGTCCGATCGGATCATGTTGGAAAATTTTATAGCCCAGCTGGAAAACTTGGTCCGTCGGATACTCCGACGGAAACAGACCGATGGAGCCCACACACTGTCGGACTATCCGACAACACGGTCCTATCGGACGTTGTCCATTGGAATGTCCGACCGTGTGTACAAGGGCTTAGAAGACTCAAACTGACACACATGTAGGTTGGACTAAATGGATCCGTGTCTTTTTCCAATCTTATCTACTATGTCCAATGCACCCCTGTGCCTTTGGGGGGGATTGGGCTCTTTCCAGGCTCACCTACCCTCTGCCTATCCATTATAATGCATGTGCTTCTACTATGGAGGCTCTCAAAAAATGTATAGAGTTAGGACTGCAGATAATAATGGGGTGCCTTGTTGCGGCCTCCACAGCTTACGCATGTATTTGCAAATGTGTACAAACTAAACCCCTCCATTTAATACATACCGTTGGACAGGACAATTCAGTTGGTTAGCTGGCTGGGAATTTTCTTTGGTTTTGATTTACCTGTGTCACACATCCATATGCTCCTTTCTGGAAAAGCCAGTTATAGGTGGGGGCAGTGGCCATTTGTTTGTACTGATCGGTCGATCAGCTTGGGTGCAATCAGCCTGCCCATACATGGTTCCAACCTCGGCTGGTCCCTGCTGAACTGGCTGAGATGTGAACCCTCGATGGGCGGCTTAACAAAAGGTGTTTATATACTGAATATTATCATTGCAGTTATTAACCACTTGCCGACCGCCGCACGACGATATACGTCGACAGAATGGCACGGGCAGGCATATGGGCGTATATATACGTCCCTGCCTTCCCGCGGGTGGGGGGCCCGATCGGCCCCCCCCCCGGTGCCAGCGGCGGTCGGTATCCGTACAGGAGCGATCCGGGATGAGGGGGCGGCCATTCGTTCATGGCCACCCCCTCGCGATCGCTCCTGACCAATGGAAGTGAGGCGTGACATCACTTCCTCTCCTGTAATGTAAACACAGGCAGAGGAAGTGATGTAATCTCTCCTCCGTGTCGGTATTTTTCGTTCCGGCACCGAGGAGAGAGGATCGGTGAGTTGCACCAACACGACACTACACAGTAGAACATGCCAGGCACACTCACACCCCCCCTTCACCCCCCGATCACCCCCCCAATTACCCCTGCCCCCCCCAGTCACAGTGACACCAATTGCATTTTTTTTTTTTTTTTTGCATTGGTGTCATTTGTGACTGTAATAACTGTTAGGGCAGTTAGGGTTAGCCCCCTTTAGTTCTAAGGTACCCCCCTAACCCCCCCAATAAAGGTTTAACCCCGTGATCACCCCCCGTCGCCAGTGTCACTAAGGCTGGGTTCACATTGCAGCGGTTTGAGAACGGATGTGATTCGCACCGCACTGCAGTGCAAATCACATCCGATCTCTGTGCGATTCGAGTTCAGCCATACAGATAGTATGGCTGAATTTGCGTCGCACCCGCCGCAAACTCGCACGGGACCCTTTTTTTGGTCCGCAGCAGAATCGGATCGCATGGGTGTTCACACCATGCGATCCGAGTTTGCAGATCGCACTGCGATATGCGAACTGATCTGGGGGTGTCATTAACATTTCACTGACACTCCCAGCAGTTCGCATAGGGCAGTGTGAACTGCCGCCGGGAGGCATGCGATGCGGGAACCTGCCGCGGATTCGTGGCGTTCCCGCATCGCTCCAGTGTGAACCCAGCCTAATAAGCGATCGTTTTTCTGATCGCTGTATTAGTGTCACAGGTGACGCTAGTTAGGCAGGTAGGTATTTAGGTTCGCCGCAGCTTTTTATAGCGCCAGGGACCCCCATATACTACCGCATAAAGCCCCCTGATTGCCCCCTAGTTAACCCTTTCACCAGTGATCACCATATAACTGTTACAGGTGACGCTGGTTGGTTAGTTATTTTTTTATAGTTTCAGGGCACCCGCCATTTATTACCTAATAAAGGTTTAACCCCCTGATCACCCGGCGGGTGATATAAGTTTGAGGGTCAGATAAGGTCTGCGTCGCCCCAGGCAGCGTCAGGTTAGTGCCAGTACCGCTAACGCCCACGCACAAAGCATACACCTCCCTTAGTAATATAGTATCTGATTAGATCTATATTAGCGTCGCCAGCAGTTTAGGTTTCCCAAAACGCATTGTTAGCGGGATCAGCCCAGATACCTGCTATCACCTGCGTTTAGCCCCTCCGCCAAGCCCAGACCAGCCCACCCAAGTGCAGTATCGATCGATCACTGTCACTTACAAAACACAACACGCATAACTGCAGCGTTCGCAGAGTCAGGCCTGATCCCTGCGATCGCTAACAGTTTTTCTTGTAGCGTTTTGATACAGTCGCTGACAGCCTAGGTGCTTTTTTACCTGTGAGTCTCACTAGTGTACCCCTAAATTTAGGGGTGTCTACTTTCCAAAATGGGGTCATTTGGGGGGGGGGGGGGGGGTTTGTGCCATCTTGGCATTTTATGGCCTTCAAAACTGTAATAGGTTGTGAGGAGTGAAGTCAAAAATTTACGCCCTTAGAAAGCCTGAAGGCGGTGCTTGGATTTCGGGGCCCCGTACGCGGCTAGGCTCCCAAAAAGTCCCACATATGTGGTATCCCCGTACTCAGGAGAAGCAGCAGAACTTATTTTGGGGTGTCATTTCACATATGCCCATAGCATGTGTGAGCAATATATCATTTAGTGACAACTTTGTGAAAAAAAAATAAAAGTTTGTAATTTTCCCGCAACTTGTGCCAAATATAAAATATTCCATGGACTCAACATGCCTCTCAGCAAATAGCTTGGGGTGTCTACTTTCTAAAATGGGGTCATTTGTGGGGGTTTTGTGCCATTTTGGCATTTTATGGCCTTCAAAACTGTAATAGGTAGTGAGGAGTGAAGTCAAATATTTACGCCCTTAGAAAACCTGAAGGCGGTTCTTGGCTTTCGGGGCCCCGTACGCGGCTAGACTCCCAAAAAATCCCACACATGTGGTATCCTCGTACTCAGGAGAAGCAGCAGAATTTATTTTGGGGTGTCATTTCACATATGCCCATGGCATGTGTGAGCAATATATCATTTAGTGACAACTTTGTGAAAAAAAAATAAAAAATTAAAGTTTGTAATTTTCCGCAACTTGTGGCAAAATATAAAATATTCCATGGACTCAACATGCCTCTCAGCAAATAGCTTGGGGTGTCTACTCTCTAAAATGGGGTCATTTGTGGGGGTTTTGTGCCATCTTGGCATTTTATGGCCTTCAAGACTGTAATAGGTAGTGAGAAGTGAAATCAAAAATTTACGCCCTTAGAAAGCCTGAAGGCGGTGCTTGGTTTTCGGGGCCCCGTACGCGGCTAGGCTCCCAAAAAGTCCCACATATGTGGTATCCCCGTACTCAGGAGAAGCAGCAGAATTTATTTTGGAGGTGTCATTTCACATATGCCCATAGCATATGTGAGCAATATATCATTTAGTGACAACTTTGTGTAAAAAAATAAAATACATTTTTTTTGTCATTATTCAATCGCTTGAGGCAAAAAAATAAAATATTCAATGGGCTCAACATGCCTCTTATCAATTTCCTTAGGGGGTCTACTTTCCAAAATGGGGTCATTTGGGGGGGTTTTGTACTGCCCTGCCATTTTAGCACCTCAAGAAATGAGATAGGCAGTCGTAAACTAAAAGCTGCGTAAATTCCAGAAAACGTACCTTAGTTTGTAGATGTGACAACTTTTGCACAAACCAATAAATATACAGTTATTGACTTTTTTTTTTTACCAAAGACATGTGGCTGAATACATTTTGGCCTAAATGTATGACTAAAATTGAGTTTATTGGATTTTTCTAATAACAAAAATTAGAAAATATCATTTTTTTTCAAAATTTGCAGTCTTTTTACGTTTATATCGCAAAAAATAAAAATCGCAGAGGCAATCAAATACCATCAAAAGAAAGCTCTATTTGTGGGAAGAAAAGGACGCAAATTTTGTTTGGGTACAACATTGCATGACCGCGCAATTACCAGTTAAAGCAGCGCAGTGCCAAATTGTAAAAAGACCTCTGGTCATTGACCAGCAAAATGGTCCGGTCTGAAAGTGGTTAAAGTACATCTGATAGCAGAACTTTTTTTTTGTTTCCAATGTATTTTAGAATATTTTTAGAATATACAATGCAATCAATAGCCATTATATAAGATAACACTCTCTGGTTACAAATGTCTTATGCGGAAAAAAAAAACTATTTTGTTGCAACTCCTGGCTCATCAGCCTTCCACATTTCAGGAATAATAGACAAAATAAAATGAAAACAGTAGAAACAAAAATAATTATGCAAAGAGAGAATACAATATAACATTTTAAATAGGCATCAAGTGGTGTGGAAGGAAAGCACACAATATCCCATCCTCTTACATCATGCCTCTCCAAAGGCGAACATAATGAGGGAGGAGATGCTCAATTAAAGCCCTTTAATAAGGTTAAACCCCATACACACTATCAGATTTTCTGCTGATTTTTTTCCTTCAGATTTACCAAAACCATGTAGTGCAAGGGCCTGCTTGATTGCATACAAATTGAAAACTCCTAAGGTTTGACCTCATATTATATGGTTTTGGTAAATCTGAAGGAAAAACTCAGCAGAAAATCTGATAGTGTGTATGGGGCTTAAGAGTAACCTGCTCCTCACTCCATAATCCAAGCACATGGGATAATATATAGAGGGGAGAATACCACCCCTTCCCCACACTTCATCCGCTTGATGCAACCATGAAACTCAAATCACCTGTAGTCATGAAAACCTCAAGAAAGAGAAGAGAAAAAGGCATTAGACCATGGATGGAAAGAAGACAAAACGGGAAAGAATGTAAAGCTGTGCACCATCAATCTTCTTCTTCAAAGTGCCCCTTAGACCTGACCTATAAAGCTTCCGACAGGCATTAAATCCAGGGGTCCAACATTTTAGAACTTTTTTTTCCATTATGGATAGAGTAAGGGACCCCCCCGTCAGTTTCTCTTTTACTATCTGTGTCCTTTTGACTTATAAGTGAAGGAATCCCTGGTTGTCATCTGGTTGTCATCAGAGTCACCAGAGGTACCGGAAGTGACGTATTGCATTGCTGTACAGCAACCATTAGTGAAATCAGACGCAATACCGTAAGTGATGTTCCGGCAGTGACAATTCCGTTTGCACGTGGTGTGGTGGGGGAACTATATTGAATTTGCTTTCATGTGGATCACATTGTGGAAATGTGGATCTTCTTTGATTAATCACCGTTACATTTAAGGACTTATTCAGCCAATGGACTTTTGTTTTTTCTTTGTTTAGTTATCACTTGTCACTGGGTGATTCTTTTATTATTCGATGTTAATTCATTATTAATTTGCAGCACCATTATTCACTTTAGCAGTTTATACAATAGTTTAGTCATACTTTAACTACACCAAGCAATCCATACATACAATATTTTTCGCTCTAGTGGCCCTTTAGTGATACTTGGACAATTACTGTGGATACATCACTGGCTGGATTGTCCATAAAATGATTTTGTTTAAATACTATTGATAGCTGTGACTGAGAGGGTTTGAAATGTTAGTGTTACAGGTTTTTGAGTAAAAGCATAATCAAGGCGAGCCGTAGTATAAAGTAATACGTTTCAGTAATGAGAGGTATTTCTCAAAGAATCCAGGAGGAAGAGCCAAGCCTTTTCATGGTCTGGTATGTGGTTGCATTAGTTTGTCATCAAAATAAACTCTACCACTACAAAAGTAAAAAAAGACTATTATGTATCTTTTGAAAAAACAGAGATTGCTCCTTTGAAAAAGTTTAAAGCTAAAGCTGAACAGTAGCCATTTGGAAAATTGCATGTAATAGAGCTGGATAGGCATTTTTCCAATTTTATCTTCATGTCAATTTTCTTTCTTTTTAAGGCTTCAATATCTGTTATGGAGTTGGCTGCTACCAATATGTATGTTTTGCTACAGAGTGATAACATTGGTATGGGAAAGGGATTCACAAAAACATACTTGCTATCCCCCCTCCTATATTTTATGGTCTGTAGGCCCAGGAATTCCCTTACCTTTCTACTATGACTGTAAGTGGAGGATACTGCAAGTGAATGGAAATATAGGGACTAAAGTGTATCTAAACTCAAAAGTAAACTTGTAATATATTGCAGTTTACTCACTCTTAGATTTGGCGGCTGCTTACATTTACTTTTTTTAGACTTTTTTTGTTTTATTTTCACCTAGTGACCTGGTTAGTAACACATTTCTTGTTTTAGGATGACTACGCTCAGTCCTTTACTGTATCTATGGAGGAGCAACGTAACCTCCCTTGAACAGCAGCATTGACAACCTGTAGGGAGGGTAGTGTAATTCCGTATACACACGACCGGACTTTCTGGCAGACTAGGTCCGAAGGGATTAGTCCATCGGACAATCTGATCGTGCGTGGGCTAGTCCGATCCTTTTTCAAATAAAAAAAATCAGACGGACCTAGAAATAGAACATGTTTCAAATCTATCCGACGGACTCAATTCCGATGGACTAAAATCGTGAAAACCGTTTCGTCTATGTGCTGGTCCGACGGATCAAATACGATGCAAGGGAAGCTATTGGCTACTGGCTATTGAACTTCCTTGTTTAGTCCCGTTTACGTCATCATGTTCAAAACTAATGGACTTTCGAACGGACTTAATCCGTTCATGTGTGGCCAAGTCCGTTCATTCGGAAAGTCCGTCGGAACTCCGACAAAAGTCCGTCGGGAAGACTGTCGGACCAAGTCTGCCGGAAAGTCCGGTTGCGTGTACGCGGCATTAGATTGACTAGTAGATTTCAATGGAAATTATATAAGTGACTAATACCCTAAGGCCCTGCCCTAGCTAACACTTTTTAAACAGTTTTTTCTTTTGAGATTTTTCAATAAAAGCTGACTGTTGTAAGCACCCCTGTGTTAAATGGTTTGTCTTACCCTTTTAGTTGCCACTTTTGCTGAATAGCTTGGTCTGATAAAGGAAAAAATAAAAAACAGACTTACTGAAAAGGATCAACAGGTTATAAAACTATGTTATGGGGGTCTCAGGAAAACAAAGACTGCTGTGTTAATGCTACTGACAGACTACATCATGCACTATATTTTAAAAAGTATTGGGACGTCTGCCTTTACACGCACATGAAATTTAATGACATCCCAGTCTTAGTCCGTAGGGTTCAATATTGAGTTGACCCACCCTTTGCAGCTATAAAAGTTTCAACTCTTCTATGAAGGCTGTCCACAAGGTTTAGAAGTGTGTCTATGGGAATGTTTGACCATTGTTCCAGAAGCGCATTTGTGAGATCCGGCTCCGATGTTCAATGAGAAGGCCTGGCTCGCAGTCTTCACTCTAATTTATCCCAAAGGTGTTTGGGTTGAGGTCAGTCAAGTTCCTCCAACCAAAACTCGCTCATCCATGTCTTTATGGACCTTGCTTTGTGTACTGGTCCAAATCGTTTGTTGGAGGGGGGATTGTGGTGTGGAGTTGTTTTTCAGGGGTTGGGCTTGGCCTCTTAGTTCCAGTGATGGAAACTCTTAAGGTGTAATCATAACATAATTTTGGACATCATTTTGGACAATTTCATGCTCCCAACTTTGTGGGAACAGTTTGGGGATGGCCCCTTCCTGTTCCAACATGACTTTGCACCAGTGCGCTGAGATATTTTACTGTACATGCAGCCAGTGACATCACTGGCACATGCGCTCTGAAGGAACGGCCACCCGTGCCTCAGAGTCCTATACTGTGAACGGGGGCTCCTGCATGCATGTGTGGGAGTGACTTAATCGCGGCTCAGGCCGGTCACATAATTGGAGTCCACAAACCCAGAAGCAAGATGGGTGAAAATGGGAGCACCTGCAGCGATGACATCTCGGTGCTGGAAGAGCTCCTTTTTAAGGTAAGTGGGGAGAGAATGGGAGGCACTTTTCAGGCAGAAAACTGCCTCAGTGTGAAAGGGGTCTAACAAAATCCTAATTAACAAGAATTCAACTACAGGTGAGTCTAATTTATCATTAAACAGGTGTCCAGCAGACAGTTGATTATAAAAGGGCATTACTTAACAAAGAAAATCTCTGCCTATTTCATGCTGTCAGTAATGGCACCACATGGAAGAGAAATGTCACAAGGCCTTGAAAAGAAAATACTTTCTTTACACAAGAAAGGTGAAGGCTTCAAGAAAATCAGCAAAGCTTTATTTATAAGTTAGAATACTGTAGCAAAAGTGATACAAAAATGTAACAAAGATGCAACTGCAACCATCTCACAGAGACATCCAGGCCGCCCACAGAAGCTAACACCTCGATAGGAGCGTCTTCTGATGAGAAGGGTTGAAGAAACAATTTGCCATGCAAGTTCACTGTAGCTGGCTAAAGGAGTACAAAGCCAAACTGGGGTGAATGTGGCTTACACTGCAAAGTAATGGCATGTATGGGTGTCATCCACAAAGGAAGCCTCTCCTAAAGCCCATGCACAAAAAGGCCTGCCTAGAATTTACCAGGGCCCATGCTGATAAAGAAGACTACTGGAACTCTGTACTCTGGAGTGATGAGACCAAGGTAAATGTTTTTGTAACTGATGGCTTTAAAACTGTATGGCGTTGTAAAGGTGAGGAGTACAAAGAAAAATGCATGGTGCCTACAGTGAAACATGGTGGTGGCAGTGTCCTGTGGGGCTGCATGAGTGCTGCTGGTGTTGGGGAGCTGCATTTCATTGATGCTATCATGAATTCACAGATGTACTGCTTTATATTGAAAGAGAAGATGCTACCATCACTCGGTGCCCTTTGTCGTCGTGCACGTTTCCAACATGACAATGATCCAAAACACACATCTAAGGCCACTGTTGCATTTCTGAAGAAGAACAGGGTGAAAGTGATTCAGTGGCCAAGTATGTCTCCTGATCTGAACCCAATCAAACACCTATGGGGAATTCTGAAGAGACAAGTTGAGCATCACTCTTCATCCAACATCCAGGCTCTAAAACATCTCATCCTTGAAGAATTTAAAAAGATTGATGTTGCAATATATCGCCGACTTGGTGCTGTCCTTACAAATCATGGAGGTCATACAAAATGTAGATGTAGTCATTTTTGTTGTGGAGTGTAATCTAAGTTATATTATTAACCTTTTACTTTCATGTAATGAGCTAAGCAAATGTTCTATAAGACCCCTTTCACACTGGGGAGTTTTGCAGGGGCTATAGCGTTAAAAATATCACCTGCAAAACACCCTAAAACATAGAGCATCTAAAAAGGTTAACTGCAATTTTTACTTTTTTATTGTTTTTAAGTTATGCTCCGTGAATGGGGACATATAGCAAATATAAAGTACCGTATATACTCGAGTATAAGCCGAGATTTTCAGCCTCTTTTTTGAGGCTGAAAGTGCCCCCCTCGGCTTATACTCGAGTCACCGCTGTCTGACTGCCCGAACAGCGTGTCGAGCAGACAGACAGCGGCCATTCTACCTTTCAAAAGCCGCGCCTCCGCCTCCGCCTCCGCCTGTGATAGGCGGAACACTCAATTTCCCAGCAGTCAGTGTTCCGCCTATCACGGACATCGGCTCATCCTCGGATGAGCCGATGTCCGTGATAGGCGGAACACTGACTGCTGGGAAATTGAGTGTTCCGCCTATCACAGGCGGAGGCGGAGGCGCGGCTTTTGAACAGGGGAATGGCCGCCAGGGCGCCGACGAAGAGCGGCGATCCTGGCATGGGACGACACGGAGGCTCGGGACGGGACGACACGGAGGCTCGGGACGGGACGACACGGAGGCTCGGGACGGGACCGGACGGAGGCTCGGGACACAGGTAGGCTGGACACACAAGGCTGCACGGACACACACACACACACACACACACACACACACACACACACACACACACACACACAGGGATGGATGGATGGACACACACACACACACAGGGATGGATGGATGGATGGACACACACACACACACAGGGATGGATGGATGGATGGACACACACACACACACACACACACACACACACACAGGGATGGATGGATGGATGGACGCACACACACACAGGGATGGATGGATGGACACACACACAGGGATGGATGGATGGACACACACACAGGGATGGATGGATGGACACACACACAGGGATGGACGGACACACAGGGATGGACGGACACAGAGGGATGGACGGACACACAGGGATGGACAGGCATATCTCACCCTCGGCTTATACACGAGTCAATAGGTTTCCCAGTTTTTTGGGGGTAAATTGGGGGCCTCGGCTTATACTCGGGTCGGCCTATACTCGAGTATATACGGTAGGTGTTATCCCAATATGGCTGCAAAAGTGGAAATACACTTTAACTACGCAATCAATTTGTATCTAATTGGCCAGGCCCTGCACTACATACTTTTTGGTAGATTTAAAGGCAATACTACAGCCAGGTTGTAATGAGTGTGGTGAGCTTTAGATATGTAGAATCTCCCCTCTTTCTCATAGGGCTATATACGAGATGCCCCCTGTTTTTTACAACATAACCAACATACCCTCTTAAACCTTAATAAATGTTTTTGCCAGAATCTGAAAGAAAGATAAATGTTGGAAAGAGCACTATGAGCCGAATATTATACAGCTTAAACTGAAACATTGCACAAATGCCACTAAAGCCTTGTACACACGATCGGATTGTTGGCCAGCAAAACCGTGGACTTTTGTCTGGAGGGCGTTGGTCCAAACTTGGCTTGCATACAAACGGCAAGGAATTGTTGGCCAACAATTACGAACATAGTGACGTACTATGTTGTTTTTTCAGCTCTTTAGCAAAAGCCTTTGGGCTCCTTCTGCTAATTTCATGTTAGTAGAAGTTTGGTGAGTGTTTATTAGCGCTTTTCATTTTGCACTTTTCATTTTGCGCTTTTCATTTCGCACTTTTCAGTTAGTTTCTGGATGGCCGTTCGTCAACCAGCCATAATGCAGAATCAGAGGAGATAACGTGTTATTTATTATTGGCCTTGGAGTTATTGCTTTGCCATTATAATTTTGGTTGAATAATGATTTGATTTGGTATATTTTCTATATTTTTGGATGCATATCTATTTCTATTGGCAGATAGCATGTCTAATTGTATTTGTTTTCTTTTTTTAATGCACAATAAAAAAATGATGTGTTTTACTTCATATGACAGTTTGGGAGTAGGTAGTTACATAAAAAAAAAAATACAATGTAAAATTGACAGGGTACACCAAAATAGTTGTATCTTTGATCTGAAAAACTACGGGATAATGGTGTTGTGGTAACTTGTCCAAAAAAATAAAAAAAGCATAATAATATTATTCTTTATCACTAGAAAAATAAAAGCCTTTGAAGATTCGTTTGCAATAATCCATCAGTATCACTAGCAAAGCAGCTTCATTATTATCCCATTAAAGGAGAGAATGTGCGCTGCATTTCAAGATTTCATAATTTGCCACGTCACGAATGTTAACTCTCCATTACGAATGCTAGTTTACAAGACCGACAGCTTCTGGCTCATCCTTGCTTCCGAGCATGCGTGTTTGTACCTTGGACTTTTGTCCATCGGACTTGTGTACACACCCTCGGAAAATCTGACAACAGACATTTGTCCACGGAAAATGTTAAAACCTGTGACCCAACATTTGTCCGATCAAGCATACAAACGGTCGGATTTTCCGCCAACAGTCTGTCATCACACATTGCCCGTCAGAAAATCTGATAGTGTGTATGAGGCTTAACAGTGTACAAAGCTAATGTGAGACTTGGGCTATACAGCTAATAGACTGAGGATGGAGAGCATGGAAGACATGAGAACAGTAACTGTTCAGGGGTAACTAAAGCCCCATACACACTATCAGATTTTCTGCTGATTTTTGTCTTCAGATTTACCAAAACCATGTAGTGCAAGGGCCTGTCTGATTGCATACAAATTGAAACTTCTAAGGTTTGACCTCATATTATATGGCTTTGGTAAATCTGAAGACAAAAATCAGCAGAAAATCTGATGCGTGTGGGGCTATACATTGACAAAATTGCAGGCAACAGCAGAACATAAGAGCAGCAATATAAAGACAAAATAGTAAATTAGGTAGAGAGATGCAAAACATGCAAGAAAAAGCATACAAAACAAAGCCACAGGGCAGCGATTACGTGGCATGCAAACACAAGTAGGGAACAAACTGTCAAGGCTGAGATCCAACAAGTCAACAATTCAGGACACCAGACACAAACTAGCAAAATGTTCCAGCAGGCTTATTAAAAATAATATGTTGTGCGCTCAATCTAAAGTTGAAAGTACAAAAGTGCAAACACCACAAATTGTCTTAACCCATTTAACCATATCTGTATCTAGTAAGGTTATTTTCATTTTCCTACAGTGGCCTTGATTTGGGGAATAAGCCTAATTGACCAATGTCACCGTGCATTTTCTTTTCTACCTTGTGATTACCTCATTGGCCAGCAAGGCATTCTCATTGGACAGACTGGCAGTCAGGCAGGGCTTAGGCACCAAGTTCAAGCCTCCATAGCAAGCTGAAAGCACCTTCAAAATACCCAGTAGGATTGACAAACAAAACAGGAGTAGCAGAGGCATCAGAACAGCCAAGGTATTGGTTTCAGTAGTCTGGTGAGCATGAGAAATGTACTGTTGTGGACAGGGCCATCCTTACATTATATGGCACACTGCACAACTTTTACATATTATGTTGCAATGTGCATGTTACCCTTCCATGACTTTGCATATCCTTACCATTATTTTGAATCTGTTAATACCATGATACCATGTTGTCATAGTAATACACTGGTACCATAGTTGGCAAGTCCATGCTGCCACATTAGTGATGTAAAAACTTGTTATTCTCTGCTCTTTTTAAAGGAGATTGTTAAAGAAAAACAAACCTTGGCTAAAAATGTATATACTGTAGTGGTACTTAAAGTGATACTAAAGTCTTGTTTTTTTTTCTTTAAAAATAACAAACATGTTACATTTACCTGCTCTGTGCAATGGTTTTGCACGGAGCAGCCTGTATCTTTCTCTTCTTGGGTCCCTCGCTGGCCCCTCCCTCCTGCTGAGCACCCCCACAGCAAGCAGCTTACTATGGGAGCACCCGAGTCGAGCCGCTGCTCTGTGTGTCCATTCAGACATGGAGCTGTGGTTTGACTCCGCCCCTCTCTCTCCTCATGGGTCACTGACTTTGACAGCTGCGGTCACCTATGCTGGCTGATGCTGTGTCACAGCCAATCAGGAGGGAGAGTCCCAGACAACCAAGGCATTTGTGCCCATCGCTGGATCGAGATGGGCTCGGTTAAGTATTAGAAGGGCGGTGGGGGGAGAGGGGCTGCAGCACAGAGAAGGTTTTTTATCTTAATACATGGATGCATTAAGTTAAAAAAAAACCTTCTGCCTTTAGAACCACTTTAATGCTCATAAAAACATTACCTATCCCATTTCCTTCTCATTCCATCCTTTAGCTAAATATGATTTTCTAAAACTCCTGAACAATGTTAGAATATTGCTTTCTTGCAACCACAGCCTTCCCAGACATTAGCACAAAGCTTCCAGTTAAAAAAAAAAAAAAAAAAAAAAAACTGGAATCCCATGTAATAGGTTAATAATTTGTGTTGAGATATTTTTTTAAATCTTTCAAAATAAAATCATGTGCCTATTACAATGCAGATATTGATCAGGTGAATAATTAAAGGCATATCCTGTCAAATGGCATTCAGTTTATTAAAGCTGTAGGCATCTCCAGATTAAGATAAGGTAATGCTGCATACACATGTCCGGACTTTCCTGCAGAAAAGGTGCCACGGTCTTCCTGACACACTTTCGAAGGAGTTACGATGGACTTCCGAACAAACAGACTTGCCCACCAACAAACCGACTAAAGTCCGTTTAAAAGTCTGTTTGTTTTGAATGTGATGTACGACGGGGCTAGAAAAGGAAGTTCAATAGCCAGTAGCCAATAGCTGCCCTTGCGTCATATTTGGTCCATCGGACCAGCATACAGACGAATGGTTTTCCCGACAGGAATTGATTGAGTCCGTCGGACAGATTTGAAACATGTTCTATTTCTAGGTCCTTCTGAATTTTTTTAAGAAAAACTATCGGATTATCCCACACACAAGCTATTCTGCCGGAAAGTCCGGTCGTGGCTACGCGGCATAAGAAACTGCAATAGAGTTTGCTACAATTCTCACAAAATATACAGCTAAACTAGAGATCAGGTGCTCCTTTAGTTGGTAGAACAAATATATTAAAGTGACTGTACAGGCTAATTTTTTTTTTAATTTCAAATAACAAACATGCCATACTTGCCTCCACTGTGCAGCTCGTTTTGCACAGAGTGGCCCCGATGCTTGGGTTCTGGGGTCCCCCGGTGGCTCTCATGACTCCTCCTCACTTCAGATAACCCCCTAGGAGAAGCGCTCCCCCCGGGGGGGGGGGTTTACTTGCAGGCGTGCTCCCGAGCCCAGCATTTGGCATCCATAGACATGAATGCTGGACTTGGCCCCGCCCTCCAGTGCTCTTGTCATTGGATTTGATTGACAGCAGTGGGAGCCAATGGCTGCACTGCTATCAATCTATCCAATCAAGAGCCGGGACCCTGTGCAGAGTGGCACAGCACTTCTCGGCATGGGAATTACAGGGCTCAGGTAAGTAAAACAGGGCGGCTGGGGTGGCGGTGACTGCCATACGTTTTTTCACTTTAATGCATAGGATACAAAATGGGAAATGTAACTATGGTTACCTAATGCTTCAACACAGTTGCTTAGTGCCACATGTGCTATTTTTTAAAGCAGACCTTGCACAATCTTTGGTCAAACTGGATGGACTTTTTTCCAACAAGATTAGCTATAACTATGTAACTAAAAATGGCTGCTTATATACCATAGTAGGGAATTAAATAAAAACTTAAAAACTATCCTCAAAAGACCAAAACGCACACAATTCTTGTGGTAAATATCCTTCCCTGCTGCATCATGAAGCAGGTCTTGCCAAAACGTGATTTGTCTTGAATGGTCCTGTATTTTCATCTTCCATTGCTGCCCATTGATACATTATGTTCTTTGAGGGCTGATTCGCATTGCAGAAGAGGACAGGGTTGATGACCACTGCAGTAGAGGAAAGGTTTCCAGTGCAGTTAATTGGCTTCTACAAAGTGGAGAGGATGATGAGAGGTAAAGTGAGGGAACAGATGCTTCAACTGAAAACTAAAGACGTTTGCTCGATGTATAGCAAATGTTTATATACAGCAATTAATGTTTTATTGAATTATAATAAATCTTTAATATAGGTAAAAATCAAAGCAGACATACACCATGTTTGGGACTACCACCAAATTGGGTGAATTTGAAGGCAACTTGCTTTTATATACAGCAATTAATGGTTTATTGAATTATAACAATTGTTAAATATAGGTAAAAATCAAAGCAGACATCCAGTGAATCCGGAAAGTATTCACAGCACTTCACTTTTTCCACATTTATGTTCATGTTATGTTACAGCCTTATTCCAAAATGTATAAAATGCTTTATTTTCCTCAAAATTCTATGACAATGTAGAAAAAAATCACATATACATAAGTATTCACAGTTTTTACTTAATAAATTGTTGAAGCACCTTTGGCACCAATTACGGCCTCAAGCCTTTTTGAGTATGATGCTACACGCTTGGCACACCTATTTTTGGGCACTTTCTCCCATTCTTCTTTGCAGGACCTCTCAAGCTCAGGTTGGATGGGGAGCGTTGGTGCACAGCCAGGTTCAGATCTCTCCAGGGATGTTTAATCCGGTCGCTGTCCTTCAGCACCTTCGCTGTTTTCTTGTCAAATATTGCATTGACTTCAAGATTCTGTTACTTACCTTTTAAAAGAGAAGTATGGGTTTGGGGTTTTTCCCCCCATCATACTTACCTTGGTGGATGCAGCATCTGTCCATTGCTGCATATGTCCCCCGGTGCCTCTACACTGAGAACCGAGCGATTAAACATCGCTGATGGCTCGGTTCTCATAGCTCCCCGAGCAGAGAGCTGCTGACTGTCAATCAGCAGCTCTTCACTATGCTCCTTCTCACTCATTGGAGCGCTGAGCTGTGGAGGGGTGGGGAACGGCCATCTCAGGCTCTCAGCACTTCGCTGAGAGGCTGAAATGGGTGTCAGTCCAGGCATCTGGCGGATCCCGACTTCCATTGTTACGATGACGCAATGCCTGTACTGACTCCTGTGACATCAGCAGAGAGCGGACTTCAGACCGCTCTCTGCTGAAAATGGCTCACAGGAGTGCAAAACGAATTATACTCCTGTGACTCATAGGAGAAGCCCAGCCAAACGAGCTTAGGCTGGACTTCTCCTTTTAAGGTCATTCATAACCTTGCTCCTCCGTACGTCTTTTAACTTTTGCATATCAGCTGAACCTCTTGCACTCTCAGTTCTTCTTCCTCCATTCTTCTCAATGTTCTATCTGCCCTCCTCTACTATGGGACTGAGAGTATTTAGCTGCTTTTCCTCCCAACTTTGGAACACCCTGCTACCCGACATCTGCAACATTGATTTCCTACCCATCTTCAAATCACATCTCAAAACTCATCTTTTTAAACTATCATACTGTCTGACTTCATTGTGGTGTTTTTGTAATTTATTTGGTATGTAATGTATATTTATTTTATTTATTTACCTTTTTTGCTGCTATCTTTGTAAGGTGACCTTGGGTGTTCTGAAAGACACCTATAAATAAAATGTATTACTATTATTATTATTAGTATTATCTTTGCTTCGGTGTTTTACCTGTTAGATGCCTGTTTGCTGATTATTCCTGATCCTGATTCCTGCTGTGATTCTGTACCCTGCTACCTCTCATCTGCTCCCCTTGTTTCTGATCCAAGTCCTAGTTCTCCCTTTCTGACTGTTCCTTGCACCTCTGGATTTACCCTGTTATTCCATACTTCCTGTTTGTTTGTATATATTGTATGATAGTGAGGTTTGCTAGTTAGATTTTCCGTCACTGATATTTTCATATTTAACGTGTATACGGTTTGCTGTTGTTGAATGAAGTTTTGTTTAAATATTAATAATTCTTGAGCCCCATACACACTATCAGATTTTCTGCTGATTTTTTCCTTCAGATTTAGCAAAACCATATAATATAAAACCTTAAGCGTTTCAATTTGTATGCAATCAGGCAGGCCCTTGTACTACATGGTTTTGGTAAATCTGAAGACAAAAACCAGCAGAAAATCTGATAGTGTGTATGGAGCTTTACTGTAGCTGCTGACTTTTAATATTTGGACACTTACTTGTCCTAGAATCCAGCAATGTCGGCACCTCACCTGATGTTTCCATTGGCTCCCAGGTGCTGCTGTCGCCATTCGTGATAAGGGAAACCACCAGTGAAGAATTACGGCTTCACAGCCGGTTCCCTACTGCACATGTGCAAAGCACGCTGTGCTTTCTGAATGGCACAGAGGCAGGGGAAGGAGGGGGGCCAAATTTCCTAGTGATCTTGCTGCAGCAAGATCTCTGGAAAGTGGGGACCCTACATGAAAGGTGCCAAATGTGGCACCGGAGGGGGGGGGGGGGAGGCAAATAAGCGGAGCTTCCCCTTTTGGGTGAAACTCAGCTTTAAAGAATAAATTAATTTTAAAAATATAAATAATAAATGCACATTTTTTTGGCAGGTAAATTAAATGTGCATTTACTATTTTTTTTGTAGGCATTGCACCAGTGATCAGCAGATTGCTGATGCCATGCAGGTCTTCTGCAGACTGTCAGTGTGAGCTGTCTGCCCTGTATATCGTACAGCCAGTCAGTTTTACACTGACAGGAAGACTCAATGAGCCACCACAATGCTCAACAGCACCGGTGGTATTTCATTAAGAACTACGAGCCGACAGCCACAAAGGTTGTTAGGGCTTGTAGTTCATTCACACACACAGCTGTGTGAATGAATGATGCGGCCGTGTGGGCTATTTTCAAAAGGGGACAGCTGGTACGGGAAACTTCTCCTCGCACTGCTGTCACAGGGAGAGGAGGAAATGGCGAGTGGCTGCAGCAGTTGGAACATGTTACATGTTCCACCATAAAAATGGGTGGAACATGTAGCTTTTTCACAAATGTGAACTTATCCTTTTAATTATACTTGGTCTGATAACTGCTTCCTTGAGTGTTGCTCAATGGGGAATCGTGTCCGCTGATTCACCGCTCAGCAGAGTGGAGCGGGCGGATGACAGGTCTGTGTACCCACCGATCTGATACTTTCAGATGAAGGGGAAGGGAACCCTTCAATTTGCGTTTGGCAGATCAGGTAGGCAGGTGTAAATGGACAAAAGTCTTGTACGTAAAGAAGAATGGGGGGGGGGGTCCAAATGGGTCTGCCTGAAAAACGGACAGGCGGTCCCAATCGGACCACTTGTGAAAGGGGCATTAAGAAGAAGACAGCAACTGGATTTAGGGATCCTAGAAGATATTACAGGTGTGAAAGATCCTTCCTATCGAGCAGGGGCGTAACTAGAAATCACAGGGCCCCATAGCAAAATGTTGTATGGGGCCCCCCTGCAAACAGCCCCCCCCCCCACACAAAAAAAATTAGCAAATTCCATTGAAAAACAGATTACCATACTCATGTGGCACAGTACCCAGGCCAGTAAATTAATTAGACTGTGACCAGTAAATTCATTCATCAGTGATCAGTAAATTCATTCATCAGTGACCGTGACTAGTAAAATCATTCGACCGTGACCAGTAAATTCATTCATTAGTGACCAGTAAATTCATTCATTAGTGACCGTGACCAGTAAATTCATTCATTAGTGACCGTGACCAGTAAATTCATTCATTAGTGACCGTGACCAGTAAATTCATTCATTAGTGACCAGTAAATTCATTCATTAGTGACCGTGACCAGTAAAATCATTTGACCGTGACCAGTAAATTCATTCATCAGTGACCAGTAAATTCATTTATCAGTGACCAGTAAATTCATTTATCAGTGACAGTGACCAGTAAATTCATTCATCAGTGACAGTGACCAGTAAATTCATTCATCAATGACCGTGACCAGTAAATTCATTCATTAGTGACCAGTAAATTAATTTATCAGTGACCGTGACCAGTAAAATCATTCGACCGTGACCAGTAAATTCATTCATTAGTGACCAGTAAATTCATTCATTAGTGACCATGACCAGTAAAATCATTTGACCGTGACCAGTAAATTCATTCATCAGTGACCAGTAAATTCATTCATCAGTGACCAGTAAATTCATTCATCAGTGACCAGTAAATTCATTTATCAGTGACAGTGACCAGTAAATTCATTCATCAGTGACCGTGACCAGTAAATTCATTCATCAGTGACCGTGACCAGTAAATTCATTCATCAGTGACCAGTAAATTCATTCATCAGTGACCGTGACCAGTAAATTCATTCATCAGTGACCAGTAAATTCATTCATCAATGACAGTGACCAGTAAATTCATTCATCGATGACCGTGACCAGTATATTAATTCATCAGTGACCAGTAAATTCATTCATCAGTGACCGTGACCAGTAAATTCATTCATCAGTGACCGTGACCAGTAAATTCATTCATCAGTGACAGTGACTAGTAAATTCATTCATCAGTGACTAGTAAATTCATCCATCAATGACAGTGACCAGTAAATTCATTTATCAGTGACAGTGACCAGTGCAGGACATTAATACAAAAATTACTGTGACCAGTGCAGGACATTAATACAAAAATTACTGTGACCAGTGCAGGACATTTACCCCCTTCCCCCCGCCATGCTGCATATTAGAAAAATCCGTCAAACTCACAAACTGACAGTTCAGAATGCAGTCTGGCCCCATCACTGCATCAGCTTAATTTAGCTTGTACAGTACCTCTGGAATTGTAGTCTGCAAATTCTGCAATCACGTGAGGGCATTGACTGGTTCCTCCTCGGCGGTGCTGCCTGGCTCCTCTTGTATGCAGGCTGCAGTAGCTCAGCAGTAGCTCAGCCTAGCATGGCTCAGTAGCTCCGCCCATCGAGCCTCCGGCCGAGTGACGTCACGACGCTGGGACGGGGCTGACACCGGTGTTCTAGGCAGGACAGAAGCTTGCCAATGCCGAGCCCCGGTCGGACTACTCGGCAGCGGGCCCCGGCTGAGGGCCCCATTCGGCAGCGGTCCCCACTAGGCTGCGGGCCCCATAGTGACTGCGGGCCCCATAGCGACCGCGTGGGTTGCTATGGCGGTAGTTCCGCCACTGCTATCGAGTAAACAGAAAGTTGTTCTATATGGAAATCATATGGCCAGGCCTACAAGACTCTCTGAATGTTATTTGAGTAAAGTTAAAACTAGGAATCAAAACCATTTTGTACCTTCAGTGGCTGGCTTAAGGAGACTTCTAATGCACAACATGGTATATGTCTTAAAGCATGCGATCCCCAGGTGTGTGCCTGTCACAGCGCAAATTCTGTATCAATCTTTTGAGAATATAAGAGTTGTGGGCATGTAACAAAGAGGGGAGTTATTGGTATGCTATGACCCCACATCCTCATGGCCCAGGAGTAGCTGCATTTTCTGCACCTATTATATGTGCCAACTAATTAACGCAAATTATTTATTTCCTATTTGCCCACCTGTTACCATTTAGCCTGACAATACTGAAACAGCCATTACTATATTAGGGATGTAGCTTCACGAAGCTCCGTAGATGCAGTGGCAGGCCAGTGAATGCTCTAATTATCTTTAGCACTAAAACAACAATAATACATTTCTTTAACTATACTCCTCCTGGGAATAAAGAAGAAATCCTGAACTGAATCTTTTCCAAACAGTTAAACTGTGTGACTAACAAGATAGCAAAATTGTCCTCTAGAGAATAAACAAGTAATAGTTTTACACTTTGCCACGTTAGTTACAAATAGTGAAGACTTCACTGAAGCACTGCAATGACAGCACCAATAACCTTGTTATGGCTCACCATCATAGCTGAATAACTCAGTAGTGATGAATGGATTCTTCCTACCAGGGGCATATCAGAAATGAGTGGGTCCATGTGCAAGATCAAAAGTGGGCCCCAGGCATCGATAAATAAGTTAATGTGATGTGCATAATGCGCAGGGTCGATATTTATATTGTGCTAAATATTGGGCTAGGCTTAAAAGGGTGGGGTTAAATAGAGTCTGAAATGACTTACATAGTACAGAATGTGTTAATGTTAAATAGAGAATGTACAGTGCATAGTGTACGGTGGTGGGTAGTCTGTGCAGGAGAGGAGTGCAGAGTATATAACGGTTGGTAAAATGTGCAGAAGAGGAGTGTGTAGTGTATGGTAGTGTGTAGTATGTGCAGGAGAGGCGTGCGGAGTGTACAGCGGTGGGTAGTATTGCAGGGAGAGGAGTGCAAAGTATAAAATGGTAGTATGTGAAGGGAGAGGGGTGAGGAGTATATGGCAGCGGATAGTATGTGCAGGAGAGGAGTGCAGAGTGTATGGTGGTAGGTAGTATGTGCAGGTGAGGCGTGTATGGCAGTGGGTAGTATGCACAGGATGTTGTCAGTAGGGTAGTGGACTGTGTCAGTTGTTCTTTATTATTATATAAAAAAAAATTAAAATTTTTTTACAATTGAATTTTTTTTTTTTAGGTCAGTAGGGCAGTGGGCTGTGTCAGTAGAGCAATGCACATTGTCATAAGAGAAGGACATGGGGGGCCAGAAGATGACAAAGGAGGACACAGAGGGATCAGAGGAGAATACAGGGGGACAGTTGGGATTAAACATACATGCCTAAAATAATGCAGCTTTGTCTTCAAGGGGGGCAAAAGGGAGCACTGGTGCTCAGTCAGGGGAGATGGGGGGGTCCTGATGCTTAGTGGGGAGATATTGGGGGTCTTGGTGCTTAGTGGAGGGAGATGGGGGTCCTGGTGCTTAGTGGCGGCAGTTGGGGATCTTGGAGCTTGGTGAGGAGACATGGGGTCCTGGTGCTTAGTAAGGAGATATGGGGGGTTGTGGTGCTTAGTAGGGAGAGATGGGGGGTTTTGGTGCTTAGTGGGGGGAGATAGGGGGTGTTAGTGCTTAATAGGGAGAGATTGGGGTCTTTGTGCTAAGTGGGGACAGATTGGAGGGCAATGCTAGTCAGTGGGGGAAGGGGCACCGGTGATTTGTAAACAAGCACAAGTTATCCATGTGAAACATCTACCAATGTCCCTGTAACGTCCTGTCTATGTCCTTTGGCACCTTGACAATAAAGTAACTATTCTACAGAAGTTCTTCCTGCCATGGTGTGTAACCAATCTTCTCTTTCTTCAATCACTGGTGCTCCTGCTTGATCCATGTGGAATTCTGTGTAGAAAATCATCCCCCTCTCACTTTTCTTCTTGGCAGATTGTACTCGTCTGAAGGGATGCCTGGGATACCAGTGTAGCGATAGCTCAGATGATCTCACAAAAGAAAACTTCCTTGCCTGGGGCTCTCTGGATAAAAAGATGGGCCCACACCGCCTGACAACATATCATCCATGCATGCAGGATAGGTGAGAGCAGAGGGGCCCCCCCTCGGAACCCACATGCAGTGAGCACCTTGCATCCATAGATGATATGCCACTTCTTCCTATCTTATCTGATGGCACAGTGGGTAAAACTTGAACCTCGTGTTAAGCTGGTCATTAGGTTCTTGGACTAATTAAAAACACATACAAATATGTCCTTGGTTTTGACCTTGGCTTCTGGGTTACACCCACAGCTCTCCTTCCTCCTTGCTGTCTGTTTGAACCCCCAAGAGCCTAGAACCACCAAACTGCAACTGCGACATTGCATGCATTTGCAGGGCGGTTGCGGCACACCCCTATTTACTTGAATAAGTTGCGTTTTGTGGTGGTACTGCCCACCCAGTATGACAGGGAAGGGTTGAGGGGCGGTAAAACTTTAGCCGAACTGACTATTTTTTCCACCCTTCCCAGCTGCAAGTGTAAACTAGGTCTAACAATAAAGGTTGAACTGAAGATGCAATGGTTATGATAGCACTTGACTGACCCAAGTTTTGGAAACACTGATATATATGGGTCTGTGTTAAATACACATACATTTCTTTTTTCTTGCAAAAAAAACATGTAACCACATGCTTTATGACAGTAGGGCTTCCAAAGCCAGTCCTGTAAATGTCTTTCCTTGTACCACATCTGAGCCGTGAGCAGAAAGAACAGAATGGGAGCCACTCCAACTCTGAATCACCAGTTTCAGTCGGGAGAAATCTGTTGATACAATCTGTTAAGGTATTAGTTCTTGCAAATTTCAATGTAGTATGTAAATACAAAGTAGTATTGGGAAATGTTAATGCTGTAGTGAAAAGAAAAACACACTTTCAGCTTGTTTGTGTATACTTCACATCCGAATGACTTTCCACTTTTTTATTCTTAGGCCTGATCGACATAGCCTGCACTATGATGCACAACCTGTGACAGTAGATAGCTCCCCGCTGAGCAGAATTGCTTGCTGTTATACACAGCAACAGCGGGCAACTCTTATCCACCAATTATGTAGTCAGGCTGTTAGTCTTCATGTGGCAAGTATTTTAAAAGCAATTAGTTTGAAAAATAATTAAGTCTTGCACGCATTGACGTTTTGTTTGTTAAACTGCATCCAGACTTTATTCTCTGATAGCTTCCAGAAACAATAGGACATGTTGTGACTTTGTGTCTTTAACAGGGGACTTTGAAAATTTTGGAGCATACGAGTTAAGTCTGATCTTATTCTTGTGATTCCTTTGGCGAATAATTGCTGTTATGTAAGGAAAAAGTGTTTTTTAAGAAAACTACAAAAGTCTACCTTCAAAAGAAAACTTAAAATTGTAAACAGTTAATTAACAAAACCTCAATACAGTTTCAGATCTATAACTATCCTTTCTCTGGACAAAAATAAAAGCATACTATTTATCCATGCCAAGGGCTCATACACATGGGCATTAGAAGGTCATCCAAATAGCTCAGTGCACTCAGGCAGTGAAACGAAGCAAAATGCACGAGGTACGCCTACTAGAGATAAGCAAGTCATTAAAAATTTGCTTGTAAATTCAGGCAAAGTCTGCACCTCTGGTGAACCCCTTGTCCTGTAAATTTTATTAGACTTTCATTTTTTAAATTGTGTGTTTATGGGGGGGTTGTTGCCTGCTATGGTACAATTCCTATTTCCCAATTTTCTACACTTTCTGTCCTAGGGTGAAGAATAAAAAGATGACAGTTCTGGAAAATGTAGTTTGGTAAATGGGTTAATGTGGGAAGATAGAGTCTATGGTGGAGTGCTGGTGGCAGTACCACCGGTGGAAGAGGAAGTCATTTTTTTCAGCAGGTTCTGGTATTTGTTAATGGTGACTGGAGATGACAACAGTGAAGGTGACAGTTGTTTCTCTACCACAATAAGTCATAACTTATTAAGGACATGTACACTTTGATGAATGTCAGTCACTCAATGCTTGATGGCAATGGCAGGGCGCACCCCTTGGTGTTGGTGTACTTACAGCACTAAATAATGTCTAAAAAAGTGTACTGCAGGGTTTGTTTTTGGCAACTACTTCAGTCTTCAGATCCAGTTATCCACTAGGATATTGGTTTTGGATTGTGGAAGGATGTAACTATATATTTTAACTTGTTTTTGCAGTTCAAACTATTTTTTTTGTATCTGCTTGGCAAGTAAAACATTTTTTTTTTGCTTTTTAAAATAAATGGTATAAAAAATATTTAAGCAAATCTAAAATGTTCCCCTCTCTGCCATCCTTTATGGATGCACGTACAGCTTTTTTCCATAGACCCTAATGAAGTAGCCATCTAATGTACTTGCAATGAAACAGCTTCTCCATTAAAGCCTATGGAGCTAGGGTCAAGCATGCTCCATTAGGCAGACTGCAGAATCTTAAGAACCAGCACAGGACGTGACCAGTAAAAGTTTTCAACTGATTTTAGATCAGTAGTGTGGAGCACAGTATATGATATGGGATGACGAGGGAGCATTTGGTTGCAACCTAATCAATCACTTTTGTTGTCCTTTAAGCTGAGTTAGATATAGTAGCAGCTATGGTGGGTGGTGTTGGGGACCGTATGTCTGATAGCAATGGAAGTGTGCAGCACACAAACCTATAACTTGAAGATTAATTCAAATTCTTTCCCATGGCATCCCATCATTAACTGGATCCAAGAGCAGGGAAGTGTAGTACCCTATTTCACTCTCCTTGTGTCATTATCTTCCTTGTTCCCATGATATGACCACCCCCCCCCCCCCCTCCTTGTCTACCACTTCACTGTAAGATATTTTATCTTTTATATTCCCTCTATTTCCAAGACTATAGGGTTGATTTACTAAAGGCAAAAAGACTGTGCACTTTGCAAGGTACAGTTTCCTCCAGAGTCTACTAAATGAACAGAAACTCTGCTGACTGCAATCATTCAATCTTTTGCAAGCAAAAATGCTGTTTTTTTATTATCCTTGCAGATGATTGGGTATTCTTTGAAAAGTGAAGCCTTACCTAATTTACTAAGCTCTGGGACAACTGCACTTGCAGAGTGGGCAACTGTACTTTGCAAAGTCCACAGTCTATTTGCCTTTAATAAATCAACCCCTATATGTATTATAATACAGGATTTTGAAGCAAAGCATCCGTATGACATATAGTAGTACATTGGTAAAGATATTAGAACAGTACATTCACAATCTTTTGTTTAAGGAAGATCTAACATGGATAAAAGTTCTTATGAAACAGTAGAAACAATAATCTGATTTTTTGTTTTTTAATAAAACACCTTGCCTAATTAACTTATTTAAACATTTACTGTACAAATGTTATCTCAATATAATGGGTCACCATAGTCTGCCTTGTTAGTAATACACAAAGCAAGTATATTGAGGCAACTTTAGTGGTCTAAAATTAAGTATTCGAGGAGTGACATACTAGCTATTTCCTACATTTTTTTTTCTTTAAATTTGAGGGGCAACTTCTAGCCTCATATACAATGCTGTGATAAATGATTTGCCCCTTTGCACCTTCTGATTTAAACATTTTTTGCTTATTTGTCACACTTAAATGACACAGATCATCAATTTTTTTTTATTATTACACAAGATAACCCGGATAAATACAAAATGCAGTTTTTAAATTATGGTTTAATTTATTAAAGCGGGAGTCCACCGGGACTCCGCGTTTATTTTTTAAAGCCAGCAGCTACAAATACTGCAGCTGCTGACTTTTAAAATAGTGACACTTACCTGTCCAGCGCGCCCGCGATGTCAGCACCCGAAGCCGATCGCTAGGTCGTCTGTCGGGTCCTGCCGCCGCCATCTTGGGTATGGGAATCAGGAAATGGAGCCTTTCGGCTTCGTTTCCCGGTTCCCTACTGCGCATGCGCGAATTGCGCTGCGCAATAAGGACGCTCCCCGCTGCCTCTGGGAGCTGTGTGTTTCCCAGCAGGCAGCGGAGCACTTGCGGAAAGGGGCGTAAGTTACGCCCCTTTCCGCAGAGAGCTGTCCCGGAAGTGGGTGCAGTTACCTGGATTATCCAGGTAACTGCACCCCCTCCCCCCTGAAAGGTGCCGATTGTGGCACTGGAGGGGGGGAGGGTTCCGATGAGCGGAAGGTCCACTTTAGGGTGGACCTCCGCTTTAAGGCAAAAAAGCTGTTCAAACCTGCCTGGCTTTATGTGAAAAAGTAATTGCCCATCAAACCTAATAACTGGTCGTGCCACCCTTGGTGTCAACTACTGCAATCAAGCATTTCCAATAACTGGCAATGAGTCTTTCACATTGCTGTGGAGCAATTTTGGCCCACTCTTCTTTGCAGAATTGTATTAATTTAGCCACATTGGAGTGTTTTCCAGCATGAACAGCCTGTGCAAGGTCATGTTACAACATCTCAATTGGATTTAAGTCCGGGCTTTGACTAGGCCACTCCAAAACCAAAATTTTGGTTTGTTTGAACCATTTGGAGGTGGACTTGCTGATGTGTTTCGGATCATTGCCCTGCTGCATAACGGAAGTGCACTTGAGCTTGAGGTCATGAACTGATGGCCGGACATTCTCCTTTAGGAGTTTTACGGTTTAGGAGATATTTACAAAAAGACAGGCACCATGCGCCGTAGACAGCGGCGCGCAGGCACACTGAGTATGCCGCTGCTAACGGCGATATGCCGTTAGTGGCGGCTCCCGTGCGCATGCGTGGGAGTGACGTCATCGCTGCTTCGGCGCTGTGAGTGGCCGGAGCAGCCATGCCCAGAAGAAGATGGACACTCCATGCTACAGGGGACAGCGGTGACATCGCTGGCTCCTGTGTCAGGTAAGTGACACATAATGGGCTACTATGTGATGCATAGTAGCCCATTATGCTTTACCTTTGCAGGGAGACAAAGAGGAGGTAAACTCATCAGGGTTTAATTCCTCTTTAATACTCATGCTGATGTTGGGTCAGATAATACAGAGACTCAATAATTTACTGATACAAACGGTGTAAGTGAACCCTACTCTTAAGCAAGTCATGGAGGCGATACACACCTGCCAAGCATCCCTAGCTTCCCAAATAGACAGAGTCAGACTGGATCTCTCCATTCTCAAGCATGGCATGCAAAAATTCCTGCAGAGCACTGCAGAGCAAAGAATGAATGAGGTGAAGGTTACGGCTAATACTATGTCTGCTGAATTTCACAATTTCACAGCTAAATTGAGAAATTTGGAAATCTGCCTCCACCACAAAACTCTTCTCTTTCTGGGATTCTCTGAAGGTGCAGAAAGGGGAAACATTCCTGGAAAACTGGCTTAATTTTACTGTGGAAGTCTGCGCTTTGTTTTCTTATTGGCAAAGCTGTAAAACGTTCTGGTAGTGTGAGAGTTTGCTGCACCATCCCACTCACCACATTTCCCTATTGGCCCATCACTATGATTCACTGCCTCAGTGACCAGTGGAAATGTGCATGAGGTGGGCAAGCTCCAACACTACTAGGAAGTGCCAAAACTTTGCCCATCAGAATAGCCTGGAAGCTGCTAGTAGCAGCAGAGGTTTGAAGGCTTCAGGAAGTAAAAAGGTACAAAGCAAACCTTTTCAATTATTTGTGAAAGCAATTTAAAATAAGGAAAATCACTGAATATGTACCTTTATTGTTATTTTCTACAAAGGTCACATGAGTTCAATTCCATTAAACATGTTTAATTGAGCAGCTCTGACATTACTGCTGGAAGTGATATGGCCCACTGAGATGTGTTTTACCATGCCAAGTGAGCACTCCTACAAGCAGGGCCATCTTTAATATTGATTGGACCCTGGGCAAACATTTAGAGGTTACATCATGCAATATCGCTCTCCACCTGCTCTGAGACATACAATAAATACCAGATAGACTCAAAATCAGTTTACTGAATCAGATCAGACAGCGATTGCCATTGGTTGCCAGAGGTTACAGGATGTCATTACCGCTTACTGACATGTTAGAGGTTACAGCATTAAATTACTACTTACTGACTGGTTGCTAGAGGTTACAGCACCCATTACGGCTCACTGATTAGTTGCTATAGGTTACAGCACACAATTTCTGCTTGTTGATTGGTTTCTAGAGGTTACTGCACATCATTACTGCTCACTGATTTGTTGCTAGAGGTTATAGCACATCATCTCCTCACTGCCTGCACACCATGTACTGGGGAGGGGAGGGGGCCCATCAATAGACTGAAAACTCCTAGGCATCCTAGAACTCCTGGGATCAGTGGCAGTGCTGGGTGGAGATGAGGGAGTAATCAATGGCAACGTTTATTTTTATTTTTTTACCAACTATCAATATAAAGAGGAGTTTCAACACTGGTCACCAATAAAATAGGGGTTTACACTGACCACTAATGTAATAGAAGCATTAATAGTAACCACCAATGTAAGATGTTAGGAGGGATTTACACTGACCACCAATGTAAGGGGAGCCTTCACACTGGCCACTAGTGTGAATGAAAGGATTCTACACCAAGCCCCAATTTAAAGAGAAGATTTACACTGGTCACCAATGTACCTGAGACATTTAGCCTGTATTCAAATTTGCGTTTGTCGGGAACACGTGCAAAATCGCTTTAGTGACACCACAGAAACGTGCTGCCCTTTAGCAGATACACAGCAGTGCCATTAATTGAGATTTTGAAAAAGTGTTAGGGACTTTCTTCCGCATTTCTAGTACATAGAGCAGCCCATTGAAATGAATAGGCTGCCCTACACGTGACCTACATCTTTATCCACTCTGTCAGTACACCTTTGCATCCTAAAATCCCTGCTAACCTCTGCACCCCAAACCTTCACCATCCTCCCCAATCCAACCCTCACCTCCTTTAACTCTACCTGCCTCCTCTGCTTATCTTTGCACCCACCTTCCTTACCTCTATACATTCTCCTCCTTGCTCACCTGTACACCCCAAACTGTAATTCCTTCTTTGTTTACCTCTGCACACCCCACACTACCCCCCTCCCCCCACCACCACCACCACCAATTTGCTTACCTTTGTAGAACAGGCTGATGGTAGGCTTAATGATCACAGTTGCAGGCATGACTTTTAAGCATGCCCCTTCATCTCCCCAGTGGGCAGCATTCAGTATAGGTGATGGTGGATATGACCTCAGGGGACATGATATACATATGAATGCCATCTTTATTTACATGTCAATGCTGCCGGCCACAGCTATTTACATAGAATGTATATAATGTAATTGAATGCCACTACTATTTACTTATCAATGCAGGTTATTTACATGTAAACATGGTCTGCAGGTGAGTCGTCTGTACACAATAGGGCAGAGCTGGGCAGCATTAGTAGCAGCACTTTACACTGAGATATCGGGACACAGCACAGGACTAAAACTTCAAGGGACAAGGGAATTTAAAGCAGGATAGTTGGCAAGGATAAGGCAGCTGCTTTGGGCCCCACAACAATGACAGGGCCCAGGGAAGATGCCCCCTTTGCCCTGTCTTAAAGACGACCCTGCCTACAAGCCAAAGTGAGGCTAGGAAAATGGGAGCTCTTAGATAACTTTCTCATGAGTAAGGATGCTTGTGCTCATGTGCATGCGTCATGCTGCATATACAATTACGTGCCAACAACGCTAGGCTTGTAAAATCTTTTACTTACAGCAACACAGCATAGTCTTCCCAAAAATAGAACTTAAACTAAGATATGCAGACTCATTAGGTACAGTGTAGTTATACAAAATTAAATCTAACTAATGCAGAATATGAATGGTATTTAACGTAGAACTAAAGGCATTTATTTTATACATATATTTTGGTTATATGTCTATCAGTTCTTTTTGCAATCTGTGTCCTATTGGTAAGATCTCTCTTTACTTCCTATCTCATAGCCAAAACTGGTAAGAGAGGGGAAATCCCCCTCCAAAGTGAGGAAATCTGTGTCACCAGGGTAACCAGAACTAATGTCCCCAATTAAAAATTTCACATTCTTTCCTGTTCTGATGATAACCGAAAATGTGAGATTTTATTTTGCTGTAACTATCACTAGAACTATTTATTCTTTTGGCTTGAACTCCATGTCTTATCTATTTGATAATATGCTGCATCTGACATAATAGGTATTGGACTTGAAGTTGCCCACAAGTAGCTTCAGCGGTCTTTAGGAGCTCCCCGGGAACACTATCACACAAATATCAAGTTAATTTGGGAAGTCCATGCTCTGTCTAGCCTATTATACATTATTTTCCCCTGCCTTGTTATTGTCCACTTAAAGTGATCAGTGGCCTCACTGACCAATTTCATCTAGGCACTGCCAGTCAGGGCAAGGTGACTAGAAAGATGAAGTCCATGTTTGCAGAATAGAGTCCCTTGGATGATGCTGAATTCTGTTAAAGTTACTTGGAGGCAGTGTGAGGTTGCTACTTACTAACATCTGAGTGAGTACAGGTAGACGTTGAATAAAAATTATGTCCAGCTAATCCTCTAGTAATGAACAAATTCAATGAAATATACACATATAAATTAAATCAACCTTTGTATGCTGATCTCCTGTGAATAAAAAATAAATAAAAAATATTTTTCTCTATCCACAAATCATACTAATTGTTTTTTATTTAGTTATTTTTATTTTTTAAATAATCTTACTAAAAGACCCTGCTGGAAAATGGAGCCATGTAACAGACACGTTCCAATAATTTTTTTCTATTCTGTAGTAAAGAAGTCTTTTTTGTAGAGTCCACCTTGTTTTCTGGTGACTATGATGTAGGGCTGCAACTAACGATTATTTTATCATATTTATCATAATCTATTAGCTGGCTGATTATTGTTTCGATTAATCGGTTAATAACCTTAAAAAAAATGTGATCAAAAAAATTGGTCAAATTGACGTTCATTTTCAACCACAGTGACAGGAAAATTTGGAAATAGAAAACTTCTCAGTCAAAGGAATTTTCAGACAGTATATGTGGTTTTCGTTCAGAAATTACATTCATTTTCCAACAAAACCCCTAACCTGTCAGAGGTGCTTAGCATTACCAGACAAAACTACATTTACGAATCATTACTGGCTGGAAGGAGGGGGAATAGAATAAGTTTTGACGACCAATGGAAAGTCTGGGTTGACTGGTCTAAATCAGTTCAATGAGTGAATAGATGTCTTTACTTGTTAATGGTTACGAATATAAGTACGTAATTTTAATTGTTTGCTGTATTCTAAGGCAATAGTCAGCATCTCTCCTCTCGGTGTCCCTCCACCAGGTTGTTGTCTCCGTTTCTCTTACTACTTCCTTTTCTTCCTTCCCTTTCTATCTTCCTTCTACCTCTTGTGCTTTCAACTCTATATGAGTAAGACTAATATCTTTATCTACAGTGTATTATTTTCAATACGCATTCATGCTTATTTCTAAAAGGTGACATCAGTCACAATTGTTTGGAAGTTCACAATTTTCTTTATGTGATCTTGTATTTGTTGTACTCATTTCTGTATGTAAAATTTTCTTCAATAAAAACTAATTAAAAAAAAAAAAAAAAAAAGAAATTACATTCATTTTAAAAACAGAATGTTAAAAACAAGTGAAAATTTCAAACAAAATTCTATTATTCAGCGAATGTACAAAGATTTTTCGTCTGAATATTCTCATCTGAAAATTGATCTATGTGACCAACATAAGGCTCGGTGCACACCTATGCAGTTTGCTTTTGATCTGTTTCTGTAGTGCTTTTTGCTGTGCGTTTTTGATTTTTGCGCACGTGATTTTACTGCAATTTGCATTTTTTTGGGCAGATTAAAAAACACAAATTGCTGCAAAAACTCATTACCGTATATACTCGAGTATAAGCCGAGATTTTCAGCCTCTTTTTTGAGGCTGAAAGTGCCCCCTCGGCTTATACTCGAGTCACCGCTGTCTGACTGCTCGATCAGCGTATCGAGCAGACAGACGGCGGACATTAAAATTCAAAAGCCGCGCCTCCTTCTCCGCCTCCGCCTGTGATAGGCGGAACACTGAATTTCCCAGCAGTCAGTGTTCCGCCTATCACGGACATCCGTTCATTCTCATACTACGGACGAGTATGAGAGGATGTCCGTGATAGGCGGAACACAGGCTGCTGGGAAATTGAGTGTTCCGCCTATCACAGGCGGAGGACGGAGGCGCAGCTTTTGAATCGTAGAATGGCCGCCGAGAAGAGCGGCGATCCATCGGCACGACACGGGACGGAGGAGGCACGGGACAGAGGAGGCACGGGACACCGGAAGGCACGGGACAGAGGAGGCACGGGACAGAGGAGGCTCGGGACGACGGCGGCTCGGGACGGAGGCTTGGGACACAGGTAGGCTGGACACACACACAAGGCTGCACGGACACACACACACACACACACACACACACACACACACACACACACACACACGGATGGATGGATGGATGGATACACACACACACACACACACACACAGGGATGGATGGATGGATGAATACACACACACACACACACACACACACACACACACACACACACACACAGGGATGGATGGATACACACACAGGGATGGATGGACGGACACACAGGGATGGATGGATGGATGGATGGATGGACACACACACAGGGATGGATGGACGGACACACACACAGGGATGGACGGACACACAGGGATGGACAGCCATGTCTCACCCTCGGCTTATACACGAGTCAATAAGTTTTCCAGTTTTTTGGGGGTAAATTGGGGGCCTCGGCTTATATTCGGGTCGGCCTATACTCGAGTATATACGGTACATGCTTTTCTGCAGCTTCTCCATTGAAGTATATTGAACCAATAAAGCACCATTGTGCGTTAAAAGTCCCTGACCCTTTCAGATGTGAACGTGTCCCATAGGAAACCATGTAAATGAACTGTAGTGCATTTCTGCAAAAAGCACCATAAAACGCATAGATGTGAACCAGGTCTAAGACGTTTAGTAACTTAATGGGGTTAAAAAAACTAAAATTACATTTTTTACTGCAGAACAGTGAAAGTAATAATTACAGTAGCGATTATTTGCTCTTTTTGTACTATAAAGGGCTCATTTCAGATTTTTAACCCCATTATGTTACTGGCCGATTAATCAATTATGAAAATAGTAATCGATTAATTTCATAATTTAACCAATTAACCGATTAGTGTTTCAGCCCTACTATGATGCTGCCCATGGCATACCTGAAGTGTCAATCACATGGTCATCTAGTCTGCCAACAGAAAAAAATGACCAGACAGCTAGCCTCCAATCACTGTCCTCTATTATTGGTAGAAGTGCTGGGGACGGCACCAAATGTAGGTAAGTAAAAGAGGTTTGGCTTTAGGTTGGGTTCACATAGGCACTGCAGTGTCTCCATTTAGGATGATGCCATTGCACTAAGGCAGTGTACCTGCGCTGCAGCATGTTCTATTCTGCAAAAAGGGTCAGATGCAGTTTTAGTTGTGCTGGGGTGTGTTGCAAGCTCATTCAAAATTAAAAGCCTGCCTTAACGCAGCACATGTTAATAATTGTGTGTTAATGCATCGGACAATTGTGAACCTGGCCTTAAACAGCTTTGAGCAAAAATAAAATAAACAAGTGTGCAAGTGAAGATGACCATGAATTATACTGCTACTTGATCAACTGACAATAGAATAATTACTTTATATCTAATATGTCAATCTTCCAGTATTGGCAGGAGAGCGCCACAATTCTGGCCAAAATGAGAATCACAATTTTTTTGCTTAGAATAAAGATTCTCACGGCGTAACATCATCTTTCATATTATACAAAAAAATTGGGCTAACTTTACTGTTTAGTTTTTTTTTTTTAATTCATTAAAGTGTATTTTTTTCCAAAAAAATTGCATTTGAAAGACCGCTGCACAAATACAGTGTGACATAAAATATTGCAACGGCCACCATTTTATTCTCTAGTGTCTCCGCAAAAAAAAAAAAAATATATACATAATAATTGGGGGTTCTAAGTAATTTTCTAGCAAAAAATAATGATTTTAATTGAAACCAACAAGCATCAGAAAAAGGTTTAGTCTTTAAGTGGTTAAACTGACCTCATTTACAGACCACAGTTCATTCTTTTGATCTTAAGAACAAAATGTTACAATGTTTATAGTTAGCTCAGTAGCTGAGGAATGCTTTGAAACTTGGCAGACTGCCTGTTTTTGTTGTTGTTGTTGTTTGTTTTGTTTTTTGACAGCTGTCGGCTTGAGCACAGAATTCTGCATAGAATTCGGGAAAATGCTTTGTTAAAAAAACGAGGGAGAAAAATTGCGATCTCAATTCTTAATGATTAATCGTGTAGCTCTAATTAGCAATATTAGCAGTAGACTGATATATGTCACTTTGTAATCCAAAAGCACTCAGTAGTAACTTAGAGGTCTTAACACTAGATCAAGGTCATTTTATTTCTAGCACAGCATATAAATATGTATCTCATGTAAATTGTGCAGCACACTCCCTTAGTATGGGGGCTAAGTTCACAGTTGTGCAACCCGTGTTCTGTGGGTAGGGCAGCCCATCCATTTCAGTGAAGTCCCAGACCCTTATTTTTTAAAATTGGGCCACACAGAATTGTTTGCTGCACCACGTGGTTTCGCAGGCGCAAAAATGTGGATGTTTTGCATATGTCATTCTTAATGGCATCCCTGCGCATCTGCTAAAGAGCAGCGCATTTTGCCTGACTATGGTTCCCCATGACTAAGCTGCGGGGAGCAAAGTGAAACGCATTGGAGGCGTGGCCCGGTCAGAGTCCAAGCTGAGGTTGCTGAGGTTGCCACTCCATTCATTGCAGCAGGACATCATAGATGTGTGACTTCCAGGGGTCACCCTTCCTTCCTTGAGCACATTTTGCCTGCAGGTTGAGAACACGCATGATTTTACCCGACCTGCGCAAGTGTGAACCTAGTCTAAGGGCCAGGTCACATCAGAATGTGTTTGCGCCTGTGGATTTTTGACAGCCCATTTTAATGGGCTGCCACATGTTCAGAAACCCACAAAAAGTAAGTCCTGTGCCGTCAGTCAAGGGTTTCCCATAAACGATAGAAGATAAATCTGCAACAATTTTGGATCCACTTGATTCTTCCTCAAGAATTACCATGCTCATGTGTTAATACTTGAGGAGGGATCAAATGGATTTGAAACCGTTGTGCTTGATTTCTGATCGATTTGAAACAAACACCAGATGCTTCAGAAACTTTGTGGGCTCATTCTCTCTCTTTATTAACCACTTAAGGTCCGACCCACAGCAGTTTTACTGCTACAAGGCAGCACCTCTGTGCCAGATCACACATATATATATATATATATATATATATATATATATATATATATATATATATATATATATATATGTATGTATATGTATGTATATGTATGTGTATGTATATGTATGTGATCTGGCTCATACATATATGTATGTGTTCTGGGTTTTCCTGGTAGACAGTGGGAGCCCAGTGCTGGGTATAGCAGACTCAATGTCTGCTGGCACCCACCAATCAACGAGCAGAGAGGCAGAAGGGTCGTATGCCTATGTAAACAAGGCAGATTGCCGTTCTGACAGGAGGAAAGGCATGGAGCCTGTGTCTCTGCAAAGCAGGCACTAGGATCCATGTCTTCCCCCAGTAAAAGCATCTATCACAGTTTAGAAAAACACTGGTCAGGCACACAGTAGACTCTATAACTTTTGCGCAAACCAATCAATATACGCTTATTGGGATTTTTTGTTACCAAAAATATGTAAGAGAATACATATAAGCCTAAATTTATAAAGAAATTAGATTTTTTTCCATTTTTTAATTGGATAGTAGAGCTGCAAGGTTAATCGTTAAAAATCGCGATCTCAATTCAATACCCCTCTCACGATCTTAATCCATGATCCATGTAACAAGTACAGAGCCGTTCTCTGCTCAGAGCGGTCAAAAAAAAAAAAAAAACAGCAGGCAAAGTTTATCACAACATTGCTCAGCACTGTGATAAAAAGAAACATTGTATCATTTGGTTCTTTTAGATCAAAGGGATGAACTTCGGTCTGCAAATGAGGGCAGTTTAACCACTTAAAGACTAATGTCCCATACACACGATCGGAAATCCCGCCAGCAAAAGTCCGATGAGAGCTTTTGGACGGTGTGTATTTTAGCGATGGAAAAAGTTCTGATTGGAAATTCCCATCGTCTGTAGCAATTCCAATGCGCAAAATTCCTACACCTGCTCGGAAACCTTTGGACGCATGCTCGGAAGCATTGAACTTCATTTTCTCAGCTCGTCCTAGTGTTGTACATCACCGCGTTCTTGACGGTCAGAGAACTCAGTTCAGAGAACTTTTGAATGACCGTGTGTATGCAAGCCAAGCTTGCGTGGAATTCTGTCGGGAAAAACATCCAAGCTTTTTCCGAAGAAAACTCAGATCGTGTGTACGCGGCAGCATAAGCCTTTTTCTGAAACTTGTTGCTTACAAGTTAAAATCAGTATTTATTGCTAGAAAATTACTGAGAACCCCCAAACATCATATATATTTTTTTTTAGCAGAGACCCTAGAGAAGGGGTAGGCAACCTCGGCCTCTGGCTGTGATGAAATTACAAATCCCATCATGCCTCTGCCTCTAGGAGTCAGGCCTGTGATTGTCAGGGTCTTGCAATGTCTCATGGGACTTTCACCACAGCTGGAGGGCAGAGTAATTTCACCACAGCTGGAGGGCCGAGTTTGCCTTCTCCTGCCCTAGAGAATAAAATGGCAGTCATTGCAATATTTTATGTCACACTATATTTGTCCAGTGGTCTTTCAGAAGCAATTTGTGGAGAAAAAATACACTTCAATGAATAAAAAAATAAATAAAATAGACAGTAAAGTTAGCGCAATTTTTTTATTATGTCGAGAAACGCGATCTTTATTCTAAGCAAAAAAATTGTGATTTTCGTTTTATCCAAAATTGTGCAGCTCTATTGGATAGGTTTTATAGCAGAAAGTAAAAAATATTGTTTTTTCCCCAAAATTGTCAGGCTTTTTTTGTTTATAGCTAAAAAATAAAAAAACTCGGAGGTAATCAAATACCACCAAAAAAGTATCTATTTGTGGGAAAAAAGGACATAAAGTTTATTTGGGTACAGCATTGCATGACCACGTAATTGTCCATTAAAATACTGCAGTGCCACATCACAAAAAATGGCCTGGTCATGAAGGGGGTAAATCTTCTGGAGGTCAAGTGCTTAAATAAGCATACTGTGTTTTCCCTTTGACCTAGTGAAAACAGACCAGGCAAGACTTAAATCAGTGGTTTTTAACCTTTTTTGAGTCACGGACCCCTTTAAGAATCTCATGAAAGCTGTGGACCCCCCACCAGAAATATTGACCTAAACAAAGATTTGCATGCAATGAATATATGTACTTTATTTAACTGAAATTGGATTGCCTCATACATATATTGCATACACAAAGTTTGAACAAAGTAAACAATTTTACCAAAAACTCCTTTTCATGTAAAAAGTAAAGTTCATTACAAAGTGATGATAACATGAAATACAATCAACTTAAATTGTAATTGTAAATTAAACAAAACAATTTTAATTTTGCTCAAATATTCCACTACTACTACTAGAAAATGAGAATTAGCACTTGCTGTTAAGTAGTGGCACAAGATGGCGGTTGGGCAGAGGACAATGATACAAATGTAAATGCTAAACATGGGTCAACAAGGAGTCAAGAGATGCCTAGTGCTAAAAGCAGTGGTAGGGTACTCTCTTTCATTTCTTTCAATCAATGGGAAATCAATCAATGGGAAACCATTGATTGGAACGAGGGAGGGTTTGGAGCTGTATAGTAAATGTAAATGTTATTTTTTTGTCTGACCCTCATGGACCTCCTGAAACCCATCAATGGACCACTTAGGGATCCATGAACCCCAGGTTAAGAACCCCTGACTTAAATGATCTGAAAAGCATGGCTTGAGTTTATTTTGTGTTGACCGTGCTTTGTCTTTTTCCAGTTTTAGTGCATTGGTTCATTGATTTTGTCTTTTGTTTATTAGGTATTACCTTACAACCTTAACGCTGCATAAATCATCACTTTATATAGATGTTTGCCCTGAATGCAGTTATTATTCATATATGCTATATTTCACATATGGCTCTGCCATTAATAATTAACCATTTGGATGCAGTGAGCTTGTTCTTTTGGATAAATAATTCCAATAGTTTAACATGTTAAATGGAATAATGGCTGTATAGAGCGGCTCTGAGAGGCTTGCTGAGTAGCTCAAGGTGATATATAAATTATGTATGATCCAGTTTCCCTGCTGTTGTGTACTTGCATTTTCCACTAGTGCATGAACTGTAGCAAGTAAGAGGCAAGGCTAACTAATAATTGTTTGAGCCTAATATTCATTAGTTCCCTGCAATCTTTACCTTGCAGCTCAGCATCCCAGAGGACAAGGTATTCGCAGTGCGGCCGTTTCTTGGATAAACAGAAGCAAATCAATGATTTTGAGACTGATTTACTATGTAAACTCTTAGATGCAATTTCCTGTTACTTAAAGCAAAATAGGGCTGAAAACGTTATAATCCCAGTTGCAATAAGAAACTAGATTCAGAAAATCTAAGTAAAGTAATGCATATATAGGCTTAGTTAATGCAGGTCTGTCCAGGTTTTATTTGCAGGGGGTTAGTTGAAGCCGGCATGAAATCCACAAAACCTGAACTTAAAGTGGTTCTAAAGACAGAAGTTTTTTTTTAGCTGAACTGGAAATGGAAACAGAGGTGCCACTGTAAGTGCAGTATTAAAAGAGTACTTTAATAAAAACTTAAAATTTGGTACTCACAAAAGTACACTAGCAATAGGCGTGTAAACAAGAAACTGCCAAACATCCATGGAATGGATTCATTCTGTGAACTGGAGGATGGTGGTATTCAGTAGAGCAAGCTGGAACATACACTGCTGAGACTTCCGGTCGGTGGAACGCACGCCGACAACCAGAGGAATGACATCACTACCGGGTGCTGGAGTGGATGGATGAATAGGCAACGTGTTTGTGGAGCTACGCTCCTTCTTCATTCCTAATGTGGGCAGTGATTGGACCGGAGTTATATGGGCAGGAAAAGGCCCTGATTGGAGGCACTCAGGGCCTTTTCAGGGCCTTTTCCTGCCCATATAACTTCGGTCCAATCACTGCCCACGTTAGGCCTGAGGAAGGAGCTTAGCGCCGCAAACACTTCGCCTATTCGTCCATCTGCTCCAGCTCCCGGAAGTCATTCCCCTGGTTGTTTACACACACAGATCCCGATTCTCCGTGTCTCAGAGGCGATTGCGGGAGCCCGGCAGTGTTCGAGAACCAGCGGGGCGAGCGGGGAGCGTGCGCGCACACCCTAGTGGCCCCAGTTACATAACGTCGTTACACCCAGCCGTGCCATTCTGCCGCAGTACAACTGCGGCGGCTGGTCGGCAAGTGGTTAATAAAGTGTCTAAACACAGTGCACACAAATTCTTGAAAACCACAATTCCAAATTCCTTTTATTTCCTCCCATAACTGTATCCTCAGCTATTCTCGAAATATTCAAAATATATGTTGCGCTTACCCTCGCAAAGGCCCGCTGATTTGATCCCAAGGTTCTATCCCCAGTTGGTGTACTAGTAGCCAGGCACATGGTCGCGGTCACTCTTCTGCCTCAATAAACAGTCAAGGGGTTGTTTTTTTTTCGCTGATACTTTAGTAAGCTTGAACTTGGATCATTGCAGGGTAGCTGTGTACTCTTGGAGGAAAAATGAACAACTCTTACTTCCTCAAACTTCGTAGCACAGTCCTTGCAGCAGCAAATGATGGACTGGGACACCATAAGGAATGTCCACTTTTAAGAACAGGCTGACCCTAGTTACATAGGGGTAGCAGTGGCACACAGTCACTGGGATCTCACACACTGGTCTGTACTCACAAATGTCCCTGGATATTTGGATGCCTCCTTCCAATATCAGCCAGACATGTCTCATGGGAACTCTCCAGACCAGATCCCCAAGAAGAAATCCCCTGATTAGCGCCATTAAAGTTCAGTAGAATATGTTCAATAGACCCTGCACAGCTGGACTGTCCAGAAGGGAAGCAGCCCTTCAAGCAGTAACTGTCTCCTCCTGGATAAGAAACCCTCTGCTCCAGGCCCCAAACTGTTTAATGAGCTCTCCCAGCCACCTACTGGGCTACCTCTCCAGGATTGGCTGAGACCACATAAATATTCAGGCTGCTTATTTGACTGTCCCAGCCCACTACATTCCAGAACCTTCCAGAAGGCTGGGGGAAGCAGTCAAACCTTCAACCAGTGAGACACAGAACAGTCCAAAATGATTACAAGCAGCTCAGCTTACTACAGTAGAGCTAAAGAAGTAAATGTACCTAGCCTGGCTAGCTGCCTAACTAGGAGGGTGTTACATATAAATTCCAGGTATGTGTTTGATAGAAATTGGCTAACTTCAGGACGGTACATGAGCACTTCAATAGATAGGGAATAGAAAGGGATGAGGCAGGTTTTATCCTTCAATAGAAATTAGAGTGTATTATTTGAGAGACAATAGCCAAAATGATTGCACAGTGGTTGCAGGATAAACAGCCCCCTACCCCCCCTCCTCACATAAAAAATAAAGCCTCCTGTACCCTTCATAGACAAACAATACAGTGCCCTGCCCACCTTCTAACACAACCGGTACAGCCCCATATCCTCCTCTACTTCTCATTCTGCACTCTCTGCACCTCTGTTTCACTACCACTCGATTCAGCACAATGCAGTTGCTCTTTTTGAAAGCATAAAATTTGGTAGCATGGTGGGACCAAAGTCATTGTTCTCTCTGATAAGTAGTCTAAGCAAATTTGAGGTGTGATTTGGTGGCATCACTAGTGTACAGTTTTCATTGCTGAGGGCTATGACATGAAGAGGTAAGGTCATACCAAGATAGCCACCCCACACCGAGAGCAGAACAAGTTCAGTAATGGAGAAAAAAAGCTCAGCTGCAGGGAGATCAAAGGCCATACCGGTGATTAGTCCTTTGCCCCCTGACTGCTTTTTTTATGCGGCACAACTTCTAGAGCTCAGCCCTTCTTTGAAAGCCATAGCCTCTTTATTTTTCAATTTTTATTTCCTCATCTTCTTTCTCAGCATTTCATGTGAAATGTTAAGTAAGGTACACATGGTACAGGGATTTTTACTAAAGTTGGAGGCATTTTGCATGAAACAATATCCTTGGAGAAATACTGTTCTGCAATAATTGTGTCAGTATAAAGACAGCTGTTCACAGTGACATGCAGAGCTCGAGTTCTTCTAAGGTAATGGGAATTTTCCTAGAGTAATTACCTCTCAAACTCACGCAAATGTTTTTCTATACACAAGGATGATTCCTATCTCTGTGTTTTATAGCACATATCAGTTATCTCTGACGTACAAGAACGGTCTCCCCGGCTGCTAAAACCCTGTAGTACAGCATTATGGGTCCGCTTTGTAACTTCCTACAAGTCATTTAGATCCTGTTTTTCCTCTTTTATGCTTGCACACCAGTCATAGTTAAGTAAGCTGTTTTCATTTTTTTTTGTCTCAGTTTATGCTTTGTATTTGAAGGATGACCTTTCTTTTTAATAGCATTGCCATAATTATATTATTTTGATTAATTTGCACAATATATCAGTTACTTAATGTGAGAGATGAGAACTTTCTTACAATTCCATGTAGATTTTTCTCTCTCTCTGGATATATATATATATATATATATATATATATATATATATATATATATGCACGCACACACACACACACACACACACACACACAGTATCTCACAAAAGTGAGTACACCCCTCACATTTTTGTAAACGTTTTATTATATCTTTTCATGTGTTTTATTATGTGTCTTTGCTACAATGTAAAGTAGTAAGTGTACAGCTTGTATAACAGTGTACATTTGCTGCCCCCCTCAAAATAACTCAACACACAGCCATTAATGTCTAAACCGTTGGCAACAAAAGTGAGTACACCCCTAAGTGAAAATGTCCAAATTGGGCTCAAAGTGTCAATATTTTGTGTGGCCACCATTATTTTCCAGCACTGCCTTAACACTCTTGGGCATGGAGTTCACCAGAGCTTCACAGGTTGCCACTGGAGTCCCCTTCCCCTCCTCCAGGACGACATCACGGATCTGGTGGATGTTAGAGACCTTGCGCTCCTCTATCTTCCATTTGAGGATGATCCACAGATGCTCAATAGCGTTTAGGTCTGGAGACATGCTTGGCCAGTCCATCACCTTTACCCTCAGCTTCTTTAGCAAGGCAGTGGTCGTCTTGGAGGTGTGTTTGGGGTCGTTATCATGTTGGAATACTGCCCTGCGGCCCAGTCTCTGAAGGGAGGGGATCATGCTTTGCTTTAGTATGTCACAGTACATGTTGGCATTCAAGTTTCCCTCAATAAACTGTAGCTCCCCAAGTGACGGCAGCCTCAGACCATGACACTCCCACCACCATGCTTAACTGTAGGGAAGACACACTTGTCCTTGTACTCCTCACCTGGTTGTCACCACCTACGCTTGACACCATCTGAACCAAATAAGTTTATCTTGGTCTCATCAGACCACTGGACATGGTTCCAGTAATTCATGTCCTTAGTCTGCTTGTCTTCAGCAAACTGTTTGCAGGCTTTCTTGTGCGTGATCTTTAGAAGAGGCTTCCTTCTGGGACAACAGCCATGCAGACCAATTTTATGCAGTGTGCATCGTATGGTCTGAGCACTGACAGGCTGACCCCGACCCCGATATGACGCTGAGCACGTGCACTCAACTTCTTTGAGTGACTATGGTGAGAATTGTTCTGAGTGGAACCTGTCCTGTTAAACCGTTGTATCCTCTTGGCCACCGTGCTAAAGCTTCATTTCATGGTCTTGGCAATCTTCTTATAGCCTAGGCCATGGGTGCTCAACTTGTAGCCTTCAGCTGTTTCGGAATTACAAGTCCCATCATGTCTCTGCCTTTCAAGAGTCATGCTTGTAACTGTCAGCTGCTTGCAATTCCTCATAGGACTTGTAGTTCTGCAACAGCTGGAGGGCCACAGGTTGAGCCCCCATGGCCTAGGCCATCTTTATGTAGAGCAACAATTCTTTTTTTCAGATCCTCAGAGAGTTCTTTTCCATGAGGTGCCATGTTGAACTTCCAGTGATCAGTATGAGAGAGTGAGAGCCATAACTCCAAAGTTAACACACCTTCTCTCCATTCACACCTGAGACCTTGTAACATTAACGAATCACATGACACCCGGGAGATAAAATGGCTAATTGGACACAATTTGGACATTTTCACTTAGGGGTGTACTCACTTTTGTTGCCAGCGGTTTGGACATTAATGGCTGTGTGAGGGGACAGCAAATTTACACTGTTATACAAGCTGTGCACTCACTACTTTACATTGTAGGAAAGTGTTATTTCTTCAATGTTGTCACATGAAAAGTTAAAATAAAATATTCACAAAAATGTGAGGAGTGTGCTCACTTTTGTGAGATACTATATATACCATATTTATCGGCGTATAGCATGCACCTTCATTTTAAGAGGGAAGTTTCAGGAAAAAAGTTTCATTTTAAATAAAGAACTTTGAAGCAAAATAAGGGTCAGTGCCCATCAATGCAGCCTTATCAGTGCCCATCTGCAGCCTCCCCATTGCCCATAAATCCAGCCTGATCAGTGCCCACCTGTAGCCTGATCATTGCAGCCTGATCAGTGCCCATCTGCAGCCCCACCATTGCCCATCGTGCAGCCTAATCAGTGCTCATTTGCAGCCTAACCATTACCCATCAATGCAGCCTGATCAGTGCTTATCTGCAGCCTCGCATCAGATTTCATAGAGCAAGGATCTCCTGTTTAGTCTGGGGCTTCTTTAATATGAAGTCCCACCTCCTGGACCAGCTCCTACCATAGACAAAACACTGAGTAAACAGGAGATCCTCGCTCTATGTAATCTGACAACGCTCATCCCCTCCGAGGCAGCCAAATATTGGCATATAACACACACATGTTATTTGCACCCGATTTTCAGGGAGAAAAAGTGTGTGTTACACGTTGATAGATATATATATATATATATATATATATATATATATATATATATATATCTCTATCGCACAGCGGGTAAAATAAATATTGAACACGTCACCCTTTTTCTAGGTGCTATTGACCTGAAATTTTCACAAAATGTCGGTAACAACCCATGCAATCCATATGTACAAAGAAACCAGAACAAATTGGTTCAGAAAAAGTTATGTGTAGCAAAATGGAATGGCACCAGATAAAAAGTACAAAGGAATGAAATGGAAATGACACAGGAAACACATGAAGAAAGTGAGGTGCAAAAAGGCATGAAAAGCCATCACACCAGCTGAAATCTATCAGTATTCAGAAAGCAATCCTGCCTCTTTTCAGTGCATATTAATATCAGCTGGTTCATTCTCAACCAATGGTCTATAAAAAGGTGCCTCATTACCAAGGTGTCACACAAGAAACATCTCATGATGGGTAAAAGCAAAGAGCTCTCTTAAAACCTTCAGAAAACATCAAAAAACAACAGTGGCTGGCGCAGACAGTGAAGTCATGAGGGGCAAAGACCTTTAATAGAGGCACATAGTTAATATGACATTACACAGTTAATAAAAATAGTTCTACAGCCAACCTCCAAGCATAAATAGTCCCAGGCCAGTAGAAGGAGCTAATGCCCCAAATGTGTAGCCTTGTTGATCACTACCGTCTCTCCTTCTCCAGTGACTTCACTTCCGCTGTGCGTTCCATGCTGGTTCGCCTGGAATTTCTAGTGACCACAGGACGCTCCACACATCCTCTGAATCCCCATCTTTTTCTCTGGCACAATGCGATGTCTGCAGGACGGACTTGAGCAGCTTCCCTACATATGTGATGAGCGCAGTTTCTCCACTATCTTGCGAGTGTTTTTAACCATTGTGAATAAAAACACTTTTTAATGCTGCACATACCCTGTTTCCCTGAAAATAAGACCTAGCATGATTGTCGGTGATGGCTGCAATATAACCCCTACCCCCCAAATAAGCCCTACCTTGTTTCCCCAAAAATAAGCTCTATCCTGACAATAAGACCTACAATGACTTTAACTAGGGACTATTTGCGGGGGGTAGGACTTATATTGCAGCCATCACCGACAATCACGCTAGGTCTTATTTTAGGGGAAACAGGGTAGGTGGCACTTCCTGTTCTCTTCCCTTGTTTCCCTTAAGACCTTTTCAACCTTATTGTTGAAAAACATACGGATGGCATTGGTTACAGAAGGATTTCTAGATTTCTGAACTTCTGAATGTTCCAGTGAGCACTATTGGGGCTATAATCCGTAAGTCGAAGCAACATAATTTCACCATGAACTGGCTACAGTCAGGTGCTCCTCGCAAGATTTCTGACAGAGGAGTGAAAAGCATAATCAGAAGAGTTGTCCAAGAGCCAAGGACCATTTGTGGTCTTCAGAAAGACCTAGAATTAGCAGATACAATTGTTTCAAAGAAAACAATAAGTAATGCACTCAACCGCCATGGCCTGTATGCATGCTCATCATGCAAGACTCCATTGCTAAAGAAAAAGCATATTGACGCTTGTTTAAAGTTTGCTATACAACATTTAGACAATTTTGTGAAACACTTGGATAATATAGTCTGGTCAGATGAGACCAAAATTGAACTCTTTGGATACCATAATACAAATGCACTACACATCACCCCAAAAACACCATACTAACAGTGAAGTTTGGAGGTGGGAACATCATGGTGTGGGGCTGTTTTTCAGAATAAGGTACTGGCAAACGTCATATCGTTGAAGGAAGCATGAATGGAAAAATGTACCAAGGCATTTTTGATAAAAATCTGCTACCATCTACCAGGATGATGAAGATGAAATGAGGGTGCACATTTCAGCAAGACAATGATCCCAAACAAAAAGCCAAATAAACTCTCAATTGGTTTCAAAGAAAGAAAATAAAGCTGCTAGAATGGCCCAGCCAATCACCTGTCTTAATTCTATTCGAAAATCTATGGAAAAAAACTAAAGATCAAAGTTATTAGAAGAGACCCACTGGACCTTTAAGATGTGAAAACTGTTTGTGTGGAAGAATGAGCCAAAATCACACCTGAGCAACGCATGCGACTACTTTCTCCATGCAGGAGGTGTCTTGAAGCTGTCATTACCAACAAAGGATTTTGTACGCAGTATTAAATAAATAGCGTGTTCAATATTTTTCCCTGTGTCATTCCATTTTATTACACATCATTTCTGAACTTATTTGTTTTGGTTTCTTTATATGTATGGATTGCATGGGTTGTTACCGTCATGTGGTGAAAATTGTATGTCAATAACACCTCTAGAAATATATTTACCTAGAAAAATTGTGACGTGTTCAATACTTATTTTACCCGCTTTGTGTTTGTATATATATATATATATATATATATACATAATATATTATACACACAGGAATAGGAAGGGTTTAATATGTTTATATGAGATTCGACATACACAAATGGGGCAGGGTATTCATAAATAGCAGCAAGGATTCTGAGGAGTCAGAGTATTTGATTGTAACATTTTGTTCCGTAAACCTTAGTAAGTGATGTTCATGGCTTTGGTCTCACATGATCAAGTTTTTAAGCTGGACTGCCATGGTTCCCTTTCATTGCATCCCTACAGCAAAAAACCTGCTTGGATGCAAGAGATATTGATCTGCAAATTATTTCTCTGTATTTTTCATATAGGCTGGGGCTTCCAGAGGGGCTCGTTTAGTGCAGTTAACGTAACTAGAATAATATAGAAGACCTGGCTCAGGCGGTACCCAAGCCATTAACCACTCCGATATCAGACCATCAAGCATCTCTCATTTGATTACCATGTTTGGAATACCTTGGAGTGGTGCACAAGCCAAGAACCAATAACCATAGGTCTAGAGCAAGGCTGAATGCATAGGGGAAAGGCTAAATACAGGGTTTTGATGGGTCTGGGTTAGTAGGGGTTAATTGTGTGCAGGATGTGATGTCAGCAGGCACATGGCTGGACATTTATTTCAGTTTTATCAGGTAGACTGGGGATTGTATATAGGAAGGGGTCATTTTACAGTCAGGTAGTGTTTAGCCAGTGATTGGCAAACATCCAGCAGGGGTTCTTTTGCTCTGTCGCTGAAGAAAGATGCTTCCTCAATGATCTATTTGTGCTGATGTAGATTAAAGCAGAAGAAGAGACTAAAGTTCATCAGTGGCTAACACCCATTCTACAGACCTAACACACTGGCATACCCAGGGGGATTTAGGCTTCCTCAGCATTTAGGCCACAATGAGATACTCTGGTGCTTAAATTTTAGCCACTTTTAGGGAAAGCAAAGACTGTGCTGAAGGACAGAGGGGCATTTTCACCATAAGTAGTACAAATGATATATATTTAGCTAGTGACTCTAATGCCGCGTACACATGATCAGACTATCCGGCAACCGCCGGACTTTGCAGCGGAGGTCTGCCGGACTTTCCGAACGAGCGGACCTGCCCACACAGGGCCACACACGACCGGACTTTTCTGCCGCACTAGGTCCGGCAGACAATCCGCTGGACTATGGCAGGAGTCCGCCGGACTTTTGAAATGAAAGAACTTGCCCACACAAGGAGTAAAGTCTGTTCATTTTGAATGTGGCTCCAGGTAGCCAGGACTAACGCAGGAAGTGAATGTTGCCGCCTCCATCGGTGAGACTGACACCACGCTAGCCCCGTCACCTGGTATGGATTTAAAGGGGAAGCCCTACGCCAAAAAAACGGTGTGAGGGTCTCCCCAAAGTCCATAGCAGACCCTTATCCGAGCATGCAGCCCGGCCGGTCAGGAAAGGGGGTGGGGATTAGCGAGCACCCCCCCTCCTGAGCCGTACCAGGCCGCATGCCCCCACCCCAAAGCAACTTGTTCCCATGTTGATGAGGACAAGGGCCTCTTCCCAACAACCCTGACCATTGGTTGTCGGGGTCTGTGGGCAGGGGGCTTAACAGAATCCGGGAGACCCCTTTAATAAAGGGGGCCCCCAGATTCCCGGGCCCCACCCTATGTGAATGAGTATGGGGTACGATGTACCCTTACCCATTCCCCTGGGGAAAAAAGTGTACTTAGGTTTTTAAAATACTTTATTAGACAGCTTTGGGGGTCTTCTTCCATCTTCGGGGGTCTTCTCGCCGGACTCCTCCACTATCTTCAGAAGACCGGGCCAACGCTAGTATAAGAGCTGGAAGAGGAAAGCGAAGGCCCGGCAAGAAGAACCCAAGAGTGGGACAAGACCCCCGAAGAGCGGGACAAGACCTGCAAAGTCGGAAGAAGGCCCCCGGGGGCGGCGATGAAGGAGAAAGCCGGAGAAAGCCGGGCTCCTCCACTAGTAAAAGAGCTATTAAAAGAGCTAGTAAAAGAGGAGAAGATAGCAGAGGAGTCCGGCGAGAAAACCCCCGAAGACAGAAGACCCCCGGAGCTTTCTAATAAAGCATTTTAAAAACCTGTGTTGTGTTTTTTTTATGTACACTTTTTTTCACATAGGGTGGGGGGCCGGAGTCTGGGGGCCCCTTTATTAAAGGGGGCTCCTGGATTATGATAAGCCCCCCACCCGCAGACCCCGACAACCAACGGCCAGGGTTGTTGGGAAGAGGCCCTTGTCCTCATCAATATGGGGACAAGGTGCTTTGGGTGCCATGTTGAGGGCACATGGCCTGGTACAGCTCAGGAGGGGGGGTGTCGCTCCTCCCCACCCCCGTCCTGACCGGCCAGGCTGCGTGCTCGGATAAGGGTCTACTATTGACTTTGGGGGGACCCCCACGCCATTTTTTGGCGTAGGGCTTCCCCTTTAAATCCATACCAGGTGACGGTGCTAGCGAGGTGTCAATCTCGCCGATGGAGGCGGCGACATTCACTTCCTTCGCTAGTCCCGGCTACCTGGAGCTACGTTCAAAATGAACGGACTTTACTCCGTGTGTGGGCAAGTCCGCCGGACTTTTGGGAAGAAAAAGTCCGCCGGAGCCCACACACAGGCGGATTGTCCACCGGATAATCTGACCGTGTGTGTGCGGCATTAGTGGAGATATTCCCCATTCAGAATTCAGTCAGAGTAGGACTTACAGCAGCAGGTGATAGATGCTAGGCAATGTATACAGTAGCTACCTGCAGAATATCTTTGATCATTAACCTCCCTTGCAGTATTTATTTGTGAAAGCCTATATAATTTTTCCAGAGCAGTAGTCATTTTGTTTAATTTATAACATACTTCTTTATTTAGAACTCATCCCTTTTCAATCCACTTTTTTTCAGTATATGCATGTGACAAGATTTGGCTGCCTATGACTGTAGCATTGTGGCAGTTTTTGTGGTACACTTTCTTTAACTTACAACTGTTTCTACTATGAAGGGATGGTTGTTTTTTATTTGCTGCTTTGGCCAAAAGTTCATTGTCCTCTCCTACCCTCTAGCTGTGCTAGCAAAGCAGAGTTCTGCTTCAGTGGTCCAAATTGAGCAATAATACATGTATAAATAGGGGAAAATCAACGCTGACAATTTGATAAATGGTTACGCTACTGACTCAGCTCAGAATCCGCTAGGGTTCCGGAAACCCAAAAATAAACATTCAAACAAAATTGAGCAAAACGGAGAAGGTATTCTTTACAGCTGAGATTCGCAACGCCCTACCAGCAGCCTCTGGTTACTTGTCCTGGCTGAGGAGGAAGCCCTCTGTGGATAATGGACAGCAGCATATGTACAAGCTAGCTTCAGGATTTGCCTGGCACCTCTTGGAGAGAAGATGAATATTGAAAACTATACACAGGACTTCAGAAGACCCATCTGCAGAGAGTCAAAAAAGAGTAAAAAGCAATGTGTGGCCCTTCTTGGTTAGACCTAGGCCCAGGAACACCTAATGGGGAAGGGGAGGTCATCATATAGGTGCTTTACCAATGACCTCAGGCAAGATGAGATATTGGGCAAATGGTCCAAATATTCCTTAGTCATGATTGGAGGTCCCAGCCAGTTGTAAGTAAAGCTTGCTGATGTCATAAAACAGGAAGACAGCAGATCTGAGGTGAGGCTAGCCTAGCTAGCTCTGAGAAAGGCATCCCGGCAGAGCCCTAGGCTGGCCATACACGATTACTTTTTTTTTTTATTCAGTGTGGATGGGAGAATCCTTCCCACCGAACTATTGTATTCTGACAGTGGAGAAACTTTCCTGTCATCAGAATACAATGATCAGTGTTGCTGGCTATAGCCAGCATCACTGATCGTTTGGCAAAAAACTGACAGGCTGGTCGACCCTTATATTGACTTGTGTACAATCAGCCTGTCCATACATGGATCAAAATTCCACTAGTCCCTGCTAAACTGGCCAAATTTCGTTCCATGTATGGTTGGCTATAATTGGTGGTCGAAAGAGGGCATGAGTTCACCTGAGGCGTGGTGAATCCAGACAATTTTCTCCTGATTTTACCTTCTTAGTTTAGAATAAATGTAGGGTTTAAATTAGTTAGCTGGTACATTGGAGCAGGTATGCCAGACCAAGGTTGGCTAGATATAGGGACTTGTATTTCCTATTTCTGTCATTCTAATCCAGTTTATTGCCACTAACTCAATTTCTACTGCCCAACTCAGCTAAATTACAAAAGCCATTGGCATATAACTTCCTTATGGATTTCAAAGACTTGTTGGCGCATAGTGTTGGCTTTGCAGATGATGGCGTGGGTGACTAATTTACCCTGGCTGTGCCAATGCCTGCTAGGGTTCTGTCAAGTGACTTGATTGATTCAATGTCTGTAATGACAGGAGATGTTACTGCTTTAGCTAGGGCAGTGCTGTGCTAAGTACAGTGTTGTCACATGCAATGGTGACAATAAAGGATACTTCTTAGTATGTCAGTGGGAGACCAGTTCTATTGTATCAGAATAAGACAGAGCCAATGCTTCTCGGATTAAATAGGAATAAAAAGCACAGAGACAGATAAGGGTCCTGACAGAGCATGTATGGTACATGTGGCTGGAATTCAGCTTTATTTTTGTTTGAAAGGGATACCTTATATGTCACCTGTAACTTGCAGAGTTGGCAAAATATTCGAAAAAGCACATTAAAATGATTTGTTTCTTCTTGTGGAGAACCTCGAATGGGTTGAAGAAAATCTGATAAAAGTAAGAGAGAGCAGGAGAAGCATCACTTCAGGCAGCCAGGGCTGCTGATAGAAATCACGGGCCCCCGTGCAACCTACCTGACAGGGCCCCCCTGCCTCGAAAGGATCAAATGGTATTTTTGCTAAATGCAATGCCTACAATGCTATGCTTTGTAGCCATGGCAGAAATGATACCCCCATTGAACAAGACCCATTCAAGTAAATAGCTGCATCTCCACAGTGAGCGATCGGTACTGATCACTCACTGTGTTTGTTCAGGCTGGTGTGATCATTCAGGATGGTGAGTGTGGGGGGGGGGGGGTTCATTCAGGGTGGTGTTTATTCAGAATGGTAACCCATCTGTGTGCTCTCAGCAGCTATTGGTGGGAAAGGAGAGAAGGCAAAATGGCAGCACATAGGTGGAAATGGGCACACAGGTCCCAGACAGCAGGCAGAAGAGGATGCAGATACTTGAACTGATACTCTTGCAGCGCTACAGGAGAAAGAAAAGAAAAGTTGAAGCCAGCAGCACTGCACAAGAGTCACATGTGTCAGCAACTGCTGGGCTCTCCTGCTTGGCAGGTGCCTGGGCCCCCCTTTTGAACAGATGGGGCTTGGGCCCAGTACAGGAGGGCTGCCTGTACTGTCTTATCAGCAGCTCTAAATGCAGCTCCTGCAGTTTTCTTTAACCAGCTGCAGGCCTTTGCAGTTTGTTGTTAAAGAAAATGTGGAACAGTGTTCCACTTATTTTTGATACGTAGACACTTCTAGCAAGGCCCATGGGGTTTACAAAGGGTTGTTGTGAATAAAGTCAATAGCCACTGCCCATTTGGTTAATCATCTTTTGAAGCTATGCTGGGGTCCTTCTGATTCAAGACTGCTGATTGAAAAAAACATTAAGGGGTTTTGCTGACAGTACAGCGAGGGTTACTACGGGTTCAGAAGTCCATGCCAATTTTCACAAGTTTGCTGTCTATCCGATTTCTTTGTTTCAAACAAGGAAAAATACATTTCTGGGACTTACTTTTACTCAGTAAAAGGGTAGCCTCCAGATAAGGTAACTGAGTGGTTCTTATTTCGAAGTAGCTACCAAGCTAAGGAATTTACCATAGGCCAGCAACTTAATGATATCATTCTAAGCCAAGATGCAATGGAGGCAGGACCCATCTCGCTTCTACAGTTATCAGGCTTAGTATTTGTATTCTTCTTTCTGCAGTTGCTGTTTTACAGGTGTACAGGTACATTTGTGATATGCCTTCCGAGACCTTATTGGTTTGTTACTAACATTCATGGTTATATTTTTATTTGCTGTTTTTATTTTGCTGTATTTTAGATAAATAGGCTGCTGAGACTACAATAATTTTGGTAAAGTGATTGTAAAACTTTTCTTTTAAATAAACACACAATACTTACTCTGTGTTGCCCCAAACATTCTCTTTTGGGGTCTTCTGCAAGCACTCTCTGTTCCTCCTCTCTTCCAATTGCCCCCATAGTAAGCTGTTTGTTGTAGGAGCACTCAGGCAGGCTCACTCCTGAGCTGGGCTATGTGTGTCCATTGACACACACAGTGTGGCTTTGCTCCGTCCCTGCTCCCTCCTCATAGGATTTGATTGACAACAGCAGGAACCAATGGCTCCCAGGGTGGTCCCTGGGCTTGTGAGTAGGGAGAGATAGCTCTCAGATACAGTACTAGATTGCAATAAGGCTCAGGTAAGTACCTGGGGGGCGGAGGGGGGGCTAAACATGAAAGGTTTTTTACCTTAATGTCGAGAATACATTAAGGTAAAAAAATAAAAATAAAACCCCCTGCCTTTACAACCACTTTTAGCAGTGCCATGTCTTTATTTACAGTAGTAGTAAGCACTGTTTAAAGTCTTACTAAAGCCACAACAGTAAAATCAGTCTATGTATGCAGTAAGGCATGCTTGTTATACTCACTGTGGAGCCTAAGAGGTTAATCCTCTGCATTGTGTAAAAAGGCTGTTTCATCCTGTCTTCTCTGACCTACCCCTTCTTCCACACTCCCAATGACATCTGCTGATAGAACAGAGCCTTGTGGGCATTCTGCACATGCTCATTTTGGTTGTGTATTGCTATAGGTTTTTTCTTCTTGGGAGAGTGCATGTAATTAGCACAGCGCCAATCAGCACTGTCCAGACAGTGGGTCAGGAGTCATACAGCCTTATAGGACAGTCAGGGGAGAATGAAAACTCCCCCTACATGCTTTATCCAGGCACTGATGAGTCAAAAGACTGCTGTAACTGCTGATGCGAAAAGGTATTTAGCAGTTTATATTTACTTATTTACTAAAATAATTGCATTTCCATGTTCTTTGTACTGTGGGAGAACAGTATATCGTGAATGCAGGGTCCTGGGTTTAGTAACACTTTAACTGTGGGCGATAGGGAGCTTACTGTCCCTACAAAACCCTAGTCCTGCAATTTGTCAAATGTGTATTCAATAAAAAGAGTGAAAGCCAGTGAAAAAGGCAGAGATGCATATTGCATTTGAAAATGCAAAGAGTTGCTGTAAAAAACCTGATATTTCTTAGGGACCCTAATAGGAAGATCTTCCTGCTAAAATTCCCAGCTCTGCTCTCCTTGACTTTACAACTGATTCCTCCTTCTCTAATTTTCATAACAGAAACTAAATGGAAAACCCAAAAGGGAAAGCAAGGCCTCCCTATAACGTCAAAAAGGCAAATAGGCAGATCTGGTAGCTCCCGATGTGCTCGTGTCACCCGGACACGGCACATCTCACATCGGCAGGAGGGCTCTGTGATTGGCCCTCCTGATCACATGACGGCCGTGTCCAATCACGGCCGTCATGTGATGTAAACAAACAGCCGGTTGCTAGGCAATCGGCTCTCCTCTCCTCACACGGAAGTCACCGCTGAGGAGAGGAGAGCAGAACGCTGCAGCCGGCTGATGATCAGTGAGTATGGGCTGCTTTTTACAGCTTTTTACTCACTGATCATCAGTGTAGTGTAAACACACAACACACCACACAGTACAAACACAGTCCCCACATATGTCCCCAAAACACACATGTCCCCAAAACATACATGTCCCCAAATAATAAAAACACATGTCCCTAATAATAAAAACATGTCCCCCACATATGTCCCACTAAAATCACATGTCCCAATGATTATCTGCACACATATGTCCGTGATCACCTGCACACATATGTACATGATCATTTGCGTACATATGTCCGTGATCACACAAACCAATTATTATACACTTAACGGAATTTTTTTTACCAAAAACATGTAGCAGAATACATTTTGGCTTAAATTTATGACAAAATGTGATTTTATTGGATTTCTTTTCAAATAGAAAAAAGAAAATATTGTTTTTTTTCCAAATTTCTGCTATTTTTGCGCTTATATCGCAAAAAAAAAAAAAACGGAGTCGTGAATAAATAACACCAAAATAAAGCTCTATTTGTGCGAACAAAATGATAACAATTTCATTTGGGTACAGTGTAGCATGACCGCGCAATTGTCACTGAAAGCGCTAGAGCGCTGAAAGCTGAAAATTGGGCTGGGAAGGAAGGGGGTGAAAGTGCCCTGTATTGTAGTGGTTAAAGACCACTATGGAGAATTTGGAACTATCATATGAAACTACCATACTGCTTGTGTCTACTTTATAAAGACTAAAAATGATCATCAATGGCATGTAACTGATTACTAGCAGTCAGGTGACTTGGATTTATTTATCAGATATTCCGTTCATTAATGATGGCCTCCCAATAAACTGTAGTTGTAGTCAGAGTCTTCACTTGGAAATGTGATACCCTAACTACCAAAGCCTGAGGTGTGCCTTGGCCTAGCTGGTCAGTACGCCTGAAAAAGAGGGCATACCCTTAATGTATGAAAATTTTATAATGTATGATGTGTTATGCCCTGTACACATGGTCTGACTTTCTGATGGAAAATGTGCAATCGGATCATGTTGTTGGAAAATCTGATCGTGTGTGGGCCCCATCTGACTTTTTCCATCGGAATTTCCGACGCACAAAGTTTGACATCAGGATCTAAAATTTTCCGACAACAAAATCCGATTGTTTAAATTCCGATCGTATGTAGACAATTCCGATGGACAAAGTGCCACTCATGCTCAGAATAAATTACGAGAGGAAAGCTATTGGCTACTGCCCTTCTTATAGTCCCGTCGTACGTGTTCTACGTCACCGCGTTCTGAACAATCGGATTTTCCAACAACTTTGTGTGACCGTGTGTATGCAAGACAAGTTTGGGCCAAAATCCTTGGGAAAAAATCCAATGGATTTTGTCGTCAGAATGTCCGACCGTGTGTACAGGGCATAAGAATATGAAGGTTTGGGGGAAACGAATGGGTGGGAACCCCGAATACCGGCCGATGCAGGATCAGGCAGAGGAGGAGGGATATGTACCTATCAGACTTCTCCCACAAATACAGGCTAGCCTTCAGCCAGCCTGCTTACTTGTAGTCTGAGTCTTCACTTGGATATATATAATGCAATACCCTAACTAGCAAGGCCTGAGGTGTGCCTTGGCCTAGCTGGTCATTACGTCTGAAAAAAGAGGACAAAAAGAAACCAAGTAGGTGTGATGAAAGCTAGATGAAAGGTGGTAACTACCGTCCAACAGGGTAGCGCACGCCCTGGTGGCTTCAGTGAACAGATCCGGTGTGTCAGCTATAACAGGACAAACACTAATGTCCCATGAATTGATGATAAGGAGGGACCCCCTGCTTGGAACCTGCAACAGCCCAGAACCCAAATAAGTATCCTGTAAATTATTGGATTGAGTCAGATTTCCGAGAAAACCCAGACATGGAACATTGACATTAATGATGGCCTCCCAATAAACTGTAGTTGTTATAGGCAGTGACAAAGAAGTCATGTGAAATTGTCATTTGATTTGATATCCAGCATAGAAAAGTTTCTTCACTAGCCTGATTGCTCATTTGCAGTCAAATTTCTTTGTGTGGCCAACATGATATTTAGTAATTCTGAAAACGTTTTAGGAGAATATACATTTCTCAAAGCCTGATTCAGTCAGTAGCCACAACCTGTTCTGCCATAAATTGGACATATAAGTAATGAATAAACTGTGTAATGATTACATACAATATAAAATGGCTGTGGTAATCTGTTTTTCACTATTACATTGAAGTGGTGCTTTAAGACCACATAGCTAAACAAGTAATTGCAGTAAATCTCTACAGACATGATCTCTGCATGATCATATTGGGCTTGTAATAGAATTGATAGAATTGTAACTCATTTGTAATGAGTAAAAGTAACAAGCATTGTGTTGATAGGATCAATGCTTTTGATTTACCGCTTGTCTCCTTTGATCCACGGTGCTCCTAGAGCTCTTGACACAGGACGATACTATAATGACTATGCTGTGCTTTGAAATGCTTCTTTGGTTATTGATCTAAATTGAACCCTGGTTAGATGCTGCTGGAAAAGAGTGCATTATTAAAAATCATTTATCTTGTTTATAAGCTCTATTAGGGAAATGGGCAGACTCTGGGAATTCAGAGCTTGGTCTATGCCGAAAACCTCCTTAACAAGCTTTGCAAAGCAGCAGCACTTTAGTGAAGCCTAGGGGAACAAACAGAGGTGGCCTTAGTTAGAATGCCTCTAATACATTTTAGGAATTGCCACCTGATAGCACGTTGTGATACGCCAGGTTATGCAGTTTTTTTAGTTAAGTGTGATGGTAATTTTACTGCAGTAACTCCGCGGTACTGCTGGTAATTTACCACAAAACAAACAGTTACATTGATATTTTCAAGTTATTACTATGAGAATCTGCTTCCTAGGGAGACCTTCACTTTTAAAGAAATCTGTATAAATGTGAAAACTGTTATTCACTCCCAAGTGTACGTTAAAGCAGAAATTAACAGTATCTGAGTAGCACAAACTGAAAATGCTATTTAATATATTTAAAAATGTATTTTACAAGGGATTTTTATTAATCATTCAAATAAACAGAGCCAACAATTGGACGGTTACATTCAACAGTTAATAAATGTGAGCATAAAAAGCCCACATAACCTGGTTAATGTACTGAGCCATACACTATAAAATATAAAAGATTTAAGTTAACATATAAATGTTAGCAACATCAGTATTAAACAGTATTTCCAATGATACAAGTGCATAGACATAGAAGTGTAATGTTTAAGGCTTGTTTTAGTACCAAAAGAAAAGATTGTACATATCGTAACCATCTAACCAGGCCTATGCCTGATGGCCGGGCATTCTTAGTAGCTGATCAAAAGATAGGAAAACAAAGAAAAAAGAGAGCAGGAGCTAGAAAAAAAAGAGAAAGTAGAGGAAGAAGAAAAGGAGTCCCAGGGAATCACAACGCAGGGCTGTAAGCCCTTGTACACACGGTCGGACATTGCGACAACAAAACCATCAGATTTTTTCCAACGGATTTTGTCCGAAACTGGTGTAGCATACACACGGTCGGACAAAGTTGTCGGAAAATCCAATCGTTTGGAATATGATGACGTTATTTAGTTACGACGGGACTACATTCAGGCTAGTAGCCAATAGCTTTGGTCTAGGAATTTGATCTCAGCATGCGTGGCACTTTGTCCGATCGGAATTCTCAACAAACGATTGGACAAAGTCCGATCGGATCATGTTTTCGAAAAAATTTTATATCCAGCTCTCAAACTTTGTTTTGTCGGACATTCCGATAGAAAAAGTCAGATGAAGCCCACACACGGTCGGATTATCCGACAACACGGTCCGATCGGACATTTTCCGTCGGAATGTCTGACCGTGTGTACAAAGGCTTAGAGCAACAAAAGTGCAGTATCAAACCAAGATGGCTGAGCATAGGCAATCCAGGGTTGCCACGCCCGGAGGAATTTCCCATGAGTGTCTGACAATATGGCTGTTTCATTGACCATAATATCATTCATTCGGTTTTTGACAGATTCAAAACTAAGCATTGGGTTTTTCCAAGACTTTTGCCTTTAGTCAATTTAGTTGCAGTAAGATGATGTAATGCCAATTGTCACTCTGAGCAGAGTAATTCTTCAATTGGTTTGCAGAGAAGGGCTTCCTATGGGTTCCATTTGAGGTTGGTATGAAGCAAAGTGGGAAGTAGGGCATAAACCCTTACATTTTCAAAGCAATCTCACCCATCCATCCATGTCTACTTTATTTATTTTGTTAGAAATCACTTTTAAAAACACTGCCCTAGCATCTCTAACAGCAAGGTAGATGATTTAGATCAAGGGTGTCCAAACTTTTTTCAAAGAGGGCCAGATTTGATGAAGTGAACATGCACGAGGGCCGACCATTTTTCCTGACATTCTTTGAACCATTAAAATTCGGTCTAAGTGTGTTCGTTCGAACACTAATACAGGGCCCAACAAGAATTCTCTTGCCTTTGTGGCTGTGTGTGTTGAAGAGATGAGCTCGGGCGTGTTATTTGGATATACCGTATTTATTGGCGAATAAGAGGGAAGTTTCAGGAAAAAACCTTAAAATTTTAAATAAAAAACTGTAAAGCAAAATAAGGGTCAGTGCCCATCTGCGCGCCCACCATTGCTGGGAATGCAGCCCCCACCATTGCCAGGAATGCAGCTACCATTGCCAGGAATGCAGCCACCATTAGCCAGGAATGCAGCCACCATTAGCCAGGAATGCAGCCACCATTAGCCAGGAATGCAGCCACCATTAGCCAGGAATGCAGCCACCATTACCAGGAATGCAGCCACCATTAGCCAGGAATGCAGCCACCATTGCCAGGATTTCACTCACTATTAGCCAGGAATGCAGCCACCATTGCCAGGATTTCACTCACCTTTAGCCAGGAATGCAGCCACCATTAGCCAGGATTTCACTCACTATTAGCCAGGAATGCAGCCACCATTGCCAGGATTTCACTCACCATTAGCCAGGAATGCAGCCACCATTGCCAGGATTTCACTCACCATTAGCCAGGAATGCAGCCACCATTAGCCAGAATTTCACATACTATTGCCAGGAATGCAGCCACCATTAGCCAGGAATGCAGCCACCATTGCCAAGATTTCACTCACTATTAGCCAGGAATGCAGCCACCATTAGCCAGGAATGTACTTACCATTGCCATCAGTGCAGCCTTGGAGGGGACATGGAGGGGGCTGAACGAGCGCCAAAGAACAGGAAAATCTCCTGTTTACACAGCGGCCTCTTTAAGAGAAAGTCCCACCTCCTTTGATGGACAGAACAGTCGTCCAATAGCGGAGATGGGACTTCCTATTACAGAGGCTGCCGTGTAAACAGGAAATACTCCTGTGTGCACGGCGCTCGTACAGCCTCCTATCTCCAATGCAACCAGACTATATATCTTTTGTGGCCCCGGCGCTGGGAGATCGCCGGGGGCCACAAAAGATATATATGTTTAGATTACGAGGCGGGCCGTTCAAAACCGGGCCGCGATTGGCCCCCGGGCCGGACTTTGGACATGCCTGATTTAGATAGTATTTACTTTCTGGAATCTATCTGCCCTTAGCTCAAGAATCCAGGCAGGAGGGTGTGTTGCTGAACTGAGATAGCCCCTCCTCCCCTCCTCCAGATTAGGGATGAGCTTTGAGTTCGAGTCGAACTCATGTTTGACTCGAACATTGCCTGTTCGCCTGTTCAGCGAACAGTGAACAATTTGGGCTGTTCGCAGCAAATTCGAAAAGCGGGAACACCCTGTACAAGTCTATGGGAGAAATCTAAAATGCTAATTTTAAAGGCTAATATGCAAGTTACTGTCCTAAAAAGTGTTTGCGGACCCAGGTCCTGCCCCAGGAGACATGGATCAATGCAAAAAAAGTTTTAAAAACTGAATTTTTTTCAGGAGCAGTGATTTTAATAATGATTAAAGTGAAACAATAAAAGTGTAATATTCCTTTAAATTTCGTACCTGGGGGGTGTCTATAGTATGCCTGTGAAGGGGCGCATGTTTCCCGTGCTTAGAACTGTCCCTGCACAAAGTGTCATTTCGCAAGGAAAAAAAGTCTTTTAAAATCACTTTCCATTGTCGGCTCCCGTAATACAGAGAACACTCAATGAGTGTTCTCTGTAGTAGCCGACAATTCATTCATTGATAAAAAAAATAAAAATAAATAAAAAATAAAAGTGTGGGGGTTCCCCTAAATTCAATTACCAGGCCCTTCAGGTCTGGTATGGATATTAAGGGGAACCCCGTGTCAAATAAAAAAAAATTGACGTGGGGGTCCCCCTAAATATCCATACCAGACCCTTCAGGTCTGGTGTGGATATTAAGGGGAACCCCGCATCAAATTTTAAAAAAAATTGACGTGGGGGTCCCCCTAAAAATCCATACCAGACCCTTTATCCGAGCACGCAACCTGGCAGGCCGCAGGAAAAGAGGGGGGGGGACGAGAGAGCGCCCCCCGAACCGTACCAAGCTACATGCCCTCAACATTGGGAGGATGCTTTGGGGGTCTGTGACCCCTCAAAGCACCATGTCCCCATGTTGATGTGGACAAGGGCCTCATCCCCATAACCCTGGCCGGTGGTTGTGGGGGTCTGCGGGCGGGGGGCTTATCAGAATCTGGAAGCCCCCTTTAACAAGGGGACCCCCAGATCCCGACCCCCCCTGTTTGAAATGGTAAGGGGGTAAAAAGGGGTAAAAGTACCCCTACCATTTCACAAAGAAAGCGTAAAAATGGTTAAATAAGACAAACACACTTTTGAAAAATTCCTTTATTAAAAATAAAAAAAAGATTCCAGCGGGGGTAATCCACTCATGCTATCCAGCGACGGATGATCATCTCTCCGGGGTCCAGCGATGGCTGATCTGATCCAGCGACGGGGGATCTCACAGTCCAGGGCTGTCCATACATGCATCCGTCTTCTGTCTCCACTGCGGAGACACTGCGGGGATGCCATCGCTGACGTTTCTTATATTAGGAGGGCGGGGCCACCCGTCACCTGACCCCGCCCCCTCTGACGCTGATGAGGGAAACCATGGGGTTCCCCAGTGACGTATGGGTGACCCCGCTCCCCTCTGATGTAACGCAGGTGCAATTGATGGATGCCTAAGTACTTTGAGATTGCTTTGTATCCTTTTCCAACCTTATGCAGATCAACTACTCTTGATCATATGTCTTCAGACAGCTCCTTTTTGCAAGGCATGGTTCACATCAGGGAACACATCAAAAATATTAAGAAAGGATATGATAAGCACAGTGTCTCGTGGCATTTTAAAGACTTTCATAATCAGGATCCCAATCAAATGATTTTCTATGCCATTGACAAAATTAAGGGACACTGGAGAGGAGAAGACATGACTAAAAAAAAAATTTCACAGAACGAAACAAGGTGGATTTTTAATTTAGAAACCTGCCCAGAGGTGGGTGTAAATACCTGTCTTTGACAGGTATCTGCACCCCCCTCCCCCCTGAAAGGGGCCAATTGTGACACCGGAGGGGGGGAGGGTTCCGATCAGCGGAAGTTCCACTTTAGGGTGGAACACCGCTTTAATTAAATAAGCTGAAGTTAGAAGCTGATAGGCTACCATGCACAGCTGCACCAGATTTTACACCCTCCAGTTTTTGGAAAATTGCCCCATTATGTTTGTCTATTATTGTGACTTTGATGAAGATCAGATCAAATTACTGCAAACTACTGCAGAAAATACTTTTTCCTGCCACTGTATGTATATGCGTATACATGTGTATAGATCTAGAATGCATCTAGGTGTATGCGTATGTATACACGTGTATGTGCATAAAATGCATGTCTTCCAAAACAGATTGTTGATGCATGTCCCCCAAACAATACACCTGCATTCAAATCTGTAGACAGAAATAGTTTTGAATCAAATTTTTTAAATGGTCATGCATGTACCCTTAAAACCACTGTAAATTGCATTGCATGTAGTTAGTTGCAGTCTTTCCTTATTTCAAGTTGCAATACATTCACTACATCAGAGTGAAGTATGTTATGGGCAGGAGTTATTGTTAACCTGTTGCTTTGCCTATGCTAAAATTACAGTTTATAAATGCTAGTCATACACAAAGCAAATGTCTAGCAATTGCTACCACTTTCAGACAACTTTTAACTGTAAAAATGTCTAAATGGAGAAATGCAACCAACCATCAACAGTTTCTATAGAAGTTGTGAACCAAATGTGTTGGGTAGGTGACGGGACGCCTTGATAGTTTCACACGTTTGCAGCTCGATGCTTGTGTTTGAAATTACCTTAAACTTGTAAGGTGTATGACTTGCATTAGAGCTAAGTTAAAAATGCTGATGTCGTCTTTTAGGGTTAGGTTATGGGTTAAGATAAATGTATAGGTTAAGCACTTGCCAACCAGCCACCACAGTTATACTGCTGCAGAATGGCACGGCTGGGCGAAACTATGTTATGTTATTTTAGGGTTATCCCGATACCACTTTTTTAAGACCGAGTACAAGGACTGGTACTTTTTTCAAGTACTCTCCGATACCGATTACCGATACTTTTTTTAATGTCATGTGACAGTTTTTAAAGCACAATACAGATTAGGTGGCACTGATATGCAGCACTGAATAGCGCTGATAGGATTAGGTGGCACTGATGGCTGGCACTGACGGCTGGCACTGACAGATGGTGGGCACTGATAGATGGCACTGATGTCTGGCACTGACAGGTGGCTGGCACTGATAGATGGCTAGCATTGATAGATGGCATTGATAGGTGGTGCTAGCACTGATAGATGGCACTGACAGGTGTCTGGCACTGATGAGTGGCACTTATGGGCATTGGGCACTGATAGGTGGCATTTATGGGCACTGATGGGCAGACACTGTAATGCAATGAGCAAAGGCTGCTGCGACGGCCCATCTTGGTACTCCTTGCACTCGACCGCATAAAAGCAGCAGCGGCCATCTTGTTACACCCTGCCCGGACTATATGGGCTGGGTGTAACAAGATGTCCCCTGCTGGCTTACTGCGGCCGAGTGCAGGGTGTACCAAGATGGGCATCAGGATGTCCAACCACCGACATCAACACAGAGTGTCACTTCTGTTGTTCCATCAGCTGACTTCCGGTTGCGCCGGGTTGCTTTATTTATCTCTCCCAGGTATTGGATCTGGCAACGGGAGCGTTTGTGCGAGTACAATTACTTGCACAAATGCTCAGTATCGATACCGATATTAGTATTGGTATCGGGACAACCTTAGTTGCGTTGCTTCTCCCTGTGGCCACTAGGAGCGCGCCGCAGAGGTGCGCGTGTGTGCCCGCTGCTTGCCCCGGAGCGCGCCCTGGAGTCAATGCGAGGGGTCACGATCACCGCGGGGCTCCTGCCATAGTTTCTGCCACATGGAGAACCAGGATCTGTGTGTGTAAACACAGTTTCCAGTTCTCTGAGGGGAAAAGAGACAGATCCTCTGTTCATACAGAGTATGAACAATGATCTGTCATCTCCCCTATACAGTCCCCTCACCCCCTTCAGTTAGAACACACACTAGGGAACACAATTAACCCCTTGATCACCTCTTAGTGTTAACTCCTTCCCTGCCAGTGACATTTTTACAGTAATCAATGCATTTTTATAGCACTGATCACTGTATAAATGGCAGTGGTGCCAAAAATGTGTCAAAATTGTCTGATGTGTCCGCCATAATGTTGCAGTCCTGATAAAAATCGCAGATCGCCGCCATTACTAGTAAAAAAAAACATTTTTTAATAAAAATTACATAAAACTACCCCCTATTTTGTAGACGCTATAACTTTTGCGCAAACCAATCAATATACACTTATTACGATTTTTTTTTTTTACCAAAAGTATATAGAAGAATACATATCGGCCTAAACTGAGGAAAAAATTTTTTTTTATATATATTTTTGGGGGATATTTATTATAGCAAAAAGTAAAAAAATATTGTGTTTTTTTTCAAAATTTACGCTCTTTTTCTGTTTATAGTGCAAAAAATAAAGACCACAGAGGTGATCAAATATCACCAAAAGAAAGCTCTACTTGAAAAAAGGGACAATTTTGTTTTGGTGCAACGTCGCACGACTGTGCAATTGTCAGTTTAAGGGACGCAGTGCTGAATTTCAAAAAGTGCTCTGGTTGGGAAGGGGGTAAAATCTGCGGGGGCTGAATCGGTTAAATGCTAGGTTAAAGGGAACCAATAAGGGGTAAAATAACAGATTCATTAAATAGCATCCCCCAATTATGCTTACCTTCCATTTGTTTCTCCGCCACCCTGTTTGTCTGCTGGACCAATGTGTGATACCTGGTAATCCTAGGTGGAGCGCATGACTCTTCATTTCCTACCACAATACAATGTTGAATATCTAAATGAATGGACGATCACTGGGTGCAAGGTCTCACAGAATCAAGAGAAGAGTTTAGCTTAGGCCGGCCACACATGGTTCAAATCTTGGCCAGTTCAGCAGGAAGCAGCCAAGATTTGAACCAATAATGGGTAGACTGAATATACCAAACTTATCGATCTATCAACTTGGGTACATTCAGCTTGCTGGATTCTCTTACAATTATCATTCATCACAATTATCCTAATTATATCATGATAATCAGTTGTCTTCTCCCGGTGGGGATGGCTTTCTCCATTCGCCCTTGCCTTTGTCCCCCTATAGACAATGGCTCAGCAGGATGGATTCCCGTCAGCACTGTTTGTGTTGATAGGGGAATCGTGCAAATTTGCAACATGTAGGGCCAGACTGAGTGAATAACACCCAATGAAGAGCAGGACTTAACCTTCACACTTACAGCCCAGCCCTGCAGATTACACTGAGAGAGTAGATACTCTGTCACTTTGACAGCTGGTCTGCAACTCCCTATGTATCTGGAGCACTCTTGATACAAAGCTGGGTCAGCTCACTCAGCATAACCTACAGGTCTGGGCTGTCATTTTGACAGCCGGATCTATAGAGTGCAGGAGATGATGCAGACGCAGGAGAGTTTCCAGATCCAGCTGTACCACCACCACCTTCATGGCACCAAAAACCTCTGGTTGGCTGATTTCTGACTTGTGTTACCTTTCCTTCTTGAAGCAGTGACAAATCGAGGGCAGCACAGTGGTATAGTGGTTAGCACTCTCGCCTAGCAGTAAAAAGGGTCGCTGGTTCAAATTCCAACCACGACACTAGCTGTATGGAGTTTGCATGTTCTCCCTGTGCCTGCGTGGGTTTCCTCTGGGTGATCCAGTTTCCTCCCACACTCCAAAGACATGCAGGTAGGTTAATTGGCTTCTGTCCAAAAATGGCCTTGGATTGTGGGCTCCTTGAGGGTAGGGTCCAATGTGAGTGTACAATGTGCAGGGATAGGGACAATTGTAGACACTGACTCAGGATGGACTGGTGTCTTTATTCAACCTTACTAACCATGTAACTATGTAATTCATTAAACAGTTGGGCGGTTTCATTTTTATTGTTTATTAGCAATCAAAGGGAGGTTGTGTTGATGCAGACATACACACATGCCAATGTATTATGGGGTTGATTTACTAAAACTTGAGACTGCAAAATTGGGTGCAGCTGTGCGTGGTAGCCAATCAGCTTCTAACCTCAGCTTGTTCAATAAGGCCCCTTTCACACAGGGCGATTTGCAGGCACTACAGAGCTAAAAATAGCGACATCAACGGAGCAGCGTTTTAACCCTTTTTCGGCTGCTAGCGGGGGTTAAAACCACCCTGCTAACGACCAAATAGAGCCGCTAAAATGACAATAAAGCAGCGCTAAAGTGGCCGTTTGCTGCCGATGCCGCCCCCAATATAGTGTGAAAGGGGCCTTAAAGCAGATCTATAGGCAAACTTTTTTTTTCATTTTGGATAGAGTAAGGGAGGGTTATTACCCCTGTAAGGTTTATTTTTGTCATCTTTGTTCCAAAGGGGAGATTTACCTTCACTTCCTGTCCCATAGTCAAACTGGTGAGAGGAAATCTCTGAAAATTAAGGGAATCTCTTTGGAACCCACAGGTCAGCAGAACTAGGGTCCCCATTGGAAGATTTCTCCTCTATTACTTTTCTGGGGACAACCCAAAATTTTAGTTTTTCTTTTACTTTCACTTTCAATGATAATGATAAACAGGAAAAATGGAAAAGATGAATCTCCCTAAAGGGGGCACAGACAGCAATAAAACCTGACAGGTGTTCTAATCCCTCTACACCCTATCCAAAACTAAAAAAACACGTTTTGACTTTAACTAAAGTACACTTAAAGTACTTTAAATGAGAAGTCCAGCCTGAGCTCATTCAGCTGGGCTTCTCCTACGGGTCACAGGAGTACAATTCATTTTGCACTCCTGTGACCCGTTTTCAGCAGAGCGCGGTCTGAAGTCCACTCTCTGCTGGCGTCACCAGGCTCAGTCCAGGCACCACGTCACCCCGACTTCGAATGTCTGGATCCGTCAGGTGCCTGGACTGATAGGTGTCTCAGCCTCTTAGCGAGCTCCCCGTCCCTCCACAGCTCAGCGCTCCAGTGAGCGGGGAGCAGCAGAGCAGAAGAGATGCTGACTGACAGACAGCACCTCTCCGTTCGCGTAGGTGAGAGGACAGAGCCATCGGCAGTGTTTGATGGCTCGGTCCTCAGTGAAGAGGTGTTGGGGGACAGATGATGCCTCCACCTAGGTAAGTATGAATATGGGATAAAAAAAAAATCCAATACTTCTCTTTTAAGCTTTGACAATAAAACCTGGATGCTGATTGGTTTCTATGCAGAGCTGCACAAGATTTTGCACTCTCTAGTTTTAGTAAATCAACACCTATGTGTTTATTACATTTTCTTTGTCTACTGTATTTGGATAATTGTATTTGTTTCAGTTGTATTAGACAGAATGCTCCATTTGTAAGTAGCAAGCGGTTGTATATCCTCCATGTTTATCCATTTAGCAGTGTGACTTTGACAGTCCCTTCCTAAGATATGTTGTGCCCCTTGCTTTTTTTCCAAAGCCTATTGCAAGCACAGCAAGAAACCAGGAATTGTGCCCTGGTAAAGATTACATTTGTCAGTATGATGCTATAAAACATCATGTGGTGCTGAGCGATATTGTGCAAGAAAAGCTTAGGTCATATACACCAAGTAGAGGCTGTCAGAAACCACAGTGAAATGTAACAATGTCATAGACATAAAGGAAACTTTGCAGCTAAACCTATGCCAAACCTAGATGTGTTCTACCTGTAAAAAGCTTGGGGAACACACCATGCACATGTAAACAAGACACAATATTTGTTAGTGAGCTCTGCTACTTAATTCTCAGACTTCTTAATAATAAATTCTCATTCTTATTATATTATATTATTATTATTATATTATATTAAAATTATAATTTGATCTTTAACCCTTTCGCTGCCAGAGACTTTTTGTTTTTGGGGGGGGGGGGGGTTTGCACACATGTTTAAAAAATCATTTTCGGCCTGACAATTGCAAAAAAAATTATATATTTTATGAAAGCAGACATCCTAGAGAAAAAAAATAGTGGTAGTACAGTGGTGTGAAAAAGTGTTTGCCCCCTTCCTCATTTCCTGTTCCTTTGCATGTTTGTCACACTTAAGTGTTTCGGAACATCAAACCAATTTAAACAATAGTCAAGGACAACACAAGTAAACACAAAATGCAATTTGTAAATGAAGGTGTTTATTATTAAAGGTGAAAAAAAATCCAAACCATCATGGCCCTGTGTGAAAAAGTGATTGCCCCCTAAACCTAATAACTGGTTGGGCCACCCTTAGCAGCAACAACTGCAACCAAGCATTTGCGATAACGTGCAATGAGGCTTTTACAGCGTCCTGGAGGAATTTTGGCCCACTTATCTTTGCAGAATTGTCCTAATTCAGTTACATTAGAGGGTTTTCGAGCATGAACGGCCTTTTTAAGGTCATACCACAACATCTCAATAGGATTCAGGTCAGGACTTTGGCTAGGCCACTCCAAAGTCTTCATTTTGTTTTTCTTCAGCCATTCGGTGGTGGACTTGCTGGTGTGTTTAGGATCATTGTCCTGCTGCAGAACCCAAGTTCGTTTCAGCTTGAGTACACGAACAGATGGTCGGACATTCTCCTTCAGGATCTCTTGGTAGACAGCAGAATTCATAGTTCCTTTTATCACGGCAAGTCTTCCAGGTCCTGAAGCAGCAAAACAGCCCCAGACCATCACACTACCACCACCATATTTTACTGTTGGTATAATGTTCTTTTTATGAAATGCAGTGTTCCTTCTACGCCAGATATACTTGGACACACACCTTCCAAAGAGTTCCACTTTTGTCTCATCGGTCCACAGAATGTTGTCCCAAAAGTCTTGGGGATCATCAAGATGTGTTGTGGAGAAATTGAGACGAGCTTTGATGTTCTTTTTGCTCAGCAGTGGTTTTCTCCTTGGAACTCTGCCATGCAGGCCATTTTTGCCCAGTCTTTTCCTGATGGTGGAGGCATGAACGCTGACCTTAACTGAGGCAAGTGAGGCCTGCAGTTCCTTGGATGTTGTTGTGGGGTCTTTTGTAACCTCTTGGATGAGTCGTCGCTGCGCTCTTGGGGTAATTTTGGGCGGCCGGCCACTCCTGGGAAGGTTCACCACTGTTCCATGTCTTCGCCATTTGTGGATAATGGCTCTCACTGTGGTTCGCTGGATTCCCAAAGCTTTGGAAATGGCTTTATAACCCTTTCCAGACTGATAGATCTCAATTACTTTCTTTCTCAATTGTTCCTGAATTTCTTTGGGTCTCGGCATGATGTGTAGCATTTAAGGATCTTCTGGTGGACCTTACTGTGTCAAGCAGCTCCTATTTAAGTGATGCCTTGATTGTGAACAGGTGTGGCAATAATCAGGCCTGGGTGTGGCTAGAGAAATTGAACTCAGGTGTGGACAACCACAGTTATAGTATGTTTTAACAAGGGGGGCAATCACTTTTTCACACAGGGCCATGATGGTTTGGATTTTTTTTCACCTTTAATAATAAACACCTTCATTTACAAATTGCATTTTGTGTTTACTTGTGTTGTCCTTGACTATTGTTTAAATTGGTTTGATGTTCCGAAACACTTAAGTGTGACAAACATGCAAAGGAACAGGAAATGAGGAAGGGGGCAAACACTTTTTCACACCACTGTATATCACACAATATTCCCGCAAAGTTATAGGAAACACAACATTTCAGTATAAAATACACTAAGTTTAATTTTGGGGAACATAAATGCAATGAAATACCCAGTTTTGGTGAAATATAAAAGACAAGTTTTCACTGAGTAAATAGATACCCAACATATTTGACCCAAATTTGTTTGTGCCCATACATGGTGACAAACCTCTGTACCCTATATTTTCCATAGGCGATGCTCTAAAAGCCTCCTATAGGTCACCAGTTTAGCGTTAGATATGAGGTCTGGTTGTAGAAATATTACTCTCACTCTGGTGTGTGCAATAATATGTACCGTATATACTCGAGTATAAGCCGAGATTTTCAGCCTCTTTTTTGAGGCTGAAAGTGCCCCCCCTCGGCTTATACTCGAGTCATCGCTGTCTGCCTGCCCGATCAGCGTGTCGAGCAGACAGACGGCGGCCATTCTACTATTCAAAAGCCGCGCCTCCCTCTCTGTGATAGGCGGAACACTCAATTTCCCAGCAGTCAGTGTTCCGCCTATCACGGACATCCACTCATTCTCATACTATGGACGAGGATGAGAGGATGTCCGTGATAGACAGAACACTGACTGCTGGGAAATTGAGTGTTCCGCCTATCACAGAGAGGGAGGCGCGGCTTTTGAACAGAGGAATGGCCGCCGTCTGCCAGGAGGAGAGCGTGGCACACAGAGGCTGCAGATTGGCACAGGTAGGCAGGGATGGACGGACAGCACAGCACAGCGACGGACGGGACACAGGGACGGACGGGACACAGGGACGGACGGGACACAGGGACGGACGGGACACAGGGACGGACAGGACACAGGGACGGGACACAGGGACGGACGGGACACAGGGACGGGACACAGGGACGGACGGGACACAGGGACGGGACACAGGGACGGACGGGACACAGGGACGGGACACAGGGACGGACGGGACACAGGGACGGGACACAGGGACGGGACACACGGACGGGACACACGGACGGGACACACGGACGGGACACACGGACGGGACACACGGACGGGACACAGGGACGGACGGGACACAGGGATGGACGGGACACAGGGATGTCTCACCCTCGGCTTATACACGAGTCAATAAGTTTCCCAGTTTTTTTGGGGTAAATTGGGGGCCTCGGCTTATACTCGGGTCGGCCAATACTCGAGTATATACGGTAACATGTGTATCTCAATCCATGTTTTCATTCATAGGTGCCCCGGACAATTGCGTTTACCTTCTTGTTGGGGTGGGGAGAGGGGGGGGCTCAAGCATTTTTTTTAGGGGGGATTTTTGGGTGACAGGTTCTCTTTAACAAGATATCCAGGGTCTAACAGACCCTGTATGTCTCCCTTGTACTCCACTGAATCTAATGCAGTGCAGATCCACCGCATCACATTCTTTTCTGGCCATGCTGGCCGGGAAACTGACACAGGAACCTAGAAGTGAAATTTTTCACGCTGCTTTCGGGGTCAGCAATAAGAAGGGGAGGAGAGTGGATGCATGTCCGCTCAGCTACCACCCCCCCTCCCAGACCCACAGATGGACAAATGGAGCCTGGGATACATGGCCGGGGGGGCGCACGTGTGTGGGGGGCATTACCAAGTGCGTGTGTTAGTAATCCGGTGCCTGTAGAGGCGCTGGACTGCTTGCATCTGGCAGCCAGACACCGGCTTGTTAGATATGAACACACTCCTGGTGGCTGTAGCCACTTGGAGTGTGTGTACTCCCCTCCCCGACTGTCAGGTCAATATGACATACAGGTATTGGCAGCACTTTGTCTATAGCAGACACATTTACAGCACTTTCACATCAAGCCGCGGTAAAGCAGCGCTATTTTTAGCGCTGCTTTACCGTAGTTTTAGGGACGCTATTTGGCCACTAGCAGGGCGGTTTTAACCCCTCGCTAGCAGCAGAAATGGAGTTCAATCTGCCTGCAAAATTCCGCCAGAGCGCCGTTTTGCTGATGGTATCGCAGTGCTGCCCCATTGATTTCAATGGGGAGCAGCGGTGGAGGAGCAGTGAGTTCACCGCTCCTTTACTGCTCCAAAGAAGCTGCTGGCAGGACTTTTTGTGACACCCTGCCGGCACACCGATCCAGCGTGAAATCCCTCAGGCTTTCACACTGGAGTGCATGGAGCAGCTTTGGCGCCATTTTTAGCGATGTAGCGCCTAAAAAATGCTGGCAGTGTGAAAGGGGTCTTAAGCTGAATGTATTTGAAGAAATATATGAAGAATAAGCCCTTGTACACACGGTCATACATTCCGACAGAAAATGTCCGATCGGACCGTGTTATCGGATAATCTGACCATGTGTGTGCTCCATCGGACTGTTTCCGTCGGAATATCCTACCGACAAAGTTTTAGAGCTGGGCTATAAAAATTTCCAACAACATGGTCCGATGGGACTTTGTCCTATCGTTTGTAGAGAATTCCGATCGGACAAAGTGCCACGCATGCTCAGATCAAATTCCTAGACCAAAGCTATTGGCTACTAGCCTGAACGTAGTCCCGTCGTAACGAAATAACGTCACCACGTTCTGAACGATCGGATTATCTGACAACTTTGTCCGACTGTATGTATGCAACACAAGTTTCGGGCAAAATCCGTCGGACAAAATCTGACGGATTTTGTTGTCGGAATGTCCGACCGTGTGTACAAGGGCTTAGACTCATGCAGGTTGACATGTAGATTGCCATCATCCCTATTATATAGGAAATATTAAATACGAAATACCTCACGAATGATATTTTAAAGGCAATTAAAAAACAATAAAGTCTGTATTTTCATAAAAAAGTTGAAAATATATTAGTACAATTTAGACATGATAAAAACATTTTTCAGAAAGAAACCCAAACAAAAAACAATTACACTCATGTACATGTATCATATTACAGAATATATCACAAATGGCATCACCCCACTACACATAGAATACCATCCATAAGGTGAATGAATGATGATGGGTAGTGGGAGTATCCAACGCGTTTCAATATATGTATGGGGATTCTTCGTTCCATCCAAAACTGAAAAAAAAATATTTTCATAAATTTTAATATGATTTGGGACTTTTCTATATGGGATAACGGAGCAGTTTTCAATCTGCATGTATATCAGAGTTGCCAACTGCCACTGATTTTGAAGCTATGTCAATGAAAATTGATTTTATTAATTTTGAACCTTGTAATAGAAATGTATGTTTTCCTACTTCCAGTGATTTTCAATATTTATATGCGATATAAAAGTATGTTAATAAAAACTATTTAAAATACAATTTAGTAGGAGTTTTAAAATATCTATCTACAGTATCTGCCTATATCTACAAAATCTATCTATCTGTCTATCTATCTGTCTATCTATCTGTCTATCTATCTGTCTATCTATCTGTCTATCTATCTGTCTATCTATCTATCTATCTATCTATCTATCTATCTATCTATCTATAGTATAGGTCTCAATCAATCTATCTATCTATCTATCTATCTATCTATCTATCTATCTATCTATCTATCTATCTATCTATCTATAGTATAGTTCTCAATCTATCTATCTGTATTTTTTTTACAAAGCACCTACTTAGCAGCTAAATGTGCATTATTCTGATTATGAACAGCCAATCTAATCATGATCAAATTTAGATTTTTTAAATGAAGGCATTTTAAATGTCTTAGCAACCGAATAGTCGTGAGCCTGTACACTATAATTATCAATGTAGGAATACAATGTAAACGCCTCCACTTATTTGATGAGCATCAGTAACCGGGCCAGAATACATCATTAAGGCACTGGTAAAGTTAATAAAATAATATATGTTAAAATAAGATATCCGTTGTTTAACGAGTTAATAGATTTTAATGCTGAAAAATGAAATGTTAAATACAAAGTTAACTTATTTTAAAGCATTGTGCAGACTCAACCTCTCTTGATATTGGTGTGCCAGGGTGTTTGCTAAATTCTGCAGTGTCACATATATAAACATATACGAGGTGTGTCAAAAAAGTTTGGTGAATGGTATCAGAAAACAAACAAAACAGAACATACAAATTACCTTTATTGGCCTTCCAAATAATCGCCATCCTTCACAACACACTTTTGGTAAAGTTCATAAATCTTCTAGAAACTGTCAGCAAAGGCCTCTTTAGGAATCGGTCGCAGAACTGCCGTCACGCATTCTTGGATTGCCGATATGTCAGCAAAATGTGCCCCTTTCATGATGCTCTTCAGGCGGGGTAACAGTAAAAAAGTCTGCAGACGCCAGATCAGGGGAGTATGATGGATAATCGAGAACAGGTACGCTACACTGAGCCAAGAATTGGTGCACGCTGATCGCACAGTATGCAGGCACACCCGTTTTGCCTTCTGTTTGTCTGTTAGCTTGTGCAGCACAAACCAGGAACAGATCTACCCACATTTTCACGTACAATAGTGTGCATGGTGTCCTTGCTAATGCTCAATTCCTCTGCCATCAATCATAGAGTCAGTCGCCAATCTTGTGCCAGCATTTGTCACACTCACTCAATCATGTCGTTTCCTTCCCATCGTGAAAGCATTTGAACCAGTCGCAAACACATTTTCTGCTCACAGTTTCCATCCTGTACACTTGCACCAAAATTTCATGCGTCTCTGTTGCCGTTTTCCCGAATTTGTAGCAGAACTTGACGTTCACTTGTTGCTCCATTGCACTGTGACCCTACCTCTCACACTATGTTCGACTGCCCACAGCAGGTTTACCTTGATGGTCACAGGTACGCCACGCTAGGTGGCTCTTCTCGATGTGTCTCTGGATAGCCATGTGCATTCGTGTGCACCTGGCCCATGTTGCTCTAGAGATACCAGACCATTCACCAATTTTTTTTAGACACAAATCATATGCTGATAAATTAAAAGGTATTGTACACAGCTTTATGTTGTCTATAGATGGCGTTCCTGAAATGTACAACCATGAATCTTTTATTCAACATCGACATCCACATATTGTTATCTACTGTTGAAGTGCTATCAAGAATACCAAAGTAGTTCACTAAATTTTACAGTACTCTATGTCTTTTTCCACTGAATCTCTTGGGGTTGGTTATTTTATTTCTTCACTTAGTTACCAGGGATTTGGATTATATTTGTTCTGTTGAGCTGCCAAGGATTGGGATGATAACTTGTTGTTGAGGAATTTGAATTACATTTTTATACTTTGCTACCAAGGATTAAGATTATATTTTGACAATATCCTATCCAGCATTGATGTCTGTGTTTTCACACTACGCTTTTTTTTTCACTTTTTGAGTGAAAAGTTTAACTTTTTAAAAAAAATATAATTATTCTGCAAGCCTACTAATGATAGTCTAGGCCAATAGATAAGCAGGACTTGTCAAATATATATTTGACAGTACTCTGACATGTATTTCAGTGCACCACTTGGATTTAAAGGCATTTATAGTGTTTTAACTTCACATTCAAATTTTCAAGACGATTACACTAATATTCAGGACTGTCTTCTGATCATAATCTATAATCATAATCATAAGTCTGTACCCTCAAATGTCAGATGGGTGTGTGGTCCTTCTTGGTTCCAGTCATCCACATTTCTGTGTGGTAAAATGCTGAGAAGTGTCCATCATCATTTTAAACTCTTTGATTTATTAACTGCTATAAGAACTCACAGGATCTCAGCACTATAGATTGGCAAATAGCTGTCTACTAATAAAGTTCTATTAAGCAGTAATTAAAACAAGTTGCGATATCTTGTGGCAAACTCTAAATGACTTCAGATAATTGTGACGCAGTGCTGAATCGCAAAAAGGGACTTGGTCCTTTAGCTGGAAAATGGTCCGGGGCTTAAGTGGTTAAACAAAAAATGTGTCTATAAATAAGTCCAAAAAGACCCCTTTGAAAGGGGATTAACTGAGTGAAAACCCAATAATGTGAAATATGGATAATTCAATGGTGCCAAAAGTTACTAAAGCAATCCAAATAAACACAGTGCCCAGACAGACCCCCTCCCCACATGCACATGCCTCTTACCATAGATAGTGGATCTCAGATAATAGAGCTCACATTCACGTGTTTAAAATCCAGAGCACTCCATGGCAGGGTTGAGGAAGAGGTTTTAATTCACAGATATTCAAGATAATGACTCCATGATAGCCAATGTTTGGAGATCTAGTGGAAGTTATTCCCAATATATGAAGAGAAGAGGAAAGCCTCCATGGTGCATTACATTTATAAAACCATTTATTAAAACAAGTAAACACTTACATCTAGGCAGCTTAATGTCAGCATGAACAAACAGCGGCGGTCAGCACCAGCCTGCTTGTGTGGGGTGATGTCTCCTTTCATACAGCAGGACACCACACAGAATCCTAGACACAACTGTTGCTTTGGCAAAGCTGGCTTGTAGTGTAGGGTTAAATAGGGTTTCCTGTTGAGAGGCTGGGGTGGAGCTATGCTGAGAGCTCAGACTTAAATGCCTAGGTGTGGGGGCACGGTCTCTTAAGGCTGAGACACAGACCTAAAAGGTAAGCAGATAGTCAGAGCATAAACCATTACTGCCGATTCATGACAGTACCCTCCCTCTTACAAGACCTCCCCCTCACCCTCTTGGGACCAGGCTTGGAGGGGAACTTCAAATGGAACTCTCAGAAAACAAGGTACACAGATTTCAGATGCATGAATCCAAGACCTCTCCTCAAGACCAAAACCTTTCCAATCCACAAGATATTGAAGAACACCCTTCCAGAAGCGAGAATCCAAAATGTTACTAACCTCGTACTCTTGGTCATCCTCAAAGACCAGAGCCTAGGTAGGGAAAGAATGAGAAAACTTATTGAGAACAAAAGGTTTCAGAAGGGATACATGAAAGGAGTTGGAGACCCTGAGGCTTTTAGGGATCTGGAGTTTAAAACAAACAGAATTCAGGTTTGAAATTATAGTGTAAGGACCAATGAATCTTTGGGCAAGTTTCAGAGAAAGAACCCAGAGTCTCATGTTTCTGGTGGAAAGCCAGACTTTGTCTCCTGGCTGTAGAGGAGGCGGCTTATGCCTGCGACGTTCAGCAAAACTCTTGAATTTGTTAGCAGTTGTCTGGAGGGAATCATGAATGTCAACCCACATGGAATTGAATGATTCCTGAATAGCAGCCAAAGCTGGGATGTCAGGAGAACAGGTCATAGGAAGAGGGAGCTGAGTATGTCTTCCATAAACTGTGACAAAGGGTGTCTTCTGAGAACTGACGTTAACATGAATATTGTGAGAGAACTCTCCCCACAGGAGTAGTGATGATCAATCATCGTGATGAGCCGAGACTAAGGTACAGAGAAAGACCTCTAACTCCTACTCTCAGTATGACCACTGGATTGAGGATGGTAAGAAGAGATAAAATCCAAGGTAAGCGAGAAGTGAACTGAACACCCCTGTCCGAAACAACATGGGAAGAACCTGCATGGAGGCGGAAAATCAAACAAAATGGGGACCAAGGCAGGAGCAGAAGGGAGACCAGGAAGAGAAATAAAATGAGCCATCTTGGAGAATCAATCAATTACCACCCAAATGACCGTATTCTTCTCAAAAAGTGGAAGATCAGTGATAAAGTGCATGGCGATGTGAGACCAGTCCTCCTTAGGAAAGGGCAAAGACATGAGAAGGCCAGCAGGAGCTTTCATGGAGAATTTAAACTGGCCACAGACATGACAAGCCTTAACATAATCTTTAACATCAGAATGAAAAGTAGGCCACCAGTAGAGGTGGCTGATGAGGAAGAAAGGTCGGACGGCCCCAGCATAACCTGCCACATTGGAATCATAACCCCAACGAAGCATCTTCGTTCCTAACTTGTTTGGAATGAAGATCTTGCCAGGAGGAATTTTTGAGTCCATTGTAGAATAGGCAAGAATACATAAGGTAGTAATGATCGACTCAGATTTGGAGGTGGGCTCCTCATCCTGAATGTGAAAATACCCAGAGAGTGCATGAGCCCGACTGTTGCAGGAACCAGGTTTGTATGTAATAGAAAAATTGATCCACAGGGTTAGGTCACCTCAAAAAAGGTCCAGAAACAAAGGCCTGCTTCAAGTCACGAAACGCAGAGACAGCTTCAGGGGGCCACTCCTTCACATTCGCACCCTTCTTGGTCAAGGCTATAATAGGCGCAGCAATAGAAGAGTAATTCCAAATGCACTGCCTGTAATAATTGGTGAACCCAAGAAAGCGATGTGTGGCCCTGAGGCCAGTCAGTAACGGCCAAGATCATTCCAGGATCCATACGAAGATCCAAACTAGAGACAAAGCATCCCAAAAATAGAACCTCAGAACATTCAAAATAACATTTCTGCAGCTTGGCATACAGACTATTTTCTCGAAGGCGCTGAAGTACAATCCTGACATGACAACAAATTGATAAAGCAGATCCCTGAAGATCTCGTTGACAAAGTTGTGGAACACAGCTGGGGCATTACACAGACCAAGGGCATAAACAAGTATTTATAATGCCCATCTCTAGTGTTAAATGCCGGTTACCATTCATCACCCCCCGTAACCGGATCAGATTGTATGCACCCCTGAGATCCAACTTAGCGAAAATGGAAGCACGTTTCAGTCTGTTGAACAGTTCAGATATTAAGGGTAAGAGTATCAGTTTTTGGTCGTCAGAGCATTTAAGCCTCTATAATCAATGCAGAGTCTTAAGGTCCCATCCTTCTTGGCTACAAAAAAGAACCCTGCTCCCGCAGGTGATAAGGAATTCCGAATGAACCCTCTCTTTAGATTTTCCGCAACATACTCAGACATGACCTGGGTCTCTGGAATGGCAAGGGATAGGTCTGGCCCCTGGGCAGGGTTGCTCTAGGAAGAAGGTCAAATGCACAGTCAAAAGGCCTGTGAGGAGGAAGTACCTCAGTCGATCTTTTTCAGAAAACATCCCGGAACTCGCTATATGCAGCAGGACGAGCAAGAGATACTGATGTGGTGGCCACAGGAATTCTCTCCTTTGGGATAACCTTGAGTAGACAGGATGTGAAAAAAAGGGACCCAAAGCCATGATCTGCCCAATAGACCAGTCAATGTGTGGAGAATGGAGCTGTAACCAAGTAATGCCCAATACAATGGGGGTTCAGGCTTTAGGTAGCACAGGAAAGGATATCCACTCCTGGTGGAGTACCCCTATAGACATCTTGACAGGGAGGGTCTGGAAGCGGATGGGCCCCTCAGGAAGAACAGTTGCATCAATCGCCAAGACCACCAGCAGAGTGGTGAGAGGTAAAAGAGGAGTTTTCATGGAAGACGCAGTTCCCCAGTGAATGAAATTGTCAGCGGCTCCAGAATACAGGTAGGCCGCAACCACATGAAGGGAAGCTTTGACATGGAGGAGCACAGAAAGGAGGAGATGGGGTGATGAAGGTTATGTTCCTGGGTCTAATACGCCACCTTCCAGATATATTAGACCCGCGTTTCCTGGTACGGAGAGAGCATATAGAAACACAAAATTATCTTAGGAGAACCATTATGGAGAATAAAAGAACTCCATTTGTTGTTTCCACGATCACAAATATATTGTATATTTGAAGAGAATGAGTATCCCCCAGTACTAAGGGACTTTAAGGGCAAACTTTTCAAAACACAGTATTTTCGAAACATAGAAACATTTATTATTTCATAAAACAGTTTCATGGTCAAAGACAAGAACCGTACACAAAGTAGTACCGTATATAATATCCATATATAGTATGTGAGTAAAAAGCACTTCTCCTATGGACCGACGCATTTCGGGAGATTCATGGTAAATTCTTTCTTCAGGGGCATGAAGGAGATGATAGTTGGAGATACTCAGTACTAAATTCATGGAATCGAATATTTGTTAAAAAGATTGTTAGGATGGTGCTCAGCAAATATGGGGACACAGATCCAGAATGAAGAAAATCACCAAATAAAAGGCAAGTCCTCAAGGCTTGAGAGTTCCCTCACTAGGATCCCCAAAATAGGTCCCAGTAGTAGACTCGTACAGGTCAACATGAGGCTGGAAATATGGTAATATCAGTGCTTGATGAGGAATGTTAGCGTTTGTCTCTCAGGGAACTGGGGGTACTTATTCTCTGCACCTAACACGCTCTTCAGGGGGTAACCTAGTCCAGACCAGCTGCATAGGTTCCACAGCTAGCGAGGGATGCTGCACGCTTCGAGGAGAGGGGAGCTTGGGCTGGCTAAGGACCATGGAGTACTGGCTCCTTTTCTCTAGGGTCCTCTCCTGGAAGCGAATATCGATCTGATTACAGAGGGAGATGACATCATCCAGACCTGAGGGAATGGTTCCTTAGTCGGTGCACCATTCATTTTGAGCTCCAGTCTAAAAGATTTTCCTCTAGTCGACGTCTCAGCAAAGATTGTGAATGTTGATGATGGGGACAGTTGTCTTGTTGGCAGCTTCTGCTTACAAGCAAATAGAAAGATTTGTTGAGCAAATTAGCTGCATTGTACAGTAGATACACCATTTCCTTAAATATTGAACTTGTATGTCATGTTCTTCAACAGAGCTGCTACTGCTTCTCTCCCAAGAAACATTGTTATTTAGTCAATCACACATAAGACAAACAGTTATTAGAGTGACGTTGGAATGATCAGGACTGTCACTTTGAAATGTATGTCTAATAAAACTTTGTCTTAATTGTATTGCATTCAGTAACATTTGCACATGCCGTTCTCCACAATCCAAGTCCTGGCATGGTGTAACTCTTTGAGGAAAGAGTTCCACCATGAGGAAACAACCTATACTCCACTCCAATAGAAACTCTACGGGGGAACCCGTTCGTAGTTATTTGTGGTGTATTTTTTTTATATCTTTGTATGTTTTATATGTATTAAAATTAGATTTCTATTACATTAATTTTGTCATTGTATCAGTACCGAGATAGTCCATCAACACTTTAGGTAGCATTATGTACTGTGTTGAAATTATTTTCTTGTGTATTTTTGTCCTTGAACATAAACTGTAAAACTTTATTAGCTTGAATGTGGTTAAACACAACTGTAATATAACTTAAAAAAAGGAATGTTAACCAATGAATATTTAACATCTATGTTGATGTAGACTGTTACTTCTTTCTTTTTAAGCTTCACAAGACATAATAAGAGGGTCAGGCCATCATTCCATCTTATGTTAAAACATATGTCCAAATTATTGTGATATGCATAGGGTTGCCACCTGTCCAGGATTCACCCGGACAGTTCGGGTTTGCAATCATTATTTAGACTGGACTATGGCTTTCCAGCAGAGTTGCTGGCTGCAGTTGTCTAGGCTGAGAGTGTCTATTACACTCTCTTTCACACTGCCCAAAGCCAGCACTAACAATCCCACCAAACACACACACAGACAGGAGACATGAGAGGGCTCGATCTGCTCCTCTTCCCTCCCACCCCTACCCCTCTGTGTCTGCCCACACTTCAATCGCCAGGGATGTGCCTTAGAATAGGAAAGTAAGTTGGGGCCGGAAATGTGAAATCCAGCAGTCTCAGCTACATCTGGATGAGAGGTGCTGACTGCCAAGGGGTGAGTGAGCTCACCATCCATCCCTGTCTGTGACTGAACTCTCCCCCTTCCCTCTCCTGCCTCTGAGTGAGTACACTAAGGTAAATCAGGGTTCTCAGAGCACCCCTTACATCAGAGTTCCCCTTTACACTGGAGGCCACAGTGTTTCCCCTTACATCAGAGTCTTCTCTGTACATCAGAGTACTCAGTATCCCCTTAAATATGGGTTCCAAGAGCATCCCTTAGGTCAGAGTCCCCAGAGTTCTCCCTTACATCAGAGTCTGCAGAGTCCCCCCTTACAGTGTAAGGGAACTCTGCAAGTTCAGATGTAAAGGGGGACTCTTGTTCTTAACTTCATATGATTAGAAATTTTATCTAATAGCAAAATATATGTATAGTTTATACTATTAAAAAAAAAAAATGCAGCTAAAGTGTTCGGGTTTGACTTGAAGAAAAGGTGGCAACCCTAGATATGCATTATTTTGTAAATGCTACCCCACTGGTTATAAGTAGTTTCACTTATGTAGGATAAAGAGTGCCAGTTATTCTGCATGCCTATGTACCCACTGAGTGGGAAAAGCTGTCAGAAATGACATAAAATGTGATTGGACTGTCAGACTTCTTCCTGGCTGCCGTCAGAACACTTGTCTTTTTGTATTGATGGCATACAGATGGCAAACAACCAAAGACGCTTATCTTTTTTCTTTTTTTTAAAACTTCCATCATTTCTCATATTTATAACTCAGAATCAGATTCAGATGTTTCCTGTGTGCAAAAATGAAATCTGAAAGTGTATATAAAGCCAATATTTTTCAATCTATTGCATAGATTCAAAGGGTTAGGACCTTTGTCGGTTTTTTATCTTGGCCCTGTGAAAACGATATGAGATGTAGTCCAAAATGTTTTTATTTGTCACAGGAACCGGAGGTGAGGGGAAATCTTCCACTGAGGAAACCTGTTTAGGTGACCATTGTTTAAGAGGGGGTATCCCCTTGCTTTGAAGCAGTATTTGTCTAGGACGTGACATGAAGGAAAAGCTTCCCAAAAGGGACACAGCAAAAAAAACAAAAACAAAAAAAAACTAGGGACCTAACCCATTGCCTACTGTATACAAAATCAAATGAGAAATGGTTCTATATACACGTTAAAGTGATACTAAACACACACTGTTTAAGTTACGATCCCTTCTCTTTCTGTATGTGGATGATGCCATTGTAATTATTTTAATTTTAAAAAAAAGTAATTTTTTTACTAATCAATATACAGCTGTCATGACCTAACTCTTTCCCAGCCTGTCTGCAGGGTAACAGAAGTAGGATGAGCTTCTAGTCCTCTGCTACCAGTCACAAAAAAACAAAACAAAAAAAAACAGCCATTGGAAAACAGAGTAAAAGTAAATAATTAGTATCTTGCTAATTAGTGTCTTACAAATATATATTTAAAATAAAATCTTTATTATTATAATATGGTGTGGGTGGATTTCTGACAGTCATAGGCTGTGTCACGCCCCTCCAGCCTGTGCCTTAGAATAAGAGGGAGGTGAAGCCTCTATTAATCTACATGTAATATCCCACCCCCATTGTGTTTAGCTATTTAGTGAGCATGGAAGCAGAGGAAGGGAGTGGCCTGTCATTTACCACTGTGTATACGCCCACATGTGTGGCTCTATAGTCACATGGGCTGCTCAGATGTGATAAGAAGGAAATGCTCAGCATAGGGACTGAAAACTGAGCATGTGCAGAGCTGCCAAGACTGCTCTACAAAATCCTCAGCTCTATTGGGGATTTGGACAGATGGAAGATAGAGAACAGCAAGATCAACCTGTTTTTTTGCAGAATAGCGAGTATCAGCATAATGAAATACAACATTTATTGATGGTTTTTAATGATGTGGGTGTAATGATACTTTAATGATATTTTAATGATACTTTAAGATTTTAAGATAGCTATTTGCCCCTCAGTTTATAAACTTAGTCCAAACTTTTAGTTCTGTTTTTCTCACACTTTTTCGCTGCTTTGCGTTCCTGCAGCGTTGTTAACATTTAGTATTTAAGACATTAATGGGTGCTGCATTCTAGGCAGCCTATTCTTTTTAAAAGGGTTGCCAACACACCATATAACTGAAGAAAAATAGTCCCTCCACAATTTTGGGAATGCAACACACTGCAACGCATGTCCTGTTTTACAAAATGATGCAAGCTACTCTACTTGTGTGTTGGGGGGGGGGGGGGGGCGACTGCTAATGACACTAATAGGAAGGGCAACAAGTGCATCACATATTACTTTGTGTTACTACAATTTATTGGTGTACAGCCAGCTCAACCACTTCCGGACCGACGCACACCAATATACATCCTCACTTTAAAGAGGAATATTGTTGTTATGGCAGCAACTAGCTGCCATAACCCCAGTATCCTCTTCTTCAGCGGGCGGTCCGGTTTCTGATTAATAGTGGTCTCTGTGGCAGATTCGCTGCGAGATCACTTTTATCAGTGGCGAGAAAGGGCCCCCCTCCAACTGCACTCCGGTAGCGGCAGAGGTGATCGGATGCTTCTCCTCCCTGGGTATGGAGACGAGTGAGGAGAAAATGGTCCCTACCCGTCTACATACCATTGCAGGGTGCAAGCGACATCAAAACGTCACTTCCGCCCATAGCTCTTAAGGGGCCATTTTTTTTTTCAAATGACAATTTTTTTTTAATGCATTTTAGTGTAAATATGAGATCTTTTTGACCCCCAGATCTCATATTTAAGAGGCCCTGCCATGATTTTTTTGTTTGCATTTCTTGTAATGGGAATAAAAGTGACACAATTGTATTTTGTAAAAGAACATTGTAAAAATAAAAAAAAGGTAAAATAAATAAGAATTTTTTTTTAAACGCGCCCTGTCCCGCTGAGCTCGTGTGCAGGAGCGAACGCGTACGTGAGTAGCGCCCGCATATGAAAAGGGTGTTCAAACCACACATGTGACATATCGCCGCGATCGGTAGAGCGAGAGCCCTAGACCTCCTCTGTAACTCAAAACATGCAACCTGTTGAATTTTTTAAACGTCGCCTATGGAGATTTGTAAGGGTAAAAGTTTGTTGCCATTCCACGAGCGGGCACAATTTTGAAGAGTGACATGTTGGGTATCAATTTACTCAGCGTAACATTATCTTTCACAATATAAATATAAAATATATAAAAAAAGTATATTTTCTCCAAAAGGGTGCGCTTGTAAGACCGCTGCGCAAATACGGTGTGGCAGAAAGTATGCAACGTTGCAACGACTGCCATTTTATTCTCTAGGGTGTTAGAAGGGGTGTTAGAAAAAAAAATGTATAATGTTTGGGGGTTCTAAGTAATTTTCTAGCAAAACTTGTAAACAACAAATCTCGGAAAGAGGCTCGGTCCTTAAGTGGTTAAAGAAAACCTGCACTAAGAAAAAATGCTGAACTCTACGTATGGAAATACTGGATCCAAAGGTGGCATACTGATCCAGTGACTTTAGTAATATCTGAGTTACTAGCTTTGAACAAGCATGCAAATTCTAACTTTATACTGACTTTCATCATGTGCAAGCTTTTTCTAGTGCCCCGTACACAAGATCAGAAATTCCGCCAGCAAAAGTCTGACGTGAGCTTTTGTTCGGAAATTCCGACGTGTGTATGCTCCATCGGACTTTTATTGGCGGAATTCCCGCCAGCAAAAGATTGAGCTGTACCAATCCCAATGTGCAAAATTCCCACGCATGCTCGGAAACAACTCAACACATGCTCTGAAGCATTAAACTTAATTTTCTCGGCTCGTTGTAGTGTTGTACGTCACCGCGTTCTTGGCGGTCGAGTGTTCAGAAAACGTTTGTGTGACCGTGTGTATGCAAGCCAAGATTGAGCGGAAGTCCGTCAGAAAAAACATCCAAGATTTTACCGATAGAAATTCTGTGTATGTACGGGGCATTAATCTGTGACTTGGAAAAATATAGACATCTAGGCAAAAAGCATTTTTAGAAGGTCAGCAAGGGCAACCTAAATATTTCTCTTTGTACAGTGCTTTGTTCGGATCTGGATATAGTCTTTTATGGCTATGTTTTATATTTAGCATATGGTTATGAAGTAAATCTGTATTGCATGATGGGTCAAAGGTTTTATCCTATTTTTGGGAGTTGCAGAATCTATATCAGGTATTGATGTCAGTGTCCCGAATGGGAATTTTTTTCCCCTCACTTTTTGCCCTTGAGACACAAAGAAGGGAGGGTACATTTCCTTAAAATTAGGGGAAATTGCACCTTTGAAAGCTGTCATCCATTGGGAGATTTTCTCCATGCTCCTCTATATTGTGCATTTCCTCTCACTTCTGTCCTAGCAGCAATAGCGAAAAGGATAGAAATTGAGTGAATCTTAACAGCAACAAATTATAAAAAATATTTTATATTATAAATGTAATTCTTTCCTTTCAATCTAAAACTAGCAAACATATTCTGGCCAGAATTCCTCTTTAATTCTGTCAATAAAAAGTACAATGACTGAATTAGGACTAGATGGGTGTTTGTTTCTGATGTAGCCTTTTATATTTGTGCGCAACACTACTTAAATTTATGTTTTTGAATGCAAAACTCACATTTGGGGAGAAGAAACTGAGTTTGACCCACTGTGATTGGAATCCAAACATTGGACGCAGCCTCTGAACTGTCATCTACAGTACTCCATTGAAGTTGATGGGATTATTTAAACAGTGTCTGTGTACATGAGACCATAGTTGTTTGAAACAGAGAAACCTGCTTAAAACTATATTGTGTTCATTAATATTTTTGTCTTTTGTAGGACAGACGATTCAGTGATGAAATAGACAAGCTTACTGGATATAAGACAAAATCTTTGCTGTGTATGCCAATACGCAGCAGTGACGGAGAGATCATCGGTGTTGCCCAGGCAATTAACAAAACCCCAGGAGGAGCCCCATTCACTGAGGATGATGAAAAAGTAGGATACATTTAAGCAGTTTTTTTTCAAAGCTATCTTGGCAGTTATGTCTATAATATAGTCTGACTGAATGTTAATATGCATTGGTTTATGGAAGCATTTTACTAATGATTAATGATATTTTATCCACAATACTAAGTTCAAAGTGAGGAATTAAAAAATAGAGATCTAAAAAACAATTGTATATGTACAGATATAAACTACCACTTGCCAGGCTTTATGGGGGTATGTGTGAAACACTCCTATTCCATGTGACAGTGCTAGTAATTGGTTGCTCAGGTACAACAGCACTGTCGATAAAAGATGAAGGAGAGATTACCCAGCCCCGTGTAAGCTCCAACTAGATCTATTTGAAACTTGCACCTACTGAACTGTCCCTTTTAAGGCATGAGCTATACAGTGCCTTCCAAAAGTTTTCATTCCCTTGGCATTTTTCGTGTTTTGTTGCCTCACAACCTGGAATTAACATGGATTTGAGGATTTGCATCATTTCATTTACAGAACATGCCTACAACTTTAAAGATGTTTTTTTTTTATTGTGAGGCAAACAAATAGGACAAAATAACATAAAAAGTCAATGTGCATAACTATTCACCCCCCTAAAGTCAATACTTTGTAGAGCCACCTTTTTGCAGCTATCACAGCTTCAAGACACGTTGAATAAGTCTCTATGAGCTTGCCACATCTTACCACTGGGTTTTTTGCCCATTCCTCCTTGCAAAACTGCTCCAGCTCCTTCAAGTTGGATTGTTTGCACTCGTGAACAGCAATCTTTAAGTCTGACCACAGATTTTCTATTGGATTGAGGTCTGGGCTTTCACTAGGCCACTTAAGTGTTGCTTTAGCAGTGTGTTTGGGGGTCATTGTCCTGCTGGAAGGTGAACCTCCATTCTAGCCTCAAATCACACACAGAGTGGTACAGGTTTTGCTCAAGAATATCCCTGTATTTAGCACCATCCATCTTTCCCTCAACTCTGACCGGTTTGCCAGTCCCGACTGCTGAAAAACATCCACACAGCAAGATGCTGCCAACACCATGTTTCACTGTGGGGATGGTGTTCTTTGGGTGATGTGATGTGTTGGGTTTGCACCAGAGCGTTTTCTTTGATGGCCAAAAAAAATCTATTTTAGTCTCATCAGACCACAGCACCTTACTCCATAGATTTTGGGAGTCTCCCACATGATTTTTTTCGCAAACTCAAAATGTGCCATTTTGTTTTTTGCTGAAAGTAATGGCTTTCTTCTGGCCACTCTGCCATAAAGCCCAACTCTATGGAGTGTATGGCTTATTGTCGTCCCATGTACATATACTCCAGTCTCTGCTGTGGAACTTTGCAGCTCCTCCAGGGTTACCTTAAGTCTCTGTGCCTCTTCTCTGATTAATGCCCCCCTTGCCTGGTCTGAGTTTTGGTGTGCGGCCGTCTCTTGGCAGGTTTGCTGTTTTGCCATGTTCTTTCCATTTGGCTATGATAGATTTGATGGTGCTCCTAGGGATCATCAAAGATTTCGATATTTTTATAACCTAGCCCTGACTTGTACTTCTCAACAACATTGTCTTACTTGTTTGGAGAGTTCCTTGGTCTTCATGGCAGTGTTTGGTTAGTGGTCCCTCTTGCTTAGGTGTTGCAGCCTCTGGGGTCCTTCAAAAGTTGTTTATATGTAATGACAGATCATGTGACACTTAGATTGCACACAGGTGGACATCATTTCACTAATTATGTGACTTCTGAAGATAATTGGTTGCACCAGAGCTTTTTATGGGCTTCATAACAAAAGGGGTGAATACATACGCAAATGACAATTATCAGTTTAAAAAAAATAGTTTTATGTATATAATTTTGTAATTTTACTTCACCAACTTAGACTATTGTGTTCTGATCCATCACATATAATTCAGATTAAAAAACATTGAACTAAAGGCTGTAATGTAACAAAATAGGTAAAAAGCCAAGGGGGTGAATACTTTTGCAAGGCACTGTAGCACAGTGCTTTTGCCATGTCAATTTCCCTTTCTATGTTCTACAATACCTGGTTGATCTTGCCTATTCCTGTGTCCCCCTGTGTGTATTACATTGTATTGCTGCTGTATTTTCTCCCTTTATATTGTAAAGTGCTGCACAAACTGTTGGCGATTTATAAATCCTGTATAATAATAATAATAGTGACCACGCTTATCCTGACTACTGAACCCTGATAGCGTGGTCAGATTACGTGCCTCTGTCATCCAGCTCTCTCCTTAGCATCTCTGCATCTCCACCCCCCTCTTTCTTTGTATTTTCCGTAGTCTGTGTGTGAACTGTGAAGCCAATCTCCTCCCCACCCCTCCCTTTTCCTCCTGCTTGTTTGAGTATTATGCTACCAGCTCTTCCCCTTTGTTAAAGTGTAAAGTAAGATCTATTATATACTGTACTTTTATCCTCTCTGTTTCAGGAACATATTAAGTGTAGTGTGTGTATTTTTTTTATTATAAAGCTAAATGCTGTCTTTCCCCAGGGCAGCTGTGTGGTCACATGTCCTTCCTCTGCTAGCTTGCATACATCTGAGGGGAATTACAGCCACTCCCACTGCATTCCTTAAATTGAGAAGGAGAGCAGGGGGAGGCCATGTAACCACACAGGATAGCTGGGCAAAGGAGGTATTTATCTTTATAATTTAAAAAAGCGCACACACACACACTGTATTTAATATGTGCCTACCCCTAACTCAGTTGGTCAGATGCTATAGTTAGCTTTTGTGTTCTTCACCTCTAGCAGTCCCCTTTCCTATAAGGCAAGCAGGCTTACTGGTACTCGGTTTCCCCCAAGAAGTATACACAATGCTATAGTGCCTGGCTACCATGCCAGGGCATGTGCAAACTGAGCAAAGCAAACAGGTACTTGTGGTTGGCAGACAAAGTTTAGGATAGTCAGGTTCCATCAATAGTCAAAAGGCAGGCAGAGTTCAGAGAATAGTCAGTATCCGATCCAAGGTCATAAATAGGGCAATGCAAACAGCAGAGCAGGACAGACAGAGAGCTTACACAGCTTGCACATATTACACACGCTATATCACAAGCATGAGACTGCAGGCTTGGCTGGCTTATATCAAGTTTGGTTTCCACCCAGAGACTGGCCACAATTAATCACCTTGCAGGTGGATAGACAGACAAGGAGAATGCCACGGGCAAAACCAGGATGCTGAAATGGGGAGCAGGAGCGCTAGATGCTCCTGACTATATGTTCCTAAAACAGAGAGGATAAAAGAATATAATATATGTGATTTTACAACCACTTTAAGTCTGCCTAATCTGGTTGTGGTATCCATCATGGCCTTGACTGGAGTATATCCTGTTCAGTGTAGTTATTGGGAACTCTGCCAAACCTGACTTTGCAACAAAATTACTGATTTAGGGATCATTCACATTGATGTATCAAACTGTACACCCGTGCACAGGGGCCACCTTTATCTAGGATGCACAGGTGTTCCATGCCCACTCATACAGGGAGCCTGTTCAGATTAATGACAGGCGTCAGCTGCACAGATCTGCATGGATCTTCATGTGCATACTCAAGTATACATCAGTACAGGTCGGATGCACAAATCAAGATGCAGACAGACTTAAAAAGGTGGAGATTGTGACTTCATCACCCGCCCTTTCCACCTTATCCAATCAGAGAAAACTTTGCATTCATTGCAAAAATGCAAAGTGTTCTCTAATTGATGCTTGTGCCAGGTGAGCAATCTGCTGTGCTCATTGCCAGCAGGGTAGCCACTCGGCACAGGACACTGTAGCTAACAGCAATCACTGTAGTAGCTGTGCCTAATACAGTAATTTTTAGCTTTCACTGGGATTGGCTTGATATGGCACAAACATACTTACATAGGTCCAAGCTAGACCATTGTAATTATGCAAACACCTCCATGCCTAAACTTCATCTTTAACCACTTCAGCTCCGGAAGGTTTTACCTACTTCCTGACCGGGCCATTTTTTGCGATACAGCGCTGTGTCTCTTTAACTGACAATTGTGCAGTTGTGCAACGCTGTACTCAAGTAAAACTGATGTCCTTTTTTTCCCACTTATAGAGCTTTCTTTAGTGGCATTTGATTGCCTATGTGCTTTCTTAAATTTTGCGCTATAAACAAAAAAAGCCTGACAATTTTGAAAACAAATATATATATATTTTACTTTCTGCTATAATATCCAAAAAATGGACCCGCTGATTGGCTCCTGCTGTGTCCAATCAGCCATGTGCCCCCTAACCGCGTGCATGAAATCATGTACAGGTACGTGATTTAGCGCAGCTGTGCCTCTCTGCGGCAGTAAATGTACGTGGGACGGTCCGGGAAGCGGTTAGACATCATCAACAACACCTTAAAGAGGAAGTAAACCCTGATGGGTTTACTTCCTCTTTCATTCCCTGCAAAGGCAAAGCATAATGGACTACTATGCATCGCATAGTAGTCCATTATGTGTCACTTACCTGACACAGGAGCCAGCGAAGTCACCATTGTCCCCTGTAGTCCGGCGCATCCATCTTCTCGTGGGGTCTTGCAGCTCCGCCGCTGTCATTCGGCGAAGCCACGATGACGTCACTCCCGCGCATGTGCACGGGAGCCGACACACGCGGCATCTTCGTCATGGACGATGCCGCGCTCAGTGCGCCTGCGCGCAGCTGTCTACGGCGCATGCGCCATAGACAGCGGTGCCTGTCTTCGGGCAAATATCTCCTAAACCGTATAGGTTCAGGAGATATTTTTTGGACCTACAGGTAAGCCTTAATCTAGGCTTACCTGTAGGTCAAAGTGTGTTGTAAGGGTTTACAACCACTTTAAAGTACATATAAACCCTCACATATACCCAGTGAAGTGAAGAGCCTCAGATGATACATAGGGATGAAACAAATCTCTCTACATACGTTTTAAATGTATATCTGCTGTCTTCAGCTTTATATATTCTTTAGAATGTTTAGATCGTGTTATGCCCACATGATTGGAATTTTGGTTGGAAAAAGCTCTGATGGTTTTCCCGACAGGAATTCTCTTCCTGTTCAGTACTGCAGTGAAGCCTGGGCATACAGCCAAGATGGCTGATTGGAGGAAAGGCACACACCCCACTCCACATAGGTAGAGACTCTAAGCTGTTCATTGAATATTTCAGCACTCTGCTAATCTATTTATAGCATCCTCCCCAACACAAAACAGCCTGCTTTTATCTCCTTTGACAGAGAACTTGTCAGACATTATCAGGCTGATAACAGAACGGGGCAGGAGAGTGCTACGGGACATAGTGCTTTGGAGAGAGATAAGAAAACACTGCTGATATTTCCAGCTCAAATTTCATGAATCAAGTTTTCACCCACTTTAATTTCACCTTCCCCATTGACTCCAGTTTATTTAGTTAAAATGGCAAAATGATGCCAATATGTCTTGGTTGTTGTTTTTAATTTTGGAATTATGTACTTTCCTTCAACATAGAAGTAAACATATAAGCCAACACACTCTTGAGTACTGCATTGGCTGGGATTGAGTATCAGGGAGGTCATGGTGAAGGAATAGAGCAGAGATCTTGGAACGGTATTTCCCTGCAGGATATCCCCAGCTGTGATGACATTCCTGGCATGATTGAATCTGCTTGCATCCTTCCAAACCGGACTTAGTCTGATTATAATGACAGTTATATTTCATTTAAAATTGTGTATTCATTAAACATTGATATATTAAATGCTTATAGCATATTATATGAGAGTATAATTGTATTCACATTTTTTATTAATTGTAAAACAAATGCATATGATTGTGATTTTAGATGAGCGTATTAAATTAGGTAGGTTAAAGAACAGTTAATTATATTTTGGTGACCTACTGTCATATCATTTAAATCTGAGTTATAATTGGTGGTTCCTTCATATGTCCTTAAACGTATGAAGAAAAGCACAGTTATATTTCAGTTATATTTATTGGGAAGTACTTACAGCACTTAAATTGCATTTTTTTATATTTTTGGCTCACTGCATCTTTAATTCCATTTAACAATGTGTTGTTCAAAGATTAAAAAACAATTAATTAGCCAGGAAATGTTTCTATTTTCCCAGGTGCATTATTTTGACAATTTACATTGGTTCACAGTCTAGTCTCTTTTCATTCCATGGTCTGTCCTAATACGCTTCAATAAATAAAGTCTTGGCATCTGTTGTTTTAGCCTTCCTGTGTAGCTTCTTTTTTTATTTTATAAAAAATGGGAACTGAGGATCCATTACCAAAAGGGATTAACAGATATTGATTCACATATGGCATACACAAAATTCTGCACAGTTTGAAGCATTATGCTCTGGGGAATTGGCTTGTATTGGTTAGTTTCATGTTCGAGAAAATATCCAACATTGTAAGGGAAAGACACATGACTGAGTGATTAGGGAGATGGTCCTCAGGGGCATTTCCTATGTAACTTATTAGTCTGGTGTCAGGTTGTGTAGGTCATGTCATCTTTTTATATATTGTGGAGCATAGTATTGATCTAGAAATGACCCGATGTGCTTTATGCTTTAGCGGACAGTTTTTCTGTGCATTTTCCAGGCATATCGGGTACAATCAGGTACAAACAGACACACACACACACAAACACCAAAACCAGAGTTTCCTAACATTATATGTCAAATTGTGTGTCCATATGTCTGGTTTTGCGGAAGCAATATGCTTCATGGCTTATGGTGGCATACTGCAACTTTGGGGGGGTTGGTTGCTTTTCAGATAGCAAGCAATTGTGATGCAAATTTGAAAATGACTTCCTAAGCTATAGCTAGACTTGCCAACCTTCACAAGTTTGTATTTACAATTGCAGCAAATCCGCATTGCATGACTCCAGATCAACTTTCTTTGCAAACATTCTGCAAGTCTGCTGCAAGTTCTGGCTCAGTTATGTTGTGCAATAGTCATCTCACCACAGGGGTCACCGTGGCTGAATTTTCATGCTGTGGACTTGCAGAGCTATTCCTGACTCACCACTGCAACTTTGCTCTTGCTAGAGACTTGCCACTTACATTTTCTACAAAAGTATCAACTAGAACTTGTGCTTGAAGTGCTCTGCAAATGTACAAATTGCCAGTGAAAATGTGTGGAAAGTTAACAGACTTGTGCTAATTCAACACTGCCACAAATTTGTGGCAAGTTATCCTTGCTATCTGCGTTTTGGTTTCATTATGTGAATGTACCTGTTATTATCCTGGTAAATTGAGTTCAGGCATGGAGTGCGGGCACCTAGAAGCATGCCCTGGGGCCCCCAAAACCTCACAGTATTGTAAAGTAGCTGTAAATCTAAATCTTATCTAAATGGAATTTAATTTGTGTATCAAAGAATTACCATCTTTTTTCCATAATTTTCACGTCTCAAGACAGCTTGTCTCCTCCAGGCTCTTCAAGGAGAGGAAGAAAGAAGTATCACATTGTTGTTGGGAGTTGAAAACAGAATATTTCTATTTTCTATAAAAAAAAAACATGTTTGGACACTATTGCATACTGATTTGAGGCCCTAATCCTCCCACTGACACCACCAAGGGGACACTTATTCCCACTGAAACCAGATGGTGTATTGTTTCTCCTCCTACTGACTATAGGGTGTAACTTTTTTACTCCCACTGACCATAAAAGCTCAGATACTGTTGCTGGGACATTTTCTACTCCTACTGGGCACGATCCGGCCCCCCTAAAGTATGAACTGACCCCTTGTTTATAAAGTTTGTAGACCCCTGGTTCATATGAAATGATGCAAGCATAATCGTTTCTAGATTAAATTGATTAGAAACTCACTTATTTTATAAAAAGTGCTGGGAACTGTGCAAACAGCATAGTAAATCTACCCATAGACATCAGATTGTTTCCCATTTCTGTTAACGCTACATTGTTTCAGCCAAACACCATTTTTGTCCTTAAAGTGGAGTTCCACCCAAAAATGGAACTTCCACTTTTTTGGAATCCTCCCCCCCCCTCTGTTGTCACATTCGGCACCTTTCACTTTCTGGCATAGATCACTGCGGTGATCGCGGGGACCTACGCCACTTCCTGCGCCTACTCTGTCCTCCCCCACTGTCTTCTGGGACAGCAGGGACTAGTGAGGACATGCAGGTCAGTAGGTAACCAGGAAGTGAAGCCGCATGGATTCACTTCCTGACACCCCTACAGAGGATGGCGGTGGCAGCAGCTGACAGCCGAAGAACAGATCGGCTTCGGCTGCCAACATCACAGGCTCCCTGGACAGGCAAGTGTCCATATATTAAAAGTCAGCAGCTGCAGTATTTGTAGCTGCTGGCTTTTAATATTTTTTTTTCGGCGAACCTCCCCTTTAAGTTAAGCCAGCTCTGCAGATGTCTTCCTGTTCCCCTTCATCTTTGGTCATATAAATCACCAAGTTTTCCACCTCACAGGTTCAATACCTGCACACACATCATTTAGCCGCAGTTGTCAGCCTTATACACTGGACGGTTGTTGATGGATATATAATCTTCAGATTTATAAGCTTCATTTTCAGTCACCCAGTCATGCAAAAGACAGATCCTGCAGTCAGCCTGTCCTCAGCTTCTTCTTTATAGACACCTGTAACGAGTCTGTGTGTGTGTGTGTGTGTATATATATATATATATATATATATATATATAATCTCTCTTAGTAAGTGATCTTTTAGGATATGCAGACTTGGTGCTCTGCAATGCAAAGACTATCATGTCAGTGTACCCATCATTATGAACACAGTGACATCACTTTATCTTGTAACCCTGACAACGATTGACGTTTGCGAGAACAGATCTGTACACACCTACAGTAATTTGTGATAATTTCAGTGCAAGTTCTGTGACAAAATATGCATAATAGGTCGTTAATTGCATTGTTCTTAGAAAGGGCTATTTCATATGTAACATATATATTTTAATAGGATATGTGCTAAAATGTAGCATGTATTATGAAGTGTGCCTTGTATTTTTCATTTGTTGGATTGCCTTAATACTCATTAATTGGACTAAATTGCATTAATATCTGTTTGCCGTTATTAGAGCTTTAAATACCACTTCTGATATTAGGAGCATTAAAACAATATACAGCGAGTTGAAAAGGTATTCCTACCCCTTGGAATTTTTCCAGATTTGGTCATGTTACAAACAAAAATATAAATGTATTTTATTGGGATTTTATGTTTTAGACCAACACAAAGCGGCACATAATTGTGAAGTGGAAGGAAAATAATAATAATTTAATTTTTTTTTACAAATAAATATGTGAAAATAAATATGTAAAAAAGTGAGGGCTTCACAGAACAGCTGTATTTATACTGAGATTAAATTACACACAGGTTAACTTTACTAATTAGGTGACTTCTGAAGCAATTGATTCCAGTTAGGGTTATCAGAGTAGAGGGGGCTGAATACAAATGCACGCCACACTTTTCACATATTTATTTGTAAAAAATGTTGAAAACCATTTATCATTTTTCTTCCACTTCACAATTATGTGCCACTTTGTATTGGTCTATTACATAAAATCCATTTATGTTTTGGTTTTAACATGAAAAAAATGTGGAAAATTTGTCACTGTATGCTCTTTTACTGTGTAGCATGCTGCACAGTATTGGGACACTAAAAGATACCTGGACGCTTAATGCCAGAGTCCCTGGTCCATGCAGGTACCCTGGCGCCAGGGTGTCCCATCATAACTGGACCTCCTCTCTCTCTGTTGCTAGAGACTCTGTGTTTTACTTGCCTCTCAGATCTACCCAGGGCACAGGTTACCCCACTCAGGCCCCCAAAGGCACTAGGGATTGCTGAGATGACCTCTGGGTCAGGACAAAGTTCATATGGAACACTGCCCTTTCCCATAGGACCTCTATTACTGGGGCTGTAACAGCAGAGGCAGTATAGTTAGTGTTATCTGGTGCTCCAAATGGAGTAATCCTTAAGGGTATAGTCTGCAGCTATAAAAGCTGGATTGTGATGTAAGCATAGGTTGGGTGGGTGGAAAAGAAAGGGGTATTAAGGGTTAAAAAGGAAGGCAGCCATCCTTCAGAGTGTGTCCAGAATTCTGCAAGACATGCTTCCATACATGTGTGTGCCTGGCGGGATCGATGTCTGCTGGGCACCCGCGATTGATTGTGACAGAATGAGAACGGGGGTGTGTGTGTGTGTGTGTGTGTGTGTGAAAACACACAAATCCTGGATCTCTCAGGGGAGAGGAGACCGATTGCGTGTTCCTACTAAGTAGGAACACCGATCGGTCTCCTCCTGTCAGTTCCCATCCCCCCTACAGTTAGAACACACCTAGGAAACACAGTTAACCCCTTGATAGCCCCCTAGTGTCAACCCCTTCCCTGCTAGTGACATTTATACAGTGATCAGTGGCTATTTTTAGCTCTGTTCGCTGTATAGATGTCAACGGTTCCCAAATAGTGTCAAAGGTGTCTGATCTGTCAGCCGCAATGTCCCAGTCCTGATAAAAATTACAGATTGCTGCCATTACTATTAAAAAAAAAATTGTAATAATAAAAATGCCATAAATATATCCCCTATTTTGTAGACGCTATAACTTTTCTGCAAACCAATCAATATACGCTTATTGCGTTTTTTTTACCAAAAATATGTAGAAGAATATATATTGGCCTAAACTGATGAAGAATTTTTTTTCTTAGATATTTATTATAGCAAAAAGTACAAAATATTGTGTTTTTTTTTTTTAAATTGATGCATTTTTTTGTTTATAGCACAAAAAATAAAAACCGCAGAGTTGATCAAATACCACCAAAAGACAGCTCTATCTGTGGGGAAAAAAAGGATATAAATTTTGTTTGGGTATCCCGTTGCATGACAATTGTCAGTTAAAGCGACGCAGTGCCGTATTGCAAAAAATGGCCTAGTCAGGAAGGGGGCAAATCCTTCCTGGGCTGAAGTGGTTAAAGTGATATTTATTTGCAGTGAAACACACAAACACAGCAAACAATGAACATAAACAAACTCCAGCAAGCAAGAACCAAACCCAATGACAAAATAACTACAGAACCTAAGAACTGACTATATACAAGTATATACAATATCCAGACAAGGGTAACAAAGAATACAGGGATGCAAGGAAGGGGAGAAACAAGACTGGGTACTAGGGCATGGAGCAGGAGCATGGCAGAGGGATACAGGATGCAGAATGGATCAGGCTATATCAGGAACACAAGAACAAGGAACTTGGCAGCAAGGAGGCAATCAAAATAGTGACGCCCTGGGGAAAGGGGTAACTTGATTATTACAGCCCGCTGGCTTCTGGGAGACACCTGCTGGTGGACACTGGAACTGCAGCAAACATCCAACAGCAGCACAGTGCCTAACACCCTGGCTGAATAGCCCCAAATGACTTGCAAGCCTCTAACCATTGACAATATTTAAATATTCTAAATAAGGTTTTTCTTATTTTGGTTAGAGAAGGGGGAGAACCTCTCTTTTGTTATTGCCATTTCTGGACCTGGTAGAATTTACCCTCATTTCTTGTAACAATGCTGTAATCAGGACAGAATGTAAATATGAACCTCCAAATGGGAAATTGTGATACAGAAAGCAACACAGAACAGATGTTCTAGTTTTCACTCACTCCAAGGACAAAAATGTTTTTTCATGGTGTCGTGCTCTGTTGGGTAGATCTATCTTTACAATACTGACAACAATACAGGGGGCGAGAAGAAATCTCCTCTTTCTATCTCTTACCAAAACCAAAGCTTGGCTTGGGTTACATGTTAATATTTCCAAGGTCATGAAAAGTAGGTTGACTGTGGGAAATGGAGTTAAAAGGGCCTGCATTTGCATCTGATACAGTAAGTAGCTAGGAACTAAAAAGGTAACAGCTGTGGTGGACCACTGCTTCTTAGGAAGTCAAAATGAAAGCTTAGCTAAAGTCACAATATTATTAAGTTAGATTGCAGAAGGGCAAATCCTCTGTTTTTTTCTGTATTTTTTTTTAAATTTCAGGACCTATGGAGAGTTCCCCTATATTCCTCTTGTTGTGACAATGCTGTCATCAGGGCAGAACATAAATTGAGAACCTCGAAATGAGAAAACGGGACACAGAAAGCAACACAGAGCAGATGTTCTAGTCTTCACTCACTCAAAGGCCAAAAGCTGTTTTTATTGGTTTTGTGTCTCTTTTGGGCAGATTTACCTTTATAACACTGGCAAAAAGACAGGAGGCGAGAAGAAAACTCCCCAATGGGGCCATAGTAAATCCCTGAAAAGCCTCTATAATTTTTACTCTCTTGCCAAAGCCAACACTTGGCTTGGGTTAACTTGTAGTATTTCCAAAGCTAAGAAAGGCGGGTTGATTGGTGTCATGTGAGTATAGAAAAGAACCACCTTCCCTCCCTTTAAAATAATCACATTTCAATACTTTGCAGCCTGAAATGAAGACAGACACATTTTTGTTTGTCCAGCTACTGTATAATATCTAAGTGAAAGATATAACACCAGGTCAGAAAACAAAAATCAAAAACAGAATCACTGAGTTGGAAAAAAGATCATCCCCTTGTGTCAGTACTTTACTTTAGTTACAGCCTTCAGTCTGTTGGGATATGTCTCTACTAACTTTGCACATCTAAACTTTGCAATATCTGCAAAGTTTTCTTTGCATAACAGCTCAAGCTCAGTTAATGATGATGACCATTTGTGGACTGCAGTCTTCAAGTCATTCTACGTATTTTCACTGGGGTTTAAGTCTGGGCTCTGACTAGGCCTTGCAAGGACATTCACTATTTTCTCCTTCAACCACTGTCCACAACTTTATCTCGAAGATCTTTTGACAGTGCTTTGGCACCCATAGTTGATTGTTTGCTTCAGGAAAGCTCTTTTCATGCCGAGATAATCAAAACGACAACAGCGTTCACAGTTGAAACTCAAATGGCTTTGTGTGCCATTGAGATGGTGATTAGCTACATCTGATTGAGTTTACAAGTAATTTTTAGAAGGGGGGGAGGGGGTGTGATCTTTTTTACAAGTCAGTAAATCTGTTTTAAAAAAAAAAAGATTCTTACATGTTGGTGTTATATCTTTCACTTGGATGTTATAAGTTGCACTAAAAACAGTTGGATAAAACAAAAACTGTGCATGTCTTAATTTCAGGCTGCAAAGCAATAAAAATGGAAAATTGTATCAAATACTTACCGTAATTTTCTTTTCCTGACGCCAATACATGGCAGCATACATATGATATAACTCCACCCCTATAGCTACCCACAGGACCTGTTTAGTTCTGTAAAAGTCTGACTGAGAGCTACCTCCCCATTCTCTGTATAAAGCACAAAGATCAGAGGGAGGTTTTGTATGCTGCCATGTATCAGGAAAGGAAAATGACGGTAAGTATTTGATACAATTTTCCATTTTCCTGACACCAAACATGGCAGCATACATATGATACATAATGAGTTTTTGATGGGTGGGGTTTAATGCTACAAATTTAGTCTTTATTTGATAATAGACATAAGAGCTTGGATGGTTTTCCTCCCAAACTCTACTGTAGTAAGAGCTGCTGGATCCACCCTGTAGTGTTTTAATAACGTATGATGTGATGACCAGCTAGCCTCTTTGCAGACTGTCTCCAGAGACAATCCTGCGCGTCCCGCACAAGCAGAAGACATCGCCCTGTGGGAAGCGAACCTGCTGGTGGAGCACTTCAAGAGAGTGGTACTTAGACTACGTCCTCCCAAGAGAAATAGGTTCCCTCAATGGGACCTGGCAGTAGTCCTCAAATTTCTAGCAAACCTTCCTCGTATTCAGAGAGAATATTCATTATGGGATATCGCCTTAAAAAAGGCTTTCCTATTAGTCTGCCCATTTCTTTTGGGTAAGAGCCGAGATGGCTGAAATATGCACCTTAAGCGAACTGATCCCCAAATCTGATCCAGATAGCAGGCAAGACAGGATTTGAGATACATTTGGGTCACTAGGGTCAAACTGACATCCAGCCGAAAATCTTGTGAACCTATTCCATATTCTGGAGTAGATGGCATTGGTTGACGCCTTTCTGGAACTTTGTAAAGTTCTAATACACTTTGGAGAACATCCCGACTCTTGTCTTCCCGACCCTACCTTACAATCACCAGGCCCAGACAGGAGATGAGGAGTCACCGGCAGAGGGATCGATGTGCACATGCTGAGATCCATTGTCAGAGAGACCCATGGTCTGAGAGACCAGTAAGGAAATACTGTGATGACTGTCGAATTCTCTGTCAATAATCTCCTCAGGAATTTCAGGATTAAAGAAATTGGAGGGATGGCATAGGCCAGTTGCGCAACCCAAGAATGGCTGAAGGCATCCGTCCCCTCCGCTAATAGATGAGGGTAGCGTAAGAGGAACTGGCTCACCTTGCAGATGGTTGATGAAGCAAAAATATTCATCTTGCGGACACCCCTAATCATGGATGATCTGTTTGAACGCTTCGGGGTGAACACTTCGGAATTGTCTGGATAGGCGATCTGCTTCCAAGTTCTGACAGCCTGGAAGATATATGGCCCTCAACCCCCCCCCCCCCCCCCCCCTTCATCCTCTAGTAATACATTGCTCCTTACTCCCCTCCCCCTTCTATCCCCATGACTAGGATAGCAAGACTAACCTGTCATTGACTGTTCCTCAGAATGAGACGCTGGCTCTCTGGATGCCTGAAAAACAAAGGCATCCATTACCTGGTCATCTGTGCTCTGTAAATAGAGCACGAGAGAGAGAGAGAGAGAGAGAGAGAGAGAGAGAGAGAGAGAGAGAGAGAGAGAGACTCAGCCCTCATTCACCTCTGTTCTAATCAAAAAAAGGGCTAGTACAATCAGGAGGGAAGCCAATGCCCATCCACACAAAAGGACACTTTTAACCACTTACAGACCGGACCATTTTGCTGGTCAAAGACCAGACAACTTTTTGTGATTCAGCACTGCGTCGCTTTAACTGACAATTGCGCGGTCGTGCAGCGTGGCTCCCAAACAAAATTGACGTCCTTTTTTTCCCACAAATAGAGATTTCTTTTGGTGGTATTTGATCACCCCTGCGGTTTTAATTTTTTGCGCTATAAAGAGAAATAGAGCGTAAATTTTGAAAAAAAACGCATTATTTTTTACTTTTTGTTATAATAAATATCCCCCAAAAATATCTACATATTTTTGGTAAAAAAAATCGCAATAAGCGATTATTGATTGGTTTGCGCAAAAGTAGAGAAAATAGGGATAGTTTTATGACATTTTTATTAATATTTTTTATTTTTTACTAGTAATGGCGGCGATCAGCGATTTTTATTGTGACTGCAACATTATGGCGGACACATCGGACATTTTTGACACATTTTTGGGACCATTGTCAGTTATACAGCAATCACTGCTATATAAATGCAGTGATTCCTGTGTAAATGACACTGGCAGTGATGGGGTTAACCAGTGGGTGGCAGTGTAGGGGTTAAGTGTTCCTAGGGATGTGTTACTAACTATGGGGGGTTGGGCTTTCATTTAGTGAACACTGATCTCTGCTCCAATCACATGGAGCAGAGATCAGCGTCACTAGTTGCTAGGCAGAATGGAGAAATGCTGTTTACAACGGCACTTCTCCATTCAGCCATCCCGTGAGAAAATCGTGGGTATGCCCGCGGCGATCGGGTCCGTGGGATCCGTGACCGGACTCACGGGGGTCCCGACCGGCACGCGAGCGCGCCGCCGGCGGCGCACTCACGATGGCAGGGCGGCATTGAAGATTGGACGTACAGTGGTGTGAAAAAGTGTTTGCCCCCTTCCTCATTTCCTGTTCCTTTGCATGTTTGTCACACTTAAGTGTTTCGGAACATCAAACCAATTTAAACAATAGTCAAGGACAACACAAGTAAACACAAAATGCAATTTGTAAATGAAGGTGTTTATTATTAAAGGTGAAAAAAAATCCAAACCATCATGGCCCTGTGTGAAAAAGTGATTGCCCCCCTTGTTAAAACATACTATAACTGTGGTTGTCCACACCTGAGTTCAATTTCTCTAGCCACACCCAGGCCTGATTATTGCCACACCTGTTCACAATCAAGGCATCACTTAAATAGGAGCTGCTTGACACAGTAAGGTCCACCAGAAGATCCTTAAAAGCTACACATCATGCCGAGACCCAAAGAAATTCAGGAACAATTGAGAAAGAAAGTAATTGAGATCTATCAGTCTGGAAAGGGTTATAAAGCCATTTCCAAAGCTTTGGGAATCCAGCGAACCACAGTGAGAGCCATTATCCACAAATGGCGAAGACATGGAACAGTGGTGAACCTTCCCAGGAGTGGCCGGCCGCCCAAAATTACCCCAAGAGCGCAGCGACGACTCATCCAAGAGGTCACAAAAGACCCCACAACAACGTCCAAGGAACTGCAGGCCTCACTTGCCTCAGTTAAGGTCAGCATTCATGCCTCCACCATCAGGAAAAGACTGGGCAAAAATGGCCTGCATGGCAGAGTTCCAAGGAGAAAACCACTGCTGAGCAAAAAGAACATCAAAGCTCGTCTCAATTTCTCCACAACACATCTTGATGATCCCCAAGACTTTTGGGACAACATTCTGTGGACCGATGAGACAAAAGTGGAACTCTTTGGAAGGTGTGTGTCCAAGTATATCTGACGTAGAAGGAACACTGCATTTCATAAAAAGAACATTATACCAACAGTAAAATATGGTGGTATTAGTGTGATGGTCTGGGGCTGTTTTGCTGCTTCAGGACCTGGAAGACTTGCCGTGATAAAAGGAACTATGAATTCTGCTGTCTACCAAGAGATCCTGAAGGAGAATGTCCGACCATCTGTTCGTGTACTCAAGCTGAAACGAACTTGGGTTCTGCAGCAGGACAATGATCCTAAACACACCAGCAAGTCCACCACCGAATGGCTGAAGAAAAACAAAATGAAGACTTTGGAGTGGCCTAGCCAAAGTCCTGACCTGAATCCTATTGAGATGTTGTGGTATGACCTTAAAAAGGCCGTTCATGCTCGAAAACCCTCTAATGTAACTGAATTAGGATAATTCTGCAAAGATGAATGGGCCAAAATTCCTCCAGGACGCTGTAAAAGCCTCATTGCACGTTATCGCAAACTCTTGGTTGCAGTTGTTGCTGCTAAGGGTGGCCCAACCAGTTATTAGGTTTAGGGGGCAATCACTTTTTCACACAGGGCCATGATGGTTTGGATTTTTTTTCACCTTTAATAATAAACACCTTCATTTACAAATTGCATTTTGTGTTTACTTGTGTTGTCCTTGACTATTGTTTAAATTGGTTTGATGTTCCGAAACACTTAAGTGTGACAAACATGCAAAGGAACAGGAAATGAGGAAGGGGGCAAACACTTTTTCACACCACTGTACCTGTACGCCAATATGCCTGCCCGTGCCATTCTGCCGACGTACATCGGCGTGCGCTGGTTCGGGAACCGGTTAAGCTGGCTACACATCATTCAATCCTCTGCAGATTTTTTTCCCTCCGATTTACCAAAACCACACAATATGAGGTCAAAATTTAAGAGCCTCAATCAGGCAGGCCCATGCACCACATGGTCTCGGCAAATCTAAAGGAAATCAGACAATAAAATATGCACAGTGTGTATGGGGTCTTTAAAAACATGAGAGCAAGAAAAAGAAAAAAAAGTTTTATAGAAATTGACAGACCTGGAAAGAGATCCATAGGAGAGAGGACATCATGCAGTCCCAGCTGCTGGATCCGGACTCCAAAGCAGGCATGCCACAAGAGCATTGCCACAATCTTCTCTGATTAGAGAACACCTCAACCCCAAAAGACCACCAGAAGGGGTTCCCCACCTTGTTGGTGCGTTTAGCAGCCTAAGATGTGGGACTGCATGCTGGGAGAGGCTTGAACCCAGATGGACTCTGACATAGTCGGCAGGTAAGAGCTTACCCTGTGTGTAATGGTCTGTTGGTGTTGATCATTTCAGGACAAAATGGAGAATGGGGGAGGTAGCTCTCAGTCAGACTTTTATAGAGATAAACAGGGTCCTGTGGGTAGATATAGGGGCAGAGCGATATCATATGTATGCTGCCATGTTTGGTGTCAGGAAATGTGATTATTTTAAAGGGGGTGATTTTTTTATTTATTTTTTATACCCACTGTATATAAAGTAGTCTTATGCGTACACACAACCAGACTTTCCGGCAGAAAAGGTCCAATGGAATCATTTCATCAGATATTCCAATCGTGTGTGGGCTTCAGTAGACTTTTTTTTTTTTTCAAAAATTCTGACGGACCTAGAAATAGAACATGTTTTAAATCTTTCTGACGGAATCAATTCCTATCGGGAAAACCATTCGTCTGTATGCTATTCCGATGGACCAAAAACTATGCAAGGGCAGCTATTGGCTACTGGCTATTCAACTTCCTTTTCTAGTCCAATCCTACCCCATTGCGTTCTAAACCAACGGACTTTGGTGTGATCGTGTGTAGGCAAGTCCGTTTAAATGGAACTCTGTCGGAACTCCGTCGGAAAGACCGTCAGAGTTTATTCTGATGGAAAGTCCGGTCGTGTGTATGCGACATTAGAAATTACTAGTGTGGAGTGGTTTGCAATGAAATAAGTGGAAGGAAAAAATGTCTAAATCAAGGTTGAGCATGCAGAAAGGCTAGAAGGATGCAGAGTTGTATCTTTTGATGGGAAATGGAGAATTATTCTCCACAACGAAGATATTGTGTCTGCGTTAGAATGAGGGCCTTGAATCTTGCACTATTTTAAACAATTCCTCAGAATCTCTTACTTCCTATTTTTTGTCCATGGATAAATTGTAATAAGCAAATTTATATAAGGACAGCGTGTCATTTTAAATCATAATAAATCACAATGTACTTTTGTCACAATATTATTTTATTGGAAGCCTGAATAATCTAACCATCACACTTTAATGCTTTGATGGTTTTCCTCCCCCACATCTTTCTACAGGCTCCGGAAAATATTGCATTACTCATGAATTGAAAATTGTATGCTTAGCATCTTCCAGTCATCCTCTCTCACTCTCTGAATAAGTGCAGCAATTACTTCTAGTTTATGTTGATTTTTTTGTTTCTTTTTTTCTCAAAGGAATACCACCGCAGCTTATTTTGAAGGAAGGCATTGTTATTGTGCGCTGAAATGTCAAAACTTTTTTTTCTTCTAGTTAGGGATGAAAAGGTGAGAACCCTTGTCGGGGTTTTCTGCTATCCAAGGCTCTATTACAGAGATTTCCCCTCACTTCCTGCCCCGGAGACACCTTTCTTTTTACCAGAGAGGAAGTGGGGAAAAATCTGCAACAGGACAAAAGACAATAAAAAGCTGACCGAAGTTCTAGCATTCCTCTATCTACCTTAACAAAGCATTCTTTCTTCTGCCTGTGTGGTTGTTGGGGAGTTTCTCTCATTTCCTGTCTGGTATAACTGTGTCACCAGAATAGGAAGTGAGGGAATATTTTTCTAACCAAGCCCTGGATGCCAGTAAAACCTGACAGGGGTTTAATTCTTCCCCACTGAAAACAAAATTAGCTACAGATACACATGTACACTAGGAGCGCTGCTAAAAGCTGCAAGATAGCAGGTGTCCCTACCGGTATTCAGAAAGTGGGAGGAGGCATTAGACACTAATCCAGAAGCATGGACATATGTGGGGCAAGACGACCCTCAAAACCAACCCAGTGCTTTGGACTGTATGTGTCCTCAGCCAGCACTGCTTCAGCCATGCCCGCTGACATGTTTCTCGCCGCCTACCAGGGGCCTCAGTGCTTGCTGAGGCCATACACAGCCATATCCTCATCCAGGCATGTACTGGCCATAGCGACTACCGGGAGAATCCTGGTGGGCCGATTTCAGTCACAGTGGAGGTAGAGCGGGCGGGGACTCCCAAACCTTGTCCACCAATAAAGCTAATCTCCTGCTGTGCAGCTATTTAGAAAAGAAAGTGGACTATTTCATCACTTTCAGCTTTGGGCGGCTCAATCCGCAGCAGAGCACTACACAGTTGAAGGCCGGCCTGTGCTATATCAGTACACTGGAGCCGGCCGGGAGCGCTGCTGCGAGTTAATCTGCCTAAAGCCGAAAGTGTTAAAATTTCTGTCCCCTGGCCCCCACTGAACACAGGGGGCCCGGAGACGTTTTTTTTCTAAACAGCTACACAGCGGGAGTCGGGAAAGTAGCTGATTGGTGGACAGGATTTTTGAGTCCCTGCCCGCTCATCTCGCTCCCCCCCAGTATCCTCCAGTCCTAGTTACCCAGCTCTGTGGTGCCCAGGAGAAAGGGAGAGGACCAGATGTACCAGCAGTGCACAGCTGTTCCTGGGCTTCCAGCTGCAGAGGAACCACCTGCAGGACAAACACTGCACCCGGGACCTAGGTAGAAGAAGCTGTGCAGACCAGGTACTGGGGGGACTAACATTGATGGGCACTTATGAGGCTGCGCTGATGCGCACTGATCAGGCTGCATTAATGGGCACTGGTGTGGCTGCATTAATGGCACTGGTGTGGCTGCACTAATGGGCACTAGTGTGGCTGCACTAATGGGCACTGGTGTGGCTGCATTAATGGGCACTGGTGTGGTTGCATTAATGGGCACTGCTGTGGCTGCACTGATGGACACTGGTGTGGCTGCGCTGATGGGCACTGATCAGGCTGCATTAATGGGCACTGGTGTGGCTTCACTGATGGGCACTGATCAGGCTGCATTAATGGGCACTGGTGAGGCTGCATTAATAGGCACTGGTGTGGTTGGGCTGATGGGCACTAGTGAGGCTGCATTGACGGGCACTGGTGTAGCTGCGCTGATGGGCACTGGTGTGGCTGCATCAATGGGCACTGGTGGGGCTGCATTAATGGGCACTGGTGTAGCTGCATTAAGGGGGAACTGGTGTGGCTGCGCTCATGGGTACTGATGAGGCTGTGCTGATGGGCACTAGTGAGGCTACATTGATGGGCACTGGTGAGGTTGCATTGATGGGCATTGGTGAGGCTGCATTGATGGGCACTGATGAGGCTGCATTCATCGTCATAGAAACATTCGTAAAGGGGAGTAGTTATGTTAAGATGTTTTAGATTAGTTAAGATGATCACACCCATGTGGGGGGCACCAGAAGTATTTCTGCACCCAGGTGCCTGTGACCCTATGATCGGCCCTGTGAGGGGCATTGCTGTAGATTAAGATACACTAGTGTTGGTCTCTGAACTGGGTATGCCCCTGCCTATAAGAGAAATAAAGTAAAATGGCTAATGGCCAGTGAAGGGGGGGGGGGGGGGGCTTGGGAGGCCATCAGGGTTGGCGGCCGGTATGGGAGAGACCTGTCATCTGCACTGCCATCACCTCACTTCATAGCGGCCAATGGCTGTGCAGAAATGCCAGTTTCTGAAATTTCAGCCAATGAGGCTGTAGAAATGTTCCTGCATGACGTTACCCCTCCCAGTTCACGCAGTGATGTGAGAAGGAAGGAGAAAAATAAAGAGGAGAATAAGTGAAATAATGAGGTGAGTGAGGACGGAGCTAGAGTATATTCAGCTAACACATTTTCATACAGAAAAATAAATGTTGTTAAACTTGGAGGACAAATATGTTCTGTCCTATGCCCAATAGTGGAATGTTTTTACTTAAGTTTTTTGTGTAATTGTGTATAGTTTATATACTTTTTTTGTGCGTGTTTGCAAAATTAAAGTGGGACGGTCTGGATGAAGTCCACATCTGAAGCACTGGGTCAGTTTTGAGTGCCATCTTATCCCATATATACATTAGCTACAGATACACTTTAACCACTTAAGGACCAGGCCTCTTTTTCAGACTTGGTGTTTTCATGTTTAAAACTGTTTTTTTTCTCCCAAACATTTTATATTGTTTTTTTTCTAACACCCTAGAGAATAAAATGGCGGTCATTGAAATACTTTTTTTTACACCGTATTTGCACAGCGGTCTTACAAGCGCACTTTTTTTTGAAAAAATGCACTTTTTTGAATAAAAAAATAAGACAACAGTAAAATTAGCCCAATTTTTTTTATATTGTGAAAGATAATGGTATGCCAAGTAAATTGATACCCAACATGTCACGCTTCAAAATTGCGCCCGCTCGTGGAATGGCGTCAAACTTTTAGCCTCAAAAATCTCCATAAGCGACATTTAAAAAATTCTACAGGTTGCATTTTTCGCGTTACAGAGGAGTTCTAGGGCTAGAATTATTGCTCTCGCTCTACCGATCGCGGCGATACCTCACATGTCTGGTTTGACCACCGTTTTCATATGCGGGCACTACTCACGTATGCGCCCGCTTCTGTGCGCAAGCTCGTCGTGACGGGGTGTTTTTAAAAAAACTTTTTTTTTTTTCTTATTTATTTTAATTGATTTTATTTATTTTTACACTGTTTTAAAAAAAAAATGGATCACTTTTATTCCTATTACAAGGAATGTAAACATCCCTTGTAATAGAAAAAAGCATGACAGGTCCTCTTAAATATGAGATCTGGGGTCAAAAAGTCCTCAGATCTCATATTTGGGCTAAAATGCAAAAAAAAAAAAAAAAGAAAATCTGACATTTAAAAAAAAATATACCTTTAAGAGGTATGGGCGGAAGTGACGTTTTGACATCGCTTCCGCCCTCCTATGGTATAGAGACGAGTGGGGGCCATCTTAGCCTCACTTGTCTCTATGCCCAGCTAGGAAGAGGACCCGATCGCCTCCGCCGCTACCGACGGCTCCGGTAAGCGGCGGAAGGTGCGGGAGGGAGGGGGGGTAGCACCTCTCCCGCCGCCGATAGTGGTGATCTCGCGGCGAATCCGCCGCGGAGACCACCGTTATCGTACAGCTGACCGCCGCCTGAAGAGATGGATATCTCGGTTGTGGCAGCAGCTGCTGCCGTTACCGAGATATCCCTCTTCAAAAAAAGGACGTACATCCCCGTTAGGCGGTCCACAAGTGGTTAAGATCCCATCATAGTTTTGTTAAACAATGAATAATAAACCATGAAATTTATGTTTATTGTATTTTCTGTGTCACATGTATGGTGTGGAATGCAGGATGGTAAATTTACAGATAGGAACTTTAAAAGTCCAACTTAATTGTCATTGTCAATTGTGTGTTATAAACAAAAAAAAAAAAGAGTGCCAATTTTGAAAAAAAAAATCAATATTTTTTGCTATAATAAATATCTGCCAAAAATATATAAAAAATGTTTTTTTTTCCCTCAGTTTGGCCCGATATGTATTCTTCTACATATTTTTGGTAAAAAAAAAAATCACAATAACCATATATTGATTTGCGCAAAAGTTATAGCGTCTACAAAATAGTAGATACTTTTATGGCATTTTTATTATTAATTTTATTTTTTTACTAATAATGGCAGAGATCTGTGATTTTTATCGGGACTGCGACATTATGGAGGACACATCAGACACTTTTGATATATTTTTGGGACCATTGGCGTTCTAACTGAAGGGGGGAGGTGGCTGTGTAGGGGAGATGACAGATCGCTGTTCATACTCTCTTCTCCCCTCAGAGTACTGGAAACTGTGTTTACACACACACATCCCAGTTCTCAGTATATCACCAGCGATCGCGGGAGCCGGCGGTGATCGTGACCGCTGGGGACTTGCATCGGCTCCAGGGGCGAGCAGCGCATGTGCGTGCCCCTAGTGGCCACAGGACGAAACTATGTAACATAACATCGCTTTGCGCAGCCATGCTATTCTGCCACAGTAAGACTGTGGCGGCTGGTCGGCAAGTGGTTAAGGCTGTCAGCAGATCGCCCCAAAGAAAACTAAGATGGATAGCAACTGAGCATGGCGAGCAGGGTGAGACAGTTTATTAATGGATTTTAAACACTATAGACACTTATTTATAATGTTTTACATAGCTATACCTGTAAAAGGGGCTCAACCTGAAGTGATCTAGCAGGACCTAATCTTCTGACTAAAGTTCCACTTTAAGGCGTTAAGCAGGTGAATTAACACACTTGCTTTGCCTTACTTAACCAGCCCCTCCCAGCCATTAGCAGAGAATTTTAAGCCGGCCATAGACGGTTCAAATCTCAGCCGGTTCAGCAGGTACCGAGCTTTGAACCATGTATGGGCAGGCTGAATGTACCCAAGCGTATCAAATTGGGTGCAGCCAGCCTGTCAGATTTCACATGTGAATTATTGCTAGTGGCTATTATAATCACTAGCAGTAATCACAGTGTTCTCCCAGTGGGGGCGGCTCCCCCGTCTTGCCCCCCCCTGCTGGGAGAACACATTGGCTCTATGATGGGATTCCCACATCAACACTGACTGTGTTGATGGAAGAATTGTGCTATCTTTGCAGGTTGCAAGAAAGAAAATTGCTCCATCTACGATCAGCTTTAGTCTTTTTATTTCCAAATCTTTTCCATGAGAGAAAATGAAGGAAGAGTAATAGTAGTGGGTACGATGGCAATGGTCTATAACACAGGATTTCGCAAACAATGTAGTCTACTCAACCAAAATGTTATTTGTCAATGGCTTCTTCCTTTAAACTATCTATATATCAGTTTTATATTTAGCGAAATTGAAAAGTAGACAGGCTACTATTTGTGGGTTGTACTAAAAATTGTAGTTCTCCGGCTGTCATTTTGATGCAATGGCTTCAGTGTTATAAGGGTTGATTTACTAAAGGCAAATTGGCTGTTCAATTTGCAAGGGAAGTTGCATTTTGCAACAGACTATGCCCCAGAGTTTAGTGAGCGTGATGAAATTTCACTTTGCAAAGAATATCTAATTACGTGCCAGAACAATGAAAACACTGTATTTTTGCTTGTACATAATTGGATGATGGAACTCAGTAGTGCTTCAACTCATTGACTACGTTCTGAGGAAAAGCCCCACGCAACGTGCAAAGTAAACAGCCAATTTGTCTATAGTAAATCAACCTCACTGACTCAGAACAAGTATACAGGTCAGTTCTGACTTTATATGCAGAATATAGTCTCAGATCAGTGATTTAATGTATTACAACTAGAGACGGACACACAACAACCATACTCAAAGGGATGTCGGTATTTAAAACCTTATTTTCCCCTTCCTTTAAAAAAAAGACATCTTGTATTACAAAAATATAGGTAAGACATGCAAAGACATTTGCATGCAGTTTTAAGAGATGTGTATTATGCATTCAACATAGAACACATTTTTAGTTGATGAATAATCTAGGACAGCATCTTCAGACAGACAGAGAAGACAACTAGACAGCATATGAAAGGTCAAGGAAATGTTGCTCAAGAAAGCAACTGCTGCAGACCTTGAAAGGTCACCCTCATCAAAAACACTTTTTATAAGTAAGACCTTTTAATGGGTGTGTGCTTGTATGTCTGGTGTACTATCTTTAAGCTGGTGAACGTTCTGGTCTGCCATGGGATTCTGCTTTATTTCATTAACTGCTTGTCTAGATATGATAAGCCGGACACCACCGGCTAGTACCAGGTCATTCTGGGGAAGGATTGGCAGCAAGAAGGACATGGATGATACAGGAAAACATATTATTGTGACTGTCTTTACAGTACTCTGAAAAGTAATACGATTAAACTGAATATATTAACTTTGATGGTTTCCCCTAGAAGGAACATTTTGAAGCTAAAAATATAGGTGCTGATATTGCTTTTCTGATTTGTTTTTTGGAGCTCGTTCTAGCAGGAGTTATAGAACAAAAGAATGTATCCTCTATGTTTGGGACTATGAAGGCCACAGATATTGATGTGTGTAGAAAAGGAATTTTTATTGCATAAAAAGAATGGTAACAGATCACTACAAATGATCAAACATTAAAAGATATGTAGCATCTAATATTGTATACATGTGACCAACATAACAAAAAACATAAAACAAACTGTGACAGTGCATCTGAAATGAAAACTAGTGCTCTCCGGTGGAGGTTAATCCCTGGTACCCAACGTGTTTCCAGTTTAATATCCTGTACACACAGTCGGATAATGTCCGATTGATATGTCGTCGGGAAATCCGATCGTGTGTGGGCTCTATCGGACTTTTTCCGTCTGAATTTTGAGTTTAGCTCGAACCCAAGCTATTGGCTGCTTGCTGTTTGCTGAATGGGCGAACATAATGGCCAGATTTGGCAAGTTTGCCTGTCTGAATCCATGGCTTTTGCAGCCTGAAGTCATTCATTTAGTGGTAGTATTATCTCGGGGCCACCCCTCTCATCATTGGTTACTAGCAGAATGGCAGTCACCTTCCCCATAACAGCCAAAGACAATATGTGGTCATGGCCTCCTATGTACTCGCAAAGACACTGAGGGATCTGTAAGCATCATTGGTTGCTAGGATGCAGTCAGATGCATCATAAAAGGTAAAAATTAAGAAATTAACCAAATTACCACACTCACAATAGATTTCTCCCCTGCCATGATGCTCCTGCACCACTCAACCTTCTCGATGAAAACTTACCATCGTTCTTTGGCACAACATTTGTTGAATGCGGCAAAAATGTGTATCCCCCCATTATAGAAATCTTCAACGCCCCCATCGATTTCCGATTGGGTCAAGAGAGTCTCCAACGTAGCGGACATGGAAAACTTAATTTCACAAGCTAAAGACACCCCATCCAAATACTGGGCCACTTGGGCCTGCTGGCTTCATTTTCGCTCATCAGACGAATGCTCCCAACTGGTAGCTGGAGTCCCCCCCACCTCTAGATCCTGAAATCTTTCTTGTTTTCTAGATAATCTTTCACCACTTGTGTCTTCTTCCCTCCCACTGTCAGATCATCCCCTCTTTCACACCCTCTACACATATTTTTGTTTTTTAAGTCAAACATTGTCATAGAGAAATGTGCTTCTACTGTCTATGGCACACCTTCCTACTGTAAGGTATTCCTGTTTCCTAGAACTTCTCTTTAAGCCACATGACTTTAACGTTCCTGGGAAGCGGTTTCCCGGGAATATCAGGAGTCAGACTGTTAGTTATGGTTTAGAAGCATTACTCCGAATCAGAATGTTAGTAAAACTTATGATGTTATACATTAGCCCTGATTCAGATACTAAATTTTCATGTTGTTTAAACTTGTCAACAAACTCGTTACTCCTGCTACAAAAGTCATACTACTTCTGTTCCTTATTTTGCGGTTGTTTTGAATGGATGTATTTGTTATGTATTGTGTATCCTTCAATAAAAGCATCTTTCTTTTGGAAAAAAAAAAAAAAAAAAGAAATTAAAAAAAGAAAACTAAAAATAAATATGTCTTTACCCTTTTAGCATAATTTCGTTTTTTTTTTTTTTTTTTTTTTTAGGCCTCATGCACACTGGGTGTTTGACAAGCTCTCCTAAATGCATTTTCTCCTGGCAGGAGAAAAGCAGTGCTAAACACGCCCAATGTTTAAAAGTGTTGGGCATGTTTTCTGCTGAAACGTTTCTCTACTGAACATTCAAGTGATTGTTTCTGCCTCTAAACACCTGTAAACACCTATGTGTGTGTATATACCAGTGTTTCTCAACTCCAGTCCCCAAGATCCCCCAACAGGTCTTGTTTTCGGGATTTCCCTCAGAAGAAACGGCTGTGGTAATTACTGAGGCAGTGAAAGTGATCAAATCACTGGTGCAAAATAATGGAGAGCCTGAAAACATGACATTTAAAAAAATACCAACAAAGAATTGTGAGCGCGGGGACTATTGCGGGGCACATGATACATTTTTTACACATAGAGTAGTATGAAAACATTAGTTTACATTAAAAACAGTTTATTCAAAAAATTATATACAAACATAAAAACATAAATCACAGTTGGTAGAGACGGATGAGGTAATTATTCGACTAGTTTCGCTTTACAGCTTCATCAGGATATTACCTAAGTCTGAAAATACATTAGTTTAGTATAACAGAATATTAAAACATTAGTCATTACAATATAGGACTATAATCATCTTCAGATGGAGACATAATTGAAGCATTTCGAAATGAAATTGCGCTCCTACCTCTCCAGACCTATTCCAGTGCCAGGTCAAGTCCAATGGTGCAAATTGAGGAAAGAATCTTTCCCGGAGACTGGGAGGGGGATATTGTCAGGCTAGCGACTTGGATCCAATTCTAGTTGACATTAACTATGTGTATAAAAGAATGATAAAGTGTGAAATAATAATATAATTTTAGGAAGGTTCTAAAGGTGTGGGTAGAGAACACCAGTGATGAAAAGAAAAATACTGCAAAAGGAAGGTCAAGGTGAATAGAGGTGGCCAACAAGAAATATAGTGAGTGTGAGTCATTGGACTTGACCTGGCACTGGAATAGGTCTGGAGAGGTAGGAGCGCAATTTCATTTCGAAATGCTTCAATTATGTCTCCATCTGAAGATGATTATAGTCCTATATTGTAATGACTAATGTTTTAATATTCTGTTATACTAAACTAATGTATTTTCAGACTTAGGTAATATCCTGATGAAGCTGTAAAGCGAAACTAGTCGAATAATTACCTCATCCGTCTCTACCAACTGTGATTTATGTTTTTATGTTTGTATATAATTTTTTGAATAAACTGTTTTTAATTAGGGCTGTTACTGATTAAAATTTTCCTGTTCGATTAATCGATTTTTTTTTTAATCGACTAATTTCGATTAATTATAATGTACATACGGTTTTTACTTTTTTTTTTAATTAAACTTTAAGAAAAACGTAGAAAGTTAGTTTAACTTTAACTGTAATGTCCACATCTCCCCCCATGCTGTATTGTCCACATCTCCCCCCATGCTGTATTGTCCACATCTCCCCCCATGCTGTATTGTCCACATCTCCCCCCATGCTGTATTGTCCACATCCCCCCCCCCCATAAAGTACTGCCCACTTCTCCCCCCATAAAGTACTGCCCACATCTCCTCACATCTCCCCCATACCTTAATATTCATGATTGTCTGCTCTGTCTGGAATAGACAGTAGGCAGACCCGTCCATCCTCAGAGTAGACACAAGCAGGCGGGCGATGATGACGTCAGCGCGCGCGTCTAGGCCGCCGCCGGGTGGACCAAGATGGCCGCGGCTCCGGAGCTAGGCCGAAGCCGCGGCCTTTCCTATGGGCGAGACCGCGGAACTGACTCCGCGGATCGTCCTCGATTAAAATTATTTTGATCGATCAAAGAAATTAACGATTAATCTAACAATTAATCGTTAATTTCCGCAGCCCTATTTTTAATGTAAACGAATGTTTTCATACTACTCTCATACTATGTGTAAAAAATGTATCATGTGCCCCGCAATAGTCCCCGCGCTCACAATTCTTTGTTGATGTTTCGGATGGGAGACCCGCAATATCAACACTTCTTCTTTATTTAACTTATTGGGATGAGGGTGCACACTTTCAGTTATACTATTATAACATCTCTACGCCATTGACTTTTCCCATTTAAAAAAATACAATGGAAAATTGACAAGGGACACCGACATAGTTGTATCTTTGATCTTAAAAACTAGGGGATAATGGTGTTGTGGTAAGTTGCCCAAATTAAAAAAAAAAAAAAAAAAAAGGATAATTTATTATTCTTGATATCACTAGAAAAAAAAAGCCTTTGAAAATTTGTTTGCAATATCTCCATCAGTATCACCAGCAAAGCAGCTTCATTATTATCCCATTACAGAAGAAGAGAATGTGCGCTACATTTCAAGATTTCATAATTTGCCACTTCACAAATGTTAATTCTCCATTACGAACGCTAGTTTACAAGATTGACCACTTCTGGCTCGTCCTTGCTTCCGAGCATGCGTGTTTGTGCGTTGGACTTTTGTCTGACGGACTTGTGTACACAAGCTCGGAAAATCTGACAACACACATTTGTCCGCAGAAAATGTTAAAACCTGCCAGCCAACATTTGTCTGCCAACAGCCTGTCATTGAACACTTCCTGACGGAAAATCTTATCGTGTGTACGTGGCTTTATAGTCTAATTTCATTCAAGAACAATGTAATATTTTGGCCTTTGTTTTAATTTTTTTTATGAAATGGTAAATCAGTTAAAACATTTGACATGTTTTCTATTTTCTGACAGTGAAAATGTTTAATTACATTTTATACAAACAGTACAAAAGATACATAATCATCAAATGTTTTCTTTTTTTCTTGTTCAATATTTTTATTGACGTTTACATAAGAAAAGACATATAATGTCAAGAAAAAGAAAGAGGAAAAAAAATGCAAATATGGGATAAGATACAGAACAATAAGATCAGACATTCATAGATATAATTACGTTTGAGCATATAAAAATAGAATATTTGACAATTAATATACAAAGAAAAAAGGATGTTAATATAACTTGAAAAAACATCCCTGCATTCCCAACCACCCATTCACCCCAGATGGGTTCAAACTGTGAACGTGTGGGGGCATTTTTTAAGAAGTAAAATAGAATTTATCAAGAGAAAAAGAAAAGTATATTAATTAAGGTAAGAAGAGGTTATGTAGCAAACTCTATGATTCTCATTTACCCTGCATTGGATGTCATATGGAAGCTATAATAAATGAGAAATCAATCAGGTAGGAGTATGTTTTCTTTTTTTCTATTTTGCAAATTTTGATTTGCAAATTATTGCATTTTGTTTTTATGTAGATTTTGATTGTTCCAACTTTTTTGGAACTGTGGTAGTATTTCATTATTATTATTTTACAGATAAACATTATTATAGGATGTTTATGACACACATGCACTGGCCTGCTTGCTTTTTAAAGGACAAGTTTACATTTTGTAACATGTTATGTTACACCCATACAAACGTACAGCAAAAACGATCGGTGCTTTAGCGCTGTTTTAGCAGCGCTTCAGTGTGAAAGGGGTCTTAAAGCCTATGGGCAACTCACTAATTCATACATGTGTGGGGAGGGGAAATGCTGATTATCTCCCTCTGATTCCCCCTGCCTGTGTAAACTAATTTAACCTATTATTTATATCTGTTTTATAACACAGCTGAAAATCTGCAGAATGCTAAGCTTAAAGTGTTACTAAACCCACAACAGTAAAATCTGTCTGTATATGCAGCATAGCATGCTTGTTATACTCATTGTGGAACTTAAGGGGTTAATCCTCTGCATTGTATAAAAAGGCTGTTTGATCCTGTATGCACAGATCCTTCCCTACTGCACTGTCTATCTGGGAAAGGCCAACTAACACAGGCAGAGTAGCTGACCTGCACATGCTCAGTTGTGTCTTTTATGCTGGAGAGAATAATTACTTGTTCTCAGAGCTAGCCAGGTCACATGATATTGGCATAACACATGTGGGCGTGTATAAAAGCTGCAATTGAAATCTCCTCCTTCCTGAACTCTCAGCACTGGAGAAACCGTGCAGTTTATCACTAAATGTGGCATACAGATAAGCCAAAAGGGTATATAGTGGCAATATTTTAATGTAAAAAGAAGATTGATAAGCTGTGGGCACTGAGGTGGGGGGGGGGACTATTGAACTATTTTCAATTTACTGGGTTTACACTTTAACATTTACAACTTGAGCATGCAAGTCCCATCATGCCTCTGCCTCTGGGTGTCATGCTTGTGGCTGTCAGAGTCTTCCTATGCCTCATGGGACTTGTAGTTCTGCAACAGCTGGAGGTCCACTAATTGCATATACCTGTGTTATATAAATATTTCATATGCACCTTATTAATAGAAAATTTAGAAGTACATTTATAAAAAAACAGCAAGTCTACATTTCCTATAATGTAGTAAAGATTGTCAATGGTGTACTGTTTTAGCAGAATGCTTTTTTAGCCACTTCTGGGCATACCTTAGCTATACTTTTATCTTATATGGGCCTTAAAAAAAAGTATAGTTATTTATATAATATTTTGAGTTTAATATGATCAAGGCTAAAAAAAAAAAAAAATCTTAATTTTGTTTAGGGAACTGTAAATTAAGTAAGTCCCATCTGTCATAGCACCAGACGTACTTGTAGTTTCAATGAACTTCGAGTGTGCTGACTAGCACACTTGTAGTCCAATTCACATTTCCTACAGCTCTGAAACCGACAGCCCATATGGAATATGGGCACAGAGCTTGTAGACTCTGTCAGAGGTCCACTGATTATAGGTGCAATGCTCTGCAGGCTCCTGTGTAAAATAATAAATGCACATTTTTTTCCATTACATTAAAAACATGTGCATTTATTTATTTATTTATTTTACACAGCTTAAAGAAGTTGTAAAGTATCATGGTTTTTCACCTTAATGCATTCTATGCATTAAGGTGAAAAACCTTCTGTGCTGCAGCTGCCCCTCAGAGCCCCACTTTTTCTTACCTGAACCTGATCATTCCAGCGACAAACACCAGCCCAGCAGTTTCAGCCGCTATCTCGGGTCTTCATTGGATAGATTGATGTCAGCAGGAGCCATTGACTCCTGCTGCTGCCAGTGACACAGGATTTGGGGGCTGGGCTGAGTCCTGCTGTCTATGTCAATGGATGCCACAGCAGGACTCGGGAGCATGCTCGCACAGGTGCCCCCATGGAAAGTGGCTCTGTGGGGGCACCCAATGAAGAGGAGGGGCCATGAGAGCACCCAGAAAAGGAGCATTGGGGTCGCTCTGTGCAAAACCCTTGCACAGAGCAGGTTAGTAAGACATGTTTGTTATTATAAAAAAACAAAAAAAAAACTTTACAATATATTTAACTTAGCCTTTAAAAGCTTTCTCCATGGTGTATGACCGCTCTCTCTAAGTCTCTTCCTTTCATTGCTCGACTGGTTGACATCATAACACACAGTGCGGGACCAGCAGGCCAAAATTGTACGTGAGGATAGAGGAGGCTTCCCAAAACATTGAAGCATCAAAGAGTGGAGAAGTGGAATGAGAAATAAAAAAGATGGGCATTTAAAAGGGTTGTAAATTCAGAAGTTTTTTTTAATCTTAATGCAATCTATGCATTAGGATAAAAAGCCTTCTGTGTGCAGTAGCTCACCTCGGCCTCTCTAATACTTACCAAAGCCTCATCTCTGTCCAGCGATGTCCATGAATGTCTTGACTGTCTGAGACTCTCCCTCCTGATTGGCTGAGACACAGCAGCGGTGCTGTTGGCTCCCGCTGCTGTCAATCAGTTAGCTAATCAGGAGAGAGTGGGCAGGGCCAAACCACAGCATCATGTCTGAATGGACACATGGAGCTGCAGCTCAGTTTGGGTGCCCCCATAGCAAGCTGTTTGCTGTGGGGCACTCAAAAGGAGGGAAGAGCCAGGAGCACAGAAGAGTCACCCGAAAAGAGGAGGATCCGGGCTGCTCTGTGCAAATCCACTGCAACAGAGCAGATAAGTATACCATGTTTGTTATTTTTATAGAAAAAAAATGAGACTTAACAATCACTTTAACTATTACAGTGAATGGGGTTGGGAGTGCAGTGCTTAACGAACTGGAGTTTAGCTTTAAAGCGTAACTCCTCTTTTGTTGATAAAAAAATAAAAATTCCCTCTAGGTGATATATGTACATTACAAGGATTTTACCAAACTTTGTTGCAGATTCCTACCTTTTGTTAATCTGAAGAAATATCTGTGCGTTTGTCTGTATCCATGTGGGAAAGTGAATCTAATGGGAGTGGTTTCATAAATATCAATCAGCTGTGCACCTGCAGGGCACCAATGAGGAAAACTGCTGGGCCTGCATTCCTTTAGATGTGATTTTCTATTAGGAGTATCTCACCAAAAATTATATTTATGTTGCAGGAGATACCTGAAATCTGACTTTCATCTTAGTGCAGACTTCTGAGAAAATTGAGCCAATCACAAAGCAGGAAATTATGTCTCAGGGGGGCGTTCTGTACACATTCTGCGTATAGAACTCCTCCAGGTAGCCATATTGCATTGCATATTAAGAAAATTAGAGAGCTGCAGATTGAAAAGGAAAGGTAATTTTTAATAACATTTAATTACAATATGACTTGTGTCTCTCACTTGTATACGCTATATTATTTTATCTTTATTTGCTATTTTTTCCCCCCACGAAAGTGGAGTTACCCTTTAAGATTACTTCTGGTAAATAAGTGGAAAGAAACACAGAACTCCTGCTGCCTGGAAATAGGTAAAAATGAAACATATGAATTTTTCTTGTTTACCAGATCAATATGCAAAATATATATTCCCATATGTATTTTGTATTTCGTCTGTATTTTTAGGCTGCAAGATAGAATTGAAATCCTAGACAGACTATATAAGGAAATGATATAACTGAGTGTTGTACACTTTTCCTACTCAGCTTTTCTCCTGTGCTTACTGCCTTAGTAAGATATCATACCGCTGAAAGTTTAAAAGTTTATTGTCAAGCACTGTGTTTTTAGTTCAACTGCAGTTTTCAAGATTTGAGTTTCTTGAGTTGAAAAGAATCCTGCCATATTTACAAAATAGTTTTTCTTCCCATGGATAATATTAGAAATATCCAGAGCTAGAGAGCTGCAGTGTGCCCAAATTGACTGTCTCATAACATGCATTTTCTTTGCCATAACTTCCTGCTTTGTTTTTTTACAAAATGTAACTTTAACCACTTCAGCCCCGGACCAATTTTCAGCCTAAGGACCAGAGGTCTTTTTACAATTTCGCACTGCACTGCTTTAACTGGTAATTGCACGGTCATTCAATGTTGTACCCAAACGAAATTTGCGTCCTTTTCTTCCCACAAATAGAGCTTTCTTTTGATGGTATTTGATTGCCTCTGCGATTTTTATTTTTTGCGATATCAATGGAAAAAGACCGAAAATTTTGAGAAAAAAAGATATTTTCTACTTTTTGTTATAAGAAAAATCGAATAAACTCAATTTTAGTCATACATTTAGGGCAAAATTTATTCAGCCACATGTCTTTAGTAAAAAAAAATGTCAATAAGCGTATATTTATTGGTTTGCGCAAAAGTTATAGCGTCTACAAACTAGAGTACATTATCTGGAATTTACACAGCTTTTAATTTATGACTGCCTATCTCATTTCTTGAGGTGCTAAAATGGCAGGGCAGTACAAACCCCCCCCCCAAATGACCCCATTTTGTAAAGTAGACACCCCAAGGAAATTGCTGAGGGGCATGTTGAGCCCACTGAATATTTTTTTTTTTGTCCCAAGTGATTGAATAATGACACAAAAAAAAAGTTTACAAAAAGTTGTCATTAAATGATATATTGCTCACACATGCCATAGTTATAGGTGGAATTGCACCCCAAAATATATTCTGCTGCTTCTCCTGAGTACGGGGATACCACATATGTGGGACTTTTTGGGAGTCTAGCTGCGTACGGCACCCCGAAAACCAATCACTGCCTTCAGGATTTATAAGGGTGCAAATTTTTGATTTCACTCCTCACTACCTATCACAGTTTCGAAGGCCATAAAATGCCAAAATAACACAAAACCCCCCCAAATGACCCCATTTTGGAAAGTAGACACCCCAAGCTATTTACTGAGAGGCATGTTGAGTCCATGAAATATTTTATATTTTGCCATAAGTTGCAGGAATATTACAATTTTTTTTTCACAAAGTTGTCACTAAATGATATATTGCTCACACATGCCATGGGCATATGTGAAATGACACCCCAAAATAAATTCTGCTGTTTCTCCCAAGTACGGGGATACCACATGTGGGGGACTTTTTGGGAGCCTAGCCACGTACGGGACCCCGAAAACCAAGCACTGCCTTCCGGATTTAAAGATAAAACGCTACCAAAAAAAACTGTTAGCGATCGCAGGGATCAGGCCTGACTCTGCGAACGCTGCAGTTATGTGTTTAGTGTTTTGTAAGTGACAGCACTTGGGTGGGCTGGGCGGAGGGGCAAAACGCAGGTGCTAGCGGGTATCTGGGCTGATCACGCTAACAATGCGTTTTTTTGGAACCCTAAACTGCTGGGGACGCTAGTATAGATCTGATCAGATCCGATATTGATCTGTTCAGATTCTATACCACTACGGGAGGTTTATGCTTTGCGCGTGGGTGTTAGCGGTACTGGCACTAGCCTAGCGCTGCCTGGGGTGACTCAGATCCTGACCCTAAAACCTAATTGATATCACCCGCCGGGTGATCAGGGGGTTAAACCTTTATTGGGTAATAAATGGTGGGTGCCCTGATGCTATAAAAAGCAAACTAACTAACCAGAGTCACCCGTAACACTTATACGGTGATCACTGGTGAAAGGGTTAACTAGGGGCAATCAGGGGGTTCAAATTTTAATTAGGTAGTATATGGGGGTCCCTGGCGCTATATAAAAACCTGACGGGGAACCTAAATAACTAACTGGCTAACCAGCGTCACCAGTCACACTTATAAGGTGATCGCTGGTGAAAGGGTTAACTAGGGGCAATCAGGGGGTTAAAACCATTATTGGGTAGTATATGAGGGTACCTAGCGCTATAAAAACCTGGTGGTGAACCTAAAAAAATAACTAGCTACCTAGCGACACTAGTGACACTAATGCAATGATCAGAAAAATGATCGCTTAGTGACACTGGCAAAAGGGGGTGAAAGGGTTAACTCTAAGGGCAATCAGGGGGTTAAATCTTTATTGGGGGGTGGTAGGGGGCTACCCTGGACCTAACACTAACTGCCCTGACACTTTTTACTTTTACAACTGACACTGAATGCAGTGATCAGTAAATAAATGATCACTGCAATCAGTGACACTGTGACTGGGGGGGATCAGGGGGCGATCGGGGGGGTGATCGGGGGGTTTGTGTGACTGTGTGTTAGTTAGTGTCAGTGTAGTGTTTGGTGCAGACTTACTGTGCCCTCTCCTCGTAGTCTGGTCAATAAGACCGCCCCGAGGAGAATGACATCACTTCCTCCTTGCCTGTGTATACAATACACAGTGGGAGGAAGCTTCTCATTCGCCAGGAGCGATCGAGAGGGGGTGGCCAGAAACCAACGGCCATCCCCTCATCCCGGATCGCTCCTGAAGCGAACCGGACCACTGTATCCAGCGGGAGGGGGTCCGATCGGACCCCCTACCCGCTGGAAGGCAAGCACGTACATGTAGTACGTGCTTGTGCCTGTACATGCCATTGTGATGATGTACAATGGCAATGCGGCGGTCGTTAAGTGGTTAAGCACGCCAGTGGGGGACCCGAGAAGAAGAGGATCGGAGCTGCTCTGTGAAAAACCATTGCACAGTGCAGGTAAGCATCACATGTTTGTTATTTATTTTTTATTTTTTTAAATCTGAAGCTTTAAAGCGGAGTTCCGCCTAATTTTTTTTTTTAAAGTCAGCAACTACAAATACTGCAGCTGCTGACCTTTAAAATAAGGACACTTACCTGTCCAGGGTGCCTCCAATGGTGGCACCCGAAGCCGACCCATCCCTCAGCTCTTGGGTTGAGGCACCACCATCTTCAGTAAGGGAATCAGGAAGTGAAGCCTTGCGGCTTCACAGCCTGGTTCCCTACTGCGCATGTGTGACTCGAGCTGCACGACCCCACTGGTCCCTGCTGTCTTCTGGGACCTTTTGTGTCTCCCAGAGGACAGTGGAGAAGGCACCGGAAGTGGTGTGGATACCCGCAAGTGGCTTGGCTATCTCTGCCCGGAATTCTGAGCAAAATACCTGTATTAGACTGCTATCTGCTCCCCCCTGAAAGGTGCCAAATGTGACACCGGAAGGGTGGAGGATTCCAAAAAGCAGAAGTTCAATTTTTGGGTCGAACTCCGCTTTAATATCACTTTAAAGGATCTGCTACTGGGGGCTTGTGGCCAGATACCACAGCACACCTTCACAGATCTGGTGGCAAAAGTGGGACCTATTCAATATTAGGGGTGGGTATAAGGTTTTAGCTGATCTGTATATTTGTAAAGAGCCATAACAACCATTATGTGCATGTCAAACTGCTATCTTATACGGTGCATTATTTTAAGTCCAATGCTGTTTATCTTTGTGCCACAAGATTTTCATAAGCTAAAAATGTGAAAAACATAATATCCAAAAATGTACCTAACTCTAAGTGACCACTTTATTGTTTTTTTTCTGCAATAAAATGTAGAGGTTTTACTGCATGTCAGTCATAGGTGTGCTCAGTAGGACAGTGGATGGTGTCAGTCAATAGAGCAGTGAACAGCATCAGTAGGGCAGAAGTTGGTGTCAGTAGGGCAGTGGGTGGAGTAAGTAGGGCAGATGTTGGTGTTAGTAGTTTATTTTTATTTTATTTATTTTATTATTACTCTTTTACAATAATTTTTTTTTTTTTTTTTTTACAATATATTAGGTGCCCCATTGGGGGGCTTTGGTGAACTATCAGGAGTCTGAACAGATCCCTGATGTTTCACTTCTGAGACAGAGAAAGGGACTGAGGACAGAGATTCCCCAGTCCCAAGCATGCCTATGATGCAAGTGCATTTAAAGTGAAAACTCCATTCCGTGGGACTAGTTCACATCTATATGCTTGCTGCTTAGCTTGCTTTTTTTGTTTGCAAATGCAAAAAAAAAAAAACAGCATAAATGTAATAATAGTTAAAAATGTGTGTTACTGCATGTGCACAGGAGTGAAAGTGCCCTAAACTGACCGTAAGGCTGGGTTCACATATGAGCGCTCAGTGGCTCACAGTTTTCACCATTTCAGGTCTGATTTCAGTCCGAATTTTTGGCTGAATTCAGACTTGAAACGGACCAAAAGACGCACAGGACTCCTGTGCAATTCGCACATGAGATGCCTGCGGAGATATGTGAACCGGTTCCATAGAGAGCCAATCTCAATCTCCTGCTGTGCGAATTGGATGCGGAGAAACCTGCATACAATTTGAACTAGTGTGAGCCCAGCCTAAAGCTGGCTTTCAAGGATAACTAGTTGACTCAATGATGGCAAAGAGAATGTTCTGATGAATGATTTTTTTTTAAGAACATTCACATGAAAATCTTACTGTATGTGGCCAGCCTTACTTTTCTTCTTTATGTTTTATTAATATATATTAAGGGCCAGTTCACACCACGTGCAGTCCTGTGCGTATTTTTTTGCATCAAAAACGCATGGAAAGTAGATTATATGGTTTTCAGTGGCATAGTTCACATCAGTGCTTGCAGTTCCAGGGCGTTCCAGTTCCAGGGCGTTCCAGTTTCAGGGAGTTCCAGTTCCAGAAAAAAAAGACATGGTGCATTTTTCCTGCACTGGACTGTACTGAAATGCTATAAAACACATCAAAAACGCACCGGAACACACCAAAAATCCACTGGAACACACATGTACTTATTTAGGGCCAGGTCACACCAGATGCAGTTCTGTGTGCTTTTTTTCTGCACTAATACTTATAATAATGCAGCTATATATGTTATTTCTTCACAGTTATTAATAAAAAGTATTGTCAGAATATTTCCTTTGACCAGGTACTTTGTTTATCATAGCACTGTTCTTGCTTTCACCTAATAAGTGTTAGATCTTCCTTTATTTAAATGACTGCAGAGGTTTTTATGTTGCATTAGTAGCACATCAATTTGTACAAGGCGCTGAGGTAGAACAGGCTGTAATGGGTGACGTGTTTCATCTGAATTATCTGCAGAGCAAAGGGTCATTTGCTTGTCAGGGCGATCGTTTGAGCTGGAACAAACCTTAAAGATTGAATTGCAAAAATTCACATCAGTAATTTCTCTTTCCGACACTAAAGGTGACATTTAACATGTCTGCCGGGTTTTCCTAAAGTGATATGTTGACAAAATAAACTCGATCCAATAATTAATGTGGAGGGACACTTTCTATCCATGCAGAGGTTTCCAAATGGTTGGTCATCGAGTTTGTTTTACAGGTAGTAGAGGTTACATCTGTTAATGTTTTCATTGCTTCATAGCATGCCCTTCATCATGGGCACCCACGCAGTGCTAAAGAGCATGGTATCTGTGTGGCCGAGGCACACAGCTTATACAGTTCTAGGCATGGAAATGCTCTTATATATACCTAGTGTGCAGGAGCACATGGAATGTTTTAGAATGCTGTGAAGAAAGGTTATAATGTGCAGACTTTCAAAACTCAATCTCAAAACTCAAATTCAAGCCCATCTTTTGCACTTCTTGACTCTTTTTTACATCAAAAGATTTTCAAATGGCTGGTCATCAAGTGGATTTATTCTTTTACAGGCAGTGGATATTACAGTTATCTTTAAAATGTTAAAGCGGTTGTAAACCTATACATTTAAAAAAAAAAAATTGCCTTACCTGCAAGGCAAAGGCATAATGTGCTAGTATCCATCGATATTAGCGCAATGGGGGTTATTTACTAAAGGAAAATCAACTTTGCACTGAAAGTGCACTTGGAAGTAAAGTAGCTGTAGACATGCAAGGAAAATAAAAAACAGTATTTTAGCTTGCACATGATTGGATGATAAAATCAGCAGAGCTTCCACTCATTTCAGATCTACCCCTTAGATTTAGAGCGACTGCACTTCCAAGTGCACTTTCAGTGCAGAGTGGATTTGCCTTTCGTAAATAACCCCCATTGTGTGAAACTTACCTGAAAATAAAGCCTACCAGCAATGCGATGTCATCGCTGGAGACGGCTTCCATCAATACCTCTTCTTCCTTCTGGGTTTGCTGCTCTTTGACTGTCCGGAATGCATGTGGGAGCCGCTGGTCACGGCACACCACTCTGAAGAAATGGCACGGGCGGCCGTTTCTTCAGAGCGCATGTGTCAGTGACATAACTGGCTACTAGGACAGTAAATATCTCCTAAATTGTGCATGTTTAGGAGATATTTACACTATTTATAGGTAAGCCTTAACCCCCCTGGCGGTATTCCTGAGTCTGGCTCGAGGTGAAAATTCAGTACCATTAGCGGTAACCCCGAGCCAGACTCGGGACCGCATCGCTGGATCCAGGATGAGCTTACTTACCTTGTCTCCCTGATCCAGCGATGTCCCCCCTGCACTGCGAGCGGCTCGTCCTCCGCTCAATGTATCACATCGCTGGGCTCCGTTCCCTGTGAGCGCTGCGACGCACGGGGAAGGAGAACATTGCCAAATTCAAAAAGTAAAACACACACTATACATACAGCATAATGCAATCTTAAAGATTACATTACTGTATGTAATTATTTCACATCCCCTTTGTCCCTAGTGGTCTGCCCTGTCTGGAAACTGGAGATTGTCCATAGCAACCAAACTGTCCCTTTACATCAAAAGAGGTTTTAGACCAGCTAGAAAACAGTGATAATAAATTGGAATCACTCACAGAATTGAGCGATAACGATTTGTGGGGAGATCCGTCATCAAATACTGAAAAGTAATGACAGTGACAATTCTGCAACTGAGCAAATTTCAGTGTTTTTAATTTGATTACATTATTGAATCATTTTTATTATTATTATATTATTATTTGGTATAATTATTTATAGTTATTTATTATATTATAATTTATAATTTAATTTTTCAAACCTTATCATACCCGGGATATCTGCTAGACTCTGGTTTGGACAGATTTAAGTAAGTTATTCCTAAGAATTACAGGACTACAATATAAAACACCAACTTTTCATGCAAAATAGTGGTACCGCTTTCAGCACCTAAAATCTGAAATCTGAAATAATCATACGGCCAGGGAAGTTAATATAGGCTTACCTATAGGTGATCGGAGTGTTCTGGTAGGGAAGGGGGTCATCCCTCTGCCAGAACACAACAGCTCAGGGGGGAGATCGCTGGACTAACCTCACATGGCCTGATTGCGCTGAATTGCAAGGGAAAAAACATGTAGTGTGTACCTGGCTTTAGGCAATACAGATCCAAATATAATTTAGCTAAAAAAAATATACTGCGCTATTTGAATAATTTACAAGCTGCGGCTCAAGATGTTATACGACACAAATATACGAAAAAGGAGCTGCGCTAAATATATCGCTGCACACTAATTCGATCTATAATTATAAATGTGCTGCAAAAATTCAAGATAATTAAAAATAAATAAAAACTTGACAATATGATGTAAATAAATTATCAATAATATATGTTATTTGATAAACGAAAAAACATATCGTGAATTTGTTAAATCTTGTGACTGAAACACAACAGTGACAATATAATATAAATTAAATTACCAATACCAATTAGTGAAATATATGCTATTAGTAAGCAAAAAAATATATATATCATGAACTTAATGAATCCTGTGATTAAAAGAAAAGTCCTCAGTTAATATTGATCACATGAATTAATGTGAAAATCTTATATATAAAAAAATTTCCTTATAAGAATCAGTGATTGGGTCAATGATGGTGTAGCACCCAATCCTCCACACAAAATGACACGTGAGAACCTCCACCACGAAAACACACTGCCGCTTACCAGAACAAGGTGGTCCCTTACTAAAGGTGGCCACAATGAGCAGATGGCTATAACCTTAGCCCAGGGTAATTCTGGCACACAGGGGTCTCCTCAGCCTCAATAGAATGGTCCACAGATGGGCAACCATGATTGCGTAGCTGGCGGATTTACACAGGACTCCTTATAGGCTTACCTTTTACATGCAAGGCGAGTCGGTCATCTTGTATCTTGAGCCTCTCTATTTGTCAGTGAGGTCACCCATCACAATACATGGCAGAGGGGAGGGCAAAAGCTTGAATTCCAACAGACAGGCCTTGTCCAGGACACAGAGCTCTGTGTCCTGGACAATCACAGGATTCATTAAGTTCATGATATATATTTTTTTGCTTACTAATAGCATATATTTCACTAATTGGTATTGGTAATTAAATTTATATTATATTGTCACTGTTGTGTTTCAGTCACAAGATTTAACACATTAATTTTTTTTTCTTTTTTTGCCATCTCAGTAAGTTGCATTGTGCTAACGGATTCTAATCAGCTTAACGCTCAGAATCCCGCTTATTCTACTTAACATCATTGTGGCAATCTTTCTTTTGCCCTTTTCCTTTTTTTTTTTTTTTTTTTCCTTCTTTCAACTTTTATCTATCATTGCTTTCAAAGTTTATTACATATCCATAAAAAAAACCATACAGAATAATAAAAAATAAAAAAAAGATTTAACACATTCATGATATGTTTTTTTCGATTATCAAATACCAAATATAATTTTGTGGTGCTAAGTAATTTGTATGGGCTTTGTTTATAATAACAAGAAAAAGCAGTACCATAGATCACCTGCAGCCAGCAACAACAGACACCCCCTCAGCAATAATAAATCCTCAACAAAAAAAGATCCACCCAGCAACAACTGATCCTCCAGCAGCAACAGACCTTGCCAGGGCAACAATAGATCTCCCAGCAGCCAACAACAATCAACCCCTCCCTCAACGATACATTAGATTTCCCAGCAGCCAGCATCAATAGACCCTCCATCAGCCAGCAACAGTAGCTCCCTCTCTCAACAGTATATCTCTCCCTTCTCTCCCAGCAAAATTTTAACCCCCAAGAAACACTAGATACCCCAGCAGCCAGCATCAATAGACCCTCCAGCACAGCCCAGCACCCCTTGCCATTACATACATTAAGTACCGGAGGTGCCGAAATTGCATTTCCCCATGTTTTGAAAAAAAATGGTGCCATCTATTAAGAGGATAATTTAATGTGTATTTCATTTGACTGGTAGATGCTACTTACCTGCTGACCTCAATATGCCTGAGACAGCCATTTTTTTTAGAAGAGGTTTCAAGTGGTTGTAAACCTATTACAACCATTTTAACCTACAGGTAAGCCTAGATTAAGGCTTACCTGTAGGTGCAAGAAATATCTCCCAAACCTAAAAAGGTATAGGAGATATTTGCCAGAATAGCGGCACCGATGTCTACGGCGCATGTGCCGTAGACATTGAGGGCAGGCGCGCTGAGCCTGCGGTTTCTAATGGCGATCATGCACCAGCGCGCATGCGCGGGAGTGCATCATTGCGGCTCCGACCAGTCACAGCGCTGGAGCTGCGATACCCGGATAGATGGTGGTATTGGAGGAGGCGAACAAGAGCCGATGCCGGGGCTTTGATCTCAGGTAAGTAATTCATAATAAGCTAGTATGCTATGCTCGTTACGCCTTTGCCTTGCAGGGTGTATTTTTTTTTTTAAGAGGGGCTTTACTTCCTTTTTAAAGAGTTCAATAATGTGATTGTTAAGCTAAATAGTGTTTCCTCCATTACGCTTGGCTTGTGTCATTGCAGCTTACTGCAACCTTACTGCAAACCTCCATGATCCTAGACAACATGTAATTTGTTTATTGGCTTAGTAATGTGCACACTGGCAAATTGGAAAACGCAATTGACTGTGGTGATGGTTGGGGGAGGCCAGTGCTGCATTCAGTTGAAATATAGCATATTATAGTAAACAAAATACTGAGGGAGTACCATAAGGCCGCGTACACACGCGCGGACTGTTCGCCCAACTTTGTCCGCTGAACAGTGTTTGGGCGGACAGTCCGCTCGTGTGTGGGCTTTCAGCGGACAGTTTCAGCGGACAGTTGGACGGACAAGGTTTTTCGGAAATTCCGTAAAACTGTCCGCTGAAACCTTGTTTCAGCGAACAGTCCGCTCGTGTGTAGGCTTGTTCGTCAAACAAAGTTGCGCGCATGCTCAGAAAGGATTTTCACGCCGAAAGCTATAATGCAGTGTATAGGACGTCGTATTTTTCGTCCCGTCGTACGTGCCGTTCACGTCATCGCGCACGGTTTCAGCAAACTGTTCGTCCGTCGTGTGTGGCCATGTCCGTCCATGCTAAGTTTGAGCGGACTGTTTGCCGAAACTGTTGGACGGACAAAGTTGGGCAAACAGTCCGCGCGTGTGTACGCGGCCTAAGGATTAAAAAAACAAAAGAAGTAAAATAAGGATTAAAAACATACTGTGGCTTAAAAGAGATTTGCATATAAACATTAAAGCTGAACTTTACCCTCATATTTAGTCTTGCACAGTCACATAGGCTCCTCTAATGTACTAAAAATACTTAAAGCGGTTGTAAACCACTGGACATTTTTCTTTTTTTCCCTTACCTGCAAGGTAATGTCATAATGTGTTAGTATGGATCGCATACTAGCACATTATGTGAAACTTACCTGAAAATGAAGCATTCCAGCGATGTGATGTCACTCTGAAGGAACTGCATGGGTGGCTGTTCCTTCAGAGCCCATGTGCCAGTGATGTCACTGGCTGTATGTACAGTAAATATCTCCTAAACAGCGAATGTTTAGGAGACATTTACACTACCTATAGGTAAGCCTTATTATAGGCTTATCTAGAGGTAAAATGTAATGATGGAAGTTTACTTCCGCTTTAATCTGTACCTGTAAAAATAAAATACTCTGATTTCCTTGCACAATGTGAGCGTCTCCTCCCCAGCCGGACTGTTACGAAGGCTCGGCATCATTTGTGGTCCGCTGTTTTCAGGGTGCTATTTAAAGCTCCTTTCACCAGCCATGATCTGCCACCATTGCAAAGAGAAGCAGAGAGACCCATTAAGTACAACAGTGGGCCTAAAATAAGGTACAGTATGTATTAAAAAAACTGAAGGGTTTCTGAAATAACTTCTAAAATAAATATTATTATCCAAGGGTGGTTACGATTCCCTCTATTTATTCTGTATATGTATAAATTTGTCTATTCCTATACTTAGCTAGTCTATTAAAACTCTGATAATGTTACTGTTGACAGTACAATAATATAAGGTTAGCTATGAAAACAAACACACTGCTTAATAAAACAACATCTTATTTATTTGCCAAAAAATAGGAAAATGCTAACATGAAAATACTACAGAGCATATAACAAAAGAACATCAAAGATACTTATCAAGGCTGTCCTCCATGGTCTCATCAGCTGGGCTCAAGATGATGGTAACAGAGAGAGCTCTCTGACTCGGTCAGCCCTTTTTATACTTCAGTCATACACTGTCCAGACCCAACCCCATTGCCGGCCCATCTAGACCTTTGACAAATCAAAGTATTTACGGGGCAGTCCTCCTCAATATATTATATTACTATCCGTCCTGCTGTATTGGCCTCTAGGGGCAGCATTGTCCATGTATCATGTCTATGTGTCCTGGGTCAATCTTCAATGCCCGTTGATCCTTTGTTCTTTGTAACCCACCTTTATTGATCATCCTGGCAGCCATGGCCCCCTTTGAAGCTTGCTTGCATAGCGTTATCACACCAGATGATCAGGAGCCAAGCTTTTGTTCAGCCTTGCTTCTTTCAGATAAATAATCTGATATGCTATAAAGCTCTGATGTGCAACTTTTTACATTCCAGACAGTCCCAAAGAATGCGAAGGTTAGATATAGTTCCTATTTCAAACACCTCTTGTATTATGAAATAACAAGTTGCCTTCCAACAGTTTCATTTCTAAATTGAATTAGCACATTGATTATAGGGGTGGGGTGAACCAGGAAGCAAAATATAAGTAGATTAAATATCAGCTAAAGGGTTACTAAACCCAGGACCAATTCACTATATCTGGTTTCCCATAGTACACAGAACATGGAAATGCAATCATTTTAGTAGATATAAACTGCTAAATACCTTTTCTCATCAGCAGTAAGAGCAGTCTTGTGGCTTCTATCAGTGTCTGGTTAAAGCTGGTAGGAGGAGTTTCCATTCATCCGTGATCATCCTATGAGGATGCAGCACTCCTGACCCTCTGTCTGGACAGTGCTGATTGGCCCTGTGCTGATCACATGCACTCTTCCAAGAAAAAACTCTCTAGCAATACACACCAAACTGAGCATGTGCAGCTTGTCCCCTAGCCTCTGTACTTTACGGAGATGGTTTGGTCACTCTGGAATAAAGGGGAGGATCAGAGGAGAAAGGATCAAATAGCCATTTAACACAATGCAGAGGATTATCCCCTTAGGGTTATGCTTTACTGCATATAGAGATTGATTTTACAATTGTGGGGTTTAGTAACACTTTAAGTACAGGAGAAAGTAAGCAAGCTTTTTTTTTTAATCTAAATTTTAGATGCACTATTGAAAGAGGAAGTATAACGTTTGCTTATGTTTGTAATAGACAAAACGCAAAATAGAAAAAGGGAAGAAGGAAATATTTATGGCATGCTTATATACAAACAAACACAACATTTTAAAGTAGTTTTATCATTGTTTCCTCATGATAAAAAAGAGCTCTAAAATGCTTTTAAAGGTAATCTGGTTCATGGCATACATGTAATCTATTATATCAACATCATTATATACATCACAGAAAATACTACAACGTGTTTCTTGGAACAAAGGCCACTTTTTCATGGATGCATATGCAATTCAAATGATGAAACAGATCTTATGGAAAAACAACAATGTATATATATTTCATCCAAAATCCAATTCAGACCTCATTTGATGGATCATGTTGATTACATTCAGGTTTAGAACCACCAGCCATCAATCCACCAGTTCAATACAACGTCCATCCCTCAAAACTTAAACCTAGCAATAGGATTAAATAGAAGTCCATTGAGTGGTGTACCCCACATTGGGGCTGCTCAATCTGCAAGCATCCACTGACCACAAAGGGCAGTCTCCCACCCTTCTCCCCCACCAAGAACCATGTGGCAACACATAGCACAATTCCCAAGATGGACAAAGAGCGTAGTGGGCAGATGAAAAAAAACCTTTCAAGTTATACTATACATACTGAAAGAACAAAATTTCCTAGGTTTATGTCACGAATTTTTTTTTTCCAGGACATGTTTGTTCCTTAAGCTACCCACCAGAAAACGGCAATGCACCTATCATGGAGAGTATACAGTATATTTATCATATCACAAACAATGCATATGTAACCAATTGTAACATACAGTATATGTGAACCTATTAAAAACATATAAAACTTTAGTATTATACAAAAATTTGTAAAAATCTAAATAGTAACCAAAATAATATATACAAATAATTTTTACAAAAACAAAATTATTTTTTCATTATGGCCTGAACATAATGGGGTTATTAATCAACATGTCCACCTACATTCAGATTGCAGTAAGGCCTGCTTCACACTTATGCATTTTTTTAAGCGTTTTCAGGTTTGCAGAAACACACTACAGTCCATTTAACATGGTTTCCTATGGATGTAGTTCATGTCTATGCATTTGATGAAAAGGACCAGGGATTTATTTCTGGTTTTTGGTTCCATAGACTTCAGTGGATCCAGAATGTGTATTGAAAAATGCAAAATGCACCTGGAATATGCAAACTGCAACCTGCATAGGTGTGAATCAGGGCTTATAGTCTATCAAGATCTCCACCTTTTTTTTTGCATTGAAATATGGTTCAGCGTTAAAAAAGTGGCGTTGTAAGGGTCAAATTTAGGAAAATTATCTTAATCTCTATCCTTATGACAATGATCACATATTATTATACACAATTCCTTTATCTATCTTTAAGCCCACATTCACACTGAGGGCCAGTTTGAAATTGTGCGGGTTTAGCTGATTTCAAACATGTCAGCCCGACTTTGGGGACATCTTGACAGACCTCTGTGCAGGTTCATGCACAGATATCCATTCAAATCGCCCCCGAAGTTGCCAAAAGTAGTACAGGAACTACTTCTGGGAATTGGTGCAGCGTTGCACCGATTCGGACAGTGCCATTGCCGGCAATAGCATCTGATTTGGCATGCGATTTGAAATGTGAAATTGCTTGCTAAATCGACTTAATGTGAATGTGGGCTGACAGGCACTACATTGACAGAGCATGGCACACATATCGTAGAGCAGTTAAAAAAAAAAATGACATAGAGTGTTCCCTGTTGGGTAATCTAATTTATTTCAATTTGTGTGCAGAGTATATCTAAATTGATTGCATGCCCCACATCCAAATGTGACTCGTATTTTATTATTATTATACAGGATTTATATAGCACCAACAATTTGCATATTATTTTATGGTTACTGGTATTAAAGTAACCATGACACCAAGTAAACGTAAAGCGAAAGGAAATTATAAGAGGGGGTATGGTACAAATAAAAAAAGTATTGTGATATCCTCATTTTAAAAAAAAATACTCCATAGACATCCACTACTCAATGGCCCCGCAATCGTTTTCCATAAAATTGTTTCTAAAGGCCCTTACAAATGATCGGATTTTCCAATGGGAAATGTTGGATGTGAGGTTGTTGGCAGACAATCTAGCTGTGTGCATGCTCCATCGGACAATTGTTGTCGGACTTTCCGCCAAAAAAATGTTGGCTAGCATGTTCTCAAATTTTCCGCCAACAAATGTGTGTTGTCGGACTTTCCTATCATGTGAACACAAGTCCTTTGGACAAAAGTCCAAAGTACAAACATGCATGCTTGGAAGCAGAAGCAGTCGTTCTTGTAAATTAGCATTTATAATGGAGAATTAACATTCACGACGCAGCAAATTATGAAATCTCCAAATGCAGCGCACAATTCTCTTCTTTTATGAGATAATAATGAAGCTGCTTTGCTGGTGACACTGATGGAGTTATTGCAAACAAATTTTCAAAGGCTTTTTTTTGTAGTGATATCAAGAATATTATTATTATGTTTTTTTTTTATTATTTGTGCAAGTTACCACAACATCATTATCCCCTAGTTTATAAGATCAAATATACAACTATGTTGGTGTCCCTTGTCAATTTTACATTGTATTTTTTAAAATGTAACTGCCTACTCCGAAAGTGTCATTTGAAGTAAAACACACAGCCAAGTATTATTATCCACAATTTTTTTATTGTGCATAAAAAAAAAATAGACATGCTATCTACCAATAGAACTTAACCAAAAAGTGCATTCTATGTATCCAAAAATATAGAAAATTAATCAAATCATTATTCAACCAAAAAAATTATGTCAAAACAATAACTCCAAGGCCAATAATAAATAACACGTTATCTCCTCCGATTCTGTAACATGTCTGGTTGAAGAACAGCCGTTCACAAACGAACTGAAAAGCACAAAATGAAAATCGCTAAATGAAAAACGCGAAAAGAATAGCACGAATCAACACTCACCAAACTTCTACGAACATGAAATTAGCAGAAGGAGCCTTAAGGGTGGCGCTAAAGAGCTGAAAAACCACGTAGTACGCCTAGTACGTCACTACATTCGTAATTGTTGGCCAACATTTGTGTGACCGTGTGTATGCAAGACAAGTTGGAGCTAACACCCTTCAAACAAAATTGTAGGTTTTTGCTGACGGAAAGTCCGATCGTGTGTAAGGCCGCGTACACACGCGGGGACTGTTCGCCCAACTTTGTCCGTCAAACAGTTTCGGCAAACAGTCCGCTCAAAATTAGCATGGACGGACATGGCCACACACGACGAACGAACAGTTTGCTGAAACCGTGCGCGATGACGTGAACGGCACGTACGACGGGACGAAAAATACAACGTCCTATACACTGCATTATAACTTTCGGCGTGTAAATCCTTTCTGAGCATGCGCGGAACTTAGTTTGACGAACAAGCCTACACACGAGGGGACTGTTCGCTGAAACAAAGTTTCAGCGGACAGTTTTACGGAATTTCCGAAAAACCTTGTTCAGCGGACTGTTCGCTGAAACTGTCCGCTGAAAGCCCACACACGAGCGGACTGTCCGCCGAAACACTGTTCAGCGGACAAAGTTGGGCAAACAGTCCCCGCGTGTGTACGCGGCCTAAGAGGCTTTGCTGTGGTTTTCTGCCTTGTAACACTCTCCATTATCTCCCAGACATCTCCTTTTCCCCATCGCTTCAATCTGTTTGGAACAAGTGCAGTGCATGTTACTTACGATCACATTACACATCCCATAGTCCATCTATTATTTGGATAGCCCTTTACATTTGTGGGTGAGCTGAAGTATGAGTGGGGATGTGTGAGATTATGGTGGGGATGCAGAGGCAAATTGGAGACTCCCTGCAGCTCAGGTAACTTACAGTCATCACCTCTAACTCTTCAAGCTCCTTATTGATCAACTCTCGTACCAAACTTACATGCTTCTTCCAAATGTTCATTCTGTTTTGACAAGTTTTGGGCAACATGATTGAAGGTGGCATCATCCACATGTGTGTAGGACAGTATGAACTCTGGATATACTGTTGATAGTACAATACTGGACCACCATTGTATGGGGTTCATGAAGAGGTACAAAAAAAGCAATAAAAGTCAGCATTACTGCTAAGGAGCACCACTTCAAAAATAAAATATAGTATGCTAATGAGACACAGTGCATGTAAAGTGGCAACAGCACACGCGCTATAAAACTGAGACATGTTCTTGTTTGCAGGATCCAACATTGTAATTAACACCTTTGTAGCGTATAATCCTTGGGGAGCTGCCTTGCATTTAGTTCAGATTCATGTTTGCATTGTAAAAATTGCAGGCATGCAGCATGCATGTGAACTAATTGCAGTGCAGCCAATGTTTTTCGTGCTTCTGGATGTACACAGCTGAACCTACTCAGGACCTCCTATTCTACAGCTATATACCAAGCAACAAGGGCAATTTCTGCTTCAACCCTGACATTTAAAGTCTGAGTGATGTATATAGATATCGGTAAAGATTACACATCTCCAGGGCCATATACATCTTAAGGCACTTGTGGGTCTAGAGTAAAAGGGTAAAAGGAGACCAAACCAACGGACAACAATGTTTTTTTTATACTCAACAGCTCTGGACACACGTGGCCAAATGCAACATCAGATCAAAGAGAGGTCACAAGACTTTTTTTTAGCATGCAGTGATTTCATATTTATTTGTCTAGAAAAGTACATTCTGATTGTAGGATTTGTTGTAAAAATCATAGATCGTATTCTTGCCTAAAGGCTTGGAGTCTGTGAGACATGGTGTCATCCTTTGCATGTACCTAGGCGGTGTGACATTTAAATACAGCTCTGTGTCTTGGAATGTATAGTGTATAACAGGCAGTTTACTCCTTGGCATAGGACTGGCAGACTGGACAACCTTGGCACATAAAATACATCAGCTTACATTTCTGTGCATGTGAAAGTTTTGCCAAGCTTCATAGAACAATAATGTTTATGTTGGAACTGCTACATACTCATTACCCTTTCAAAGCCTAAGGGATAATGTGTTCGAGCCACAGTGAACTTTGTTGTTTCATTAAAACATGGCTGATTAAGGCTGATGATAGCTCATACCAGCCCACATACAGTATGCTCTCATACCTGCCAAGCCATACTTGCTAAATTGCTACTTTGGGTCTCTTAAGCCAAATGAAAAAGTAAAATGGCAGTTCATGTCTTCATGGTAGGCATACAACTGTGTAGGTATATGGAATTGAGAAGTTGATTTATATAGCAAGTTATGTTGTAAAAAACATTGATTCATACTCAAATACAGTATAAAGCAAGTACCATGGACTGGCTTTTTAGTATGAGCACCCTATTGGTTGCTTAGGTACAAGGAGCAGACTGCTCCCAGAAGTCTCCTGTACTCTCCACAGACCAGCATGAAGAACTTTGAGGAGCACAAGAAAGGCGGTAGCTGCTACTATTCCTGAGTACATTTCAACACCTTTTATATTGTGCTCCGTTCCTAACCCTGTGTCACACATCCAGCATGGGTTCAATTTACTTGGAATTTAGATCTGACTTCCCCCAGGTGATTCCAGCTAATACTGGCAGACACTGTAGACTCTGCCTAGACCTTAGGCATTGGTATTTCACCTTCACCTGCATAAAAAAAGCTCTAAGATACCCGTGAATGGGAGAAATGACCTAAGCAAAGAAATATCATGAATCCAAAACTTCATCACAGACATTCTGGTGACTCAGGGCTTTTTTTCAGCAGGAAGTCATGGGAGCGAAGTTCCGGCACGTTCAGGACTGAATGTATGTAATGGCAAAGGGTCCTGGGGTGTGCTGGAGGATATTTTAATGCTAGTTATTGGTAATTTATTTAGAGGGGGTGGTCTATTGTTGCTGATAGGAGATCTATTGTTGCTGGTGGTTGATCTTCTATTGTTGTTGGGGGTCAGTTGCTGCTGGGAGGGATCTACTGTTGATGGAGGGGTCTACTGTTGCTGGCTTCTGGGGGATCTATTTTTGCTGTCAGGAACCTATAGTTGCTGGGGTGGATCTGTTGTTGCTGTGGGGTATATTGTTGCTGAGTATCTATTGTTGCTGGCTTAACCTCCCTGGCGGTATGATTATTTCTGATTTTAGGTGCTGAAAGCGGTACAATTATTTTGCATGGAAATTTTGGCGTTTTATAATGTAGGCCTGTAATTCTTAGAAATAATTCACTTAAATCTGTCCAAACAAGAGTCTAATAGACATCCCGGGTATGATAAAATTTGAAATATGAAATCATAAATTATAATAAAAAAAAAAAAAAAAAAAAAATATATATATATATATATATATATATATATATATATAAAAAATTTATATAATAAAATAAATAACTATAAATAATTATAACTAATAATATAATAATAATAAAAATTATTCATTAATGTAATCAAAAACAATGAAATATGCTGAGTTGCAGAATTGTCGCTGTCATTACTTTTAGTGTTTGATGATGAATTTCCCCACAAATTACTATCGCTCAATTCTGCGAGTGATTCTAATTTATTATCACTGTTTTCTAGCTGGTCTATAACCACTTTTGATGTAAATGGACACTTTTTGGTTGCTATGGACAATCTCCAGTTTCCAGGCATAAAGAACAGTATTTATAATCTAAAACTGTATGCAGGGCACTGGAGAAACCACTAGGGACAGAGAGGATGTGTAATTTTTTGATACAGTACTGATTATAGATACAGTATACTGTATCTATACTGTGTATTTTACTTTTTGAATTTGTCGCCGAACTCCGTCCCCGTGTGTCGCAATGCTCGCAGGTAACGGAGCCCCGGCTATGTGACAGATCGAGCGGAGGACGGCTCACTCGTACAATTGGGGGACATTGCTGGATCCAGGGGACAAGGTAAGTAAACCCCTCCATGAATACATCGATGCGGTCCCGAGTCTTGCTCGGGAATACCGCTTATGATATTTAAATCTCACCCCGAGCCAGACTCGGGAATACTGCCAGGGAGTCTACAGAATTCTATTTTTACTGCTTTTCTTATTATCATTAACACATTCCATACAAATTACTGGTTTACCAGCTTTGAACCATCTCTTAGGCCTTGTTCACACTGAATGTATGAATCCATGTCCTGTGTGAGGATACACTCCATGTGAATGAGGCCTTAAACCCGGTACACACTGAGGTTTTTTTTCATTCAACCCAGCAGATTGAATTAAAAAAACCTTACAGATCACCATACCAACACAAGCGATGTTAGTGCGGTGATCTCCCCTGATGTATTATTATATTCTGACAGAGGGGACTTTCCCCTGCCAGAAGACAGTGGTCAGCGCTCGAGCGCTGATCACATGCTGGTTTTCGCAGAAAGACGGTCCTTACAGCGGCTTCTGTCAGACAGACGGCTCTGTACACACTGACCAAAAATCGAGCAATTCTGGCTGAACCGGCTGATTTTCAGACACTGTGTATCCAGCTTAAGTCAAGTTCCTTAGAGTGTTATTTCCCAGACTATAAAACAGATTCTGCAGTTTTCCAGATAAAGACCAGACTTTGTCTCATAACTGATTATATTGTAGCCCAAACTTCTCTGACATATTATAAATAAAGCAGGCTTCAACAAGTGTCAAGAAACTTGTCTCATCTAAATGTATTAGGTGAAACATCATCATTAATTCTCTAGAAGTATGTGAAAGTGGCTGTCAAGTCAGTTAATGGATTTGTGTGAAAATGTTAAAATATATGTAAAGCCAAAACCTTTTTTTTTTTTTTTTTATGTTTTGGATAGAATGTGGAAGATTCAGAGACACTCTTGGGCTTTCATTGCGGAAAGCTGCACTGTATTTGTCCTGTAACCGCTAGGACTGAAAATGATAGTAAAGCCGACTATTTTAGTTGTCACTGAAACAAAAATAGAGGGGAAATGGTTGAATGCGTTCTAGTGACCTTTGTCTTAGGCTGGGTTCACACTTATGTGAATTGGATGCGGTTTTCCCTGCATCCAATTCACATGACAGGAGAGTGTGCCCGGCTCTCAATAGAGTTGGTTCACACAGCTCTAGGGCGGCCACGGTCTGCATTTGGAAAGGGTCCTGTGTGTCTTTGGTTCCAATTTAGGTGCGGATTCAGGCAAAAATTCAGACCTGATTTGCACCGAATCGGTGAACAGGGATGCACCGGGCCCCCTGTTGTGAGCCACGGACACAGGATGTGTGAACCCAGCCTTAGAGGGCATTTCCGTCTCTTTTGAGAGATTTCCTGTCACTTCCTCTTGTGTTTGCAAAATGGGAAATGAAGGAAACTTTTCTTAATGGGAAACAAATGGCAAAAAAAAAAGAAAATACAGTGACGAGGGTGTACCACTTCCTACTCTAACTTTGGCTTTAGATATACTTTAAGTACCTTGGATATGAGAATATTTTCACCTAGCTTTTAAAATACATATTCCCCTTTCTAAATCCAACAGTTGCCTACACTGTGTACAGCCCAGCTGGTTAAACTCTAGTGCCAGGCTGCCCACACCTGTGCATCATCATCCCATAGACTATAATAGTATTCCCCATAGAGGTCGACCGATATATCGGCCGATATTTGCCGTTTTTTAATTAATCGGCATCGGCCGATTGTGCTGATAAAAAGCCGATTTAGAACTACAGCGGGACTTTGAAATGACTTCTGAAATAGAAGTCGGTGTAAGTTGCCTGAGTCCTCATAGAAACGTCTTCCTCCTCTCTGGGCAGCCTGCCAAGAAAAGAACAGAAAGATACAGTGTTTACACTTGAATGAATGAAGTCATCTCAGTGTGTAGAAGTTCAGTTTAACCATTTAAAGACTAAATCTTTTCTGACACTTGTTGCTTACAAGTAAAAATCCTGTATTTTCTGCCAGGAAATCACTTAGACCCCCCCAAAAATTATATATATTTTTTTAGCAGAGATTCTAGGGAATAAAATAGCGGTTGTTGCAATATTTTATGTCACACGGCATTTGCATAGAGGTCTTTCAAATGCATTTTTTTTGGGAAAAAAATACACTATTTAAAAAATAAAAATAAAATAAAAACAGTAAAGTTAGCCCATTTTTTTTTTTTTTTGTCCAAAAGTTTTGACTACCTGTTTTTATTTAATATATAGGTTTTTTTTTTTTATCAAAATCATACATACAAGTAAACTGATTGGAGGTTTGTTTTGTTTAATAAATGTTTAAATGTAAGAAATTTTCTGTATCACTTATGAAGACTGCTTTCACACTGGAGCGGGCAGGCGTTGATGGTAAAACGCAAGTTTTAGCGGCTCTTTACCATCATTTTAGTGGTGCTATTTGGCTGCTAGTGGGGCACATATAACCCAGCTAGCGGCCAAGGAAGAGGTTAAATGCGCCCATGAAGCACTGCTGCCAAATCGCATTGCATGCGCTTCGGCAGTGGTGCCCATTCATATCAATGGGCAGGAGTGGTGGAGGAGCGGTATACACCACTCCAAACGTGCTGCTTGCAGGACTTTTTTTTAAGATCCTGCCAGCGCATCGCCTCAGTGTGAAAGCACTCTGTCTTTCACACAGACTGCAGGGGAGCCATTTTGCAGGCACTTTACAGGCGCTATTTTTAGCCCAAAAGTGCCTGAAAAACTCCCCAGTGGGAAAGGTGTGTTAAATCAAGGGGGATTAAAAAAATAAATAAAATAAAATCGGCCTAACATATCGGCCCAAAAAAAATCGGCATCATATATCGGCTATCGGCCGCCATGATTTCTAAATATCGGCATCGGCCAGAGAAAAACCCATATCGGTTGACCTCTAATTCCCCATTTAAGTATAGGGACCGATAGTACACTGGCGCAGGCAGTCCGTCACTATATTTTTACTATCTGGGCTGCAAACAACCTGGGGAGGCAACCGTAATCAGAAGAGGTAAATATGGACCTGTGAGGAAGATGATCCAGCTCTGGTATTTTTATGCAATATCCAGTATATTAGGCAAGGCTTAGTTCATCCAGTTACAGTGTGCATTCCCATGTTTACCAGTGCCAAAAACTGCAAATAGTATGTGTTTTTAATGGAAACATGGAGCTAGTCAAATGTCAGAAACCTGGTCTTTATACTCCAAGTCATTGCGTAATTAGGTAGTAAACCAACGATAAGGATGACTTCCCTGAAACAAGAGTACAGATCAGCTATAAATTGGTAGACAAAGTGTTGCGCTATAATAAAAAATAAGTGAATAGTCCCAAGTGAAAAATCATATTAAAAGAATATATAATAATAATAATGAAACGGTCCCAAAATAGATGATGGTGATAAAATCTTGCAGCCACAAATCGAGGGGAGTCACATCACGCTCCCTTCACCGCAAAGGTCAACCACCAACAAATGGACAGGATGTATTCTTACCAAATGACCAGGACCCCCAGAGAACCGGCAGGTCCGGCAAGCTTTGGGGAATTCCCCTTTGAGTCTTGAAGCAAGAAAATATACTGCCTTAGGGTGTACTTCAGATGGACAGCCAGAGCTCCCAGACACGTTATGTGAAAATAAGAAAAACCTTAACGTTGATTTATTGAATAAAAAACATGTCACTCACATAGATAAATGGTAAATGCGCATATTTCTAAAACGACATCCAGAAGATGAAAATGGCGTCCTCTGTCACTTCCGGTCAATGCGATGATGTAGGCGTTTCGTCATCAAAGGACTTCTTCAGCCTTGGAAGAAGTCCTTTGGTGACAAAACTTGTATGGTAGAGTGGCGTGTCTACATCATTGCATCGCATATTATATTCCTTTTTCATAAAATATTTACATTGGACAATATCCCAATCTGCCCCAAAGATGCTGTTTGCAGGACTTCAGAACGTCCCGCAAACGCACCGCCCGGGTTTGAAAGCACCCGTTGCAATGAATGGGAGGCAGTTTTCATGCGCTTTACATGTGCTATTTCTAGCGCTAAAATGCATGAAAACTGCCTCAGTGTGAAAGGAGTCTAAAACAATAAGCCACTTGTTTTTTTTATTTGTATATGATATTTATTCTTGCACATGTTTGTTTTGGACACTTGATATTGAAAAGTTTTATTATAACAGTATATGAAAATGAATTAGAATTTCATTGGAAAGTTATGTTAATATAATTTAAATGAGATCCATTCATAAGACACGTTTTAAAAGATTTTAGCGGAGATTAATTTTTAAAGTCACGTCCTTTTCATGAAATTACTGTCAAAATATATCCTTGTTATAAAACCGTTATTACAGATAGCTGAGAAGAGAATTCCACGTTGAGATAAAACAGGTCCCATTACAACTACATTAAATTAAATTAGGTTATGAAGCTAATATTGTTGGCTCATTAGAGAACTGGGGATAAGAAAAAAAGTCATATTGAAAAAGAATATCATTGTGCTAAGCAGAAAAAGATTCAAAGAATGTTAGTTTGGCTTGTTCCACTTGAGATGATTTTAAAGCAGTATTAAACCCAAAAGCAAACATTTATATTGCAGCTTACCAATTTTTTCTGGTTATGGCTGCATTTTCACATGGTGATCTGGCCTGTAGGTCTGTTGTTTTTCAACAGAACAAGCTGTTCTGCAGCTGTAGCAGTTACAGGGTTGAGATAAACCATTTGCTACTGACAGGGGTGCTTACGGTGATCATCACCACATCTAATGGTCGGTAAGCTTCAGTATATTACATTTTTGGTTTTGGGTTTAAAGAGGAAGTAAACTCTCCAACTCTGATGCTTCTTTTCATTTAGTCCATTATAATAAATAATTATCAAAGTATAGCCACTGTAATCCAGCCCAAATTCCATATTACTGTTTGAAGAAACTTTTAAAAAATTGTTTCCAGGGGTTAGGCAGCGCCATCTTAACTATTGTTTTCTGAGTCCACAGTGGAGTGTATTTCCGCCCTTATATTGAGCACTTCCTGTACTGTTAACCAAGCCTCCTTCTCAATCCAACATTTCTATGGCTACCCTGCTTCCCTGTTCATAGCTGACTTGTTTTATTTCATAGTATTTACTTGTGCTGATTACCTAGTGTTTGCCTGCGTGAGTCCTATCAGCTTCAGCTGATAAGACTGCAGTACTGCTGTGCCATTCCCTGGTTTACACTGTATGTCATGTCACATGGTCACATGGTGTGTAGAAGGAAGCTCTGAGTGATTAGCAGCCTCCTGGGAGTTAAGTAGTGTGCAGTAGGAAGTCCTGATAACAGATAGATAAGACATAGAGAGTGTGCCGTAAATCAGGGGAGATCTGGGCATGCTCCGTGACGTTTTTCTAAAGAACAAAAAAGATTACGACAATACTATGCAAGTAAGGAGATATCTACAAGCAGTGTTCATTGGGGATTTTTATGCTGATTTATATGGGACAAAGTTGTGGGGTAGGGTTTACAACCACTTTAATACCACTTTGAGTCATTGTTAAAGGAAACCAGTATAGAGAGAAATGTAAAGCTTGCTGATCTCCTTCCGAAAATGCTGTTGCCTGGTTGTCTCTGATATCAATACTTTCTGAATCAGAGATGCAGAACAAGCATTCATAAGGTAAAGTCTGAACTTCTTATGTAGGGACTAAACCCCATCCTTCTGCAGACAAGGACTAGCTTTCACCTTTGGGGTCAGCTGGCTTAACGTTCATGCTGCCATGTATTCTAAGTTGATATTACTTTGTACCCTTGATGTCCATGCTCTGTATGTATTTGACATATTACCATGAGTTTCCAAGTTGATATGAATATATGTCCCTGGTGTCCATGGCATGCATGTATCATTATGTACGGTCCCAGAATGCGGATATTTTATCACAGCACATTTCGTGTTAATAAACATGCGTTTTCTTTTACATTCCCACCTGGTCTAGAACTTCATTTAAAGTCCCAAAATTCCCTTTTTTTCTTATATGTACCAGGGATGGAGGCACACAGCCTGTGCCTCATTTAATGTCCCACCTGTGTTCACACACAGTCCCCCCCTTTTTTTATTCAATGACAATGACCATGGTTTGCTACTGCTAGCCTGTCCCTATTCACCAAAAGGATAGGACAACTTCCTGTTCTGAGTCACACAATATCCAATGCATATCATGCCATCTACTATGTTTCACATGAAAAATGTGAGCCTGCTAATGTAATAAAAAAAAACACCTTCCAGCTGCATTGTACGCTTTCTGTGTGTCTGTGAATGCTCTAGCTATTTGTGTCAGTGGCAGATCTAATTACTATTTAGCTCTCACCTGCACTAGCACTAGACTGAGAGACCAGGGTTTGTGTGACATGTAGTTTCTTTAACTACCTCCCACCCAACGTATAGACAAATGATGTCTGTCGGGATCCTCTCTCATTCTGGGACAACATTATATGATGTCACCCCAGTCTCACCGCTCTTGTGCGCACACACAGGGGAGCCGTAACCCTGGGACACGGCACAACCCCGATCTCGATAAAGAGCCAAAGATGTGGTTCTTTACCCATATGATCAGCTGTGTCCATTCACAGCTGATCACGTGTACACAAGGAAATGCCGTTTATTGGCTCTCCTCGCCTAACTTTGACAGAGTGTGAAGAGAGGAGAGCCGATCAGCGGCATCTCCTCACAGGGGAGACCTGTACAGATAATCAGCGCACTGATCATCAGTGCCCTGATTGTCAGTGCAGCCCCAACATTGCCCAGCAGTAATGCCAGTCAGTGCCCATCTGTGATGCCAATCTGTGCCCATCAGTAATGCCAATCAGTGCTGCCTTTCAGTGCCGTCCATCAGTTCCCATTAATGCTTCCCATCAGTGCCCCCCATCAGTGCCGCCTATTCATACCTTCTATCATTACCCATAAGTGCTGCCTAGCAGTGCCCATCATGCCACCTATCAGTGCTGCATATCAGTGCCCATCATTGCTGCATATTACTGCCTCCTCATCAGTACCCTTCAGTGCCGTCTCATCAGTGCTGCCTATCAGTGCTGTATATTACTGCCTCCTCATCACTTCCACCTTATCAGTTCTGCCTCATTAGTGCCCATTAGTGCTGCCTCATCAGTGTAGCCTATCAGTACCCATCAGTGCAGCCTCATCAGCGCGCATCAGTGAGGGAGAATTATTTTTATTTTTTTTTCAGATTTTTCGGTCTTTTTTCATTTTTTTTAGCAAATACCACCAAAAGAGAGCTCTATTTGTGCGAAAAAAAAATCTAAAAATGTAATTTGGGTACATTGTTGCATGACTGCGCAATTGTCATTTAAAGTGTAACAGCTCATTAACTTGTACAGTGCCAAGCAGAACACGTCATGTTTCTGCACAAACGGAAATGTCTGACGCAGGAATGTGAAGATTTATTTTACTTTAGACTGTGCATACAGGGCAACAAATGACACAATGATCAATCTACACCTTATGCAGGTGATGTTTAGAATGCCTTTAAACTCTTGAAAATTTGGATTTTGTTCATGAATTCCTTATGTGCTAAAACAGTGGCCCTCTTATGCCCCATACACACGATGAGATTATCGGACGAATGATCGTCCGTTTTTTATTGCATGCTAATCTCAGATCGAATCTGATGAGTTTACTAAAGTCACGAAAATTCCCGCATGACAGAAAAAAAATTCGTAAGTGATGTCATGTGTTGTAATGCATTTGTATTGCATTTTCGAACGATAGCTGTACTGATTAAACGAAAATCGTACGATCTGGCATCGTACGAAAAAAATTTCCGTGCATGTCCGATAGAATAATATCGGATGTACTGTCCTAATCGGCTCTCAAAAGCTCTGTACTAACGATCCGATTATCGTACGATCGCTTCGAAAGCGGTATTTTCCGTACGATTTTCGGATCGTGTGTACGGGGCATTACTCATCTTGAAAAGTTGGAGGTATGTATGACAAATACACAGACACTATTAAATAGACAATTATGTTTTGTGGAAGAGTGAAATCCAGGTTAAACATGGGAAAAATCAATACACAGTCACTTCCAGCGCTAATAGTTCTTTCAAGGTGTGGAGTAACAGATATCGAATAAAATGGTGGTGTGAAAGGTATATAATGGTATCCAAAACTGGGTGGATGCTGCATTCCTCAGATGGGGTAATCCAAAAGGAACTACAAAAAAAAACAGAAATGGAAGACGTGCACACCTAGTGCATTACCAAAGATAATTTAATAATAAAAATGTTTTATATAAGCCCTTGTACACACGGTCGGACATTCCGATTTTGTCTGACGGATTTTGTCCGAAACTGGTGTTGCATACATACGGTCGGAGAAAGTTGTCGGAAAATCCAATCGTTCGTAACGTGATGACGTTATTTCGTTATGACGGGACTACGTTCAGGCTAGTAGCCAATAGCTTATTTCTCGTAATTTGATTTGAACATGCGTGGCACTTTGTCCGATCGGAATTCTCTACAAACGATCGGCAAAGTCCAAAGCCCAGCTTTAAAACTTTGTCGGTGGGATATTCCGACGGAAACAGTCCGATGGAGCCCACACACGGTCGGATTATCTGACGACACGGTCCGATCGGACATTTTCCGTTGGAATGTCCGACCTTGTGTACAAGGGCTTAAAAGTGGGTACTCACAAAATGCCATAAAAACAATGCATGGACAAACACAGAACACGGGGTACAGCTAACGTGTTTTGGGTGGCGCACCCCTTCCTCAGAGCTAGGCTATAAGCTCTAATCTAGCTCTGAGGAAGGGGGTGCGCCCCCGAAACGTGTTAGCTGTGTTCTTTGTATGTCCATGCATTTTTTTTTTGTATGGCCTTTTGTCAGTTGCATTTTGTGAGTACCCACTTTTATATAAAATATTTTTATTATTAAATTATCTTTGGTAATGCACTAGGTGTGCGCGCCTTCCATTTCTGTTTTTCTTATGGGAAAAATCAATAGCATGTTGTGTAAGCATCATTACTTATTTATATATTTCCATATGTCATTTGTATTTACATAGTATGAAAACAGGTGAGCAAATCGTGGCATCACTGCCAAATCTAGGACTGTAATTCCTTCAGGATTGGTGTGATACAGAAAGAGGTGGAATAAAACATTCCTATTAGTTAATAAGACAACACCAATGATAATTAGGATACTTAAATTTTATCAGAATAAAGGGAATAATGCAAGATCCAGGCCTACTTCATTATGACTTGTCAGACACCAAGCCTAACAAGATCCATTTTTGTGCCAGGCAAGTGAGCACAGTAATTAACTACTTAGAGTGAATATGTTCTTTCAAGTGTATTGCTTATATTATTACTTAGAGCTAGGGGAAGTGTCACCATCGGTTTTCTGTGTGTTTATCTTGGATTACATATTAATGTCACTGGGAATTGTATGCGATTAGCAGCACTGTAGAATTATTCATACATACAGGCTACCTTTTTGCTGCTCACTGTAAACAATTTTTATTTCTAAAGAAACTCTGCTTTTAAAGGAAACTTTTAAAATGTTTGGCTACATTGCTAAATAAGTATGTAGTCTGTAAAGTTTTAATGAAGTCAGTAATCCTGATATGCATGCTTGTCCCTGGTCTGTGAATCAGAAACCATTGAACACGTTCAGTATGACAACCAAGAAGACATAAGTAATGCCAGATCAAGCATTGTCCTTATGACAGGTTTCTTTTAAAACTGAACTTTCAGTTTAACCACTTGAGCTCCAGAAGGTTTTACCCCCTTCAATGAGTTGTAAAAGCAGAATTTTTTTTTTTTTTTTTTATCTTAATACATTCTATGCATAAAATAAAAAGCCTTCTGTGTGCAGCACCCCTCCTCAGCCCCCTTATGCCGCGTACACACAGCCGGACTTTCCGGCAGACTAGGTCCGACAGAATCAGTCCGTCGGACAATCCGATCCTGTGTGGGCTAATCCGATCGTTTTTTATTTTAGCTAGAAATAGAACATGTTTCAAATCTGTCCGACTGACTCAATTCCTATCGGGAAAACCGTTTGTATGCTGGTCCGCCGGACGAAATACGACGCAAGGGAAGCTATTGGCTACTGGCTATTGAATTTCCTTTTATAGTCCGGTCTTACGTAATCACGTTCCAAACTAGCAGACTTTCGAATTAACTTAGCCTGTTTGTGTGTGGCCAAGTCAGTTCGTTCGGAAGTCCGTCGGAACTCCGCTGAAAAGACCGTCGGACCTAGTCTGCCGGAAAGTCTGGTCGTGTGTATGCAGCATAACACTTACCTGAGGTCCCTCTCTGTCCATGAGTGTCTTCGCCATCAAAGATTCTCCCTCTCGATTGGCTGAGACACAGCTGTGGCACCATTGGCTGACTCTGCTGTCAATCAAGGTCAGCTAGCCAATCGGGGGAGAGCGGGGGAGGGGCTGGGCCAGGGCCTCATGTCTGAATGGACGCAGGGAGTGGTGACTCAGCCTCGGGTGTCCCCATAGCAAGGTGATTGCTGTGGGGGCACTCAACAGGAGGGAGGGGCCAGGATTACAGAGGAGGGACCGAGAAGAGGAGGATCCAGGCTACTCTGTGCAAATCCACTGCACAAGAGCAGGTAAGCATAACTTGTTTATTATTTTTATAGGAAAAAAAATAACCACTTGCTTACTGGGCACTTAAACCCCCCTCAGTCCCAAACCAATTTTCAGCTTTCAGCGCTGATGCACTTTGAATGACAATTGCGCGGTCATACAACACTGTACCCAAATGAAATTTTTATCATTTTTTTCCCACAAATAGAGCTTTCTTTTGTTGGTATTTAATTACAGCTCGGAGTTTTATTTTTTGCTAAACAAACAAAAAAAGATGCAAAAAAAAAAAAAAAAAAAAATCATGTTTTAATAGTTTGTTATAAAATTTTGCAAACGGGTCATTTTTCTCCTTCATTGAAGTGCGCTGATTAGGTGGCACTGATAGGCTGCATTGGTGGGCACTGATGGGCTGCATTGGTGGGCACTGATAGGCATAGTTAAGGCGGCACTAATAGGCACAGATAAGGCGGCACCGATGGGCACAGATAAGGCGGCACTGATGGGCAAAGATGGGCACAGATAAGATGGCACGGATGGGTGGCACGGATAAGTGGCACGGATGAGTGGCACGGATGGGCACTGATAGGTACCACTGATAGATGGGACTGATGGGCACTGATAGGTGGCACTGATAGGTGGCACTGATAGGTGGCTCTGATAGGTGGCACTGCTGGGCACTGATGGGCGGCACTGCTGGGCACTGATGGGCGGCACTGGGGTGCAGCACCTTTGAGGCAGATTGTGGGCACTGTGGGTGGCACTGTGGGTGGCACTGTGGGCACTATGGGCACTGCTGGGTGGCACTGACGGGGGCACTTACTTTTATTCAGGATGGCACTTCAGCGGGCAGGTGGGCACTGGCAGGGGGCAGGTGGTGGCTTGTATTGCTGGCCGTGATCGGGATTGATGTCCCGATCACGGCCGCCGGTGATCGGCTTTTTTTTTTTCTCCTCGCGCTCTCAGCGCGAGGAGGAATAATAGCCGATTACCGGCTCCGTTCTATCACATGATCAGCTGTCATTGGCTGACAGCTGATCACGTGATAAGGGGTCGGGATCGACCCCTTCCACGGATCGGTGATCAGGCGAGTCTCATGGACTCGCCGATCACAGAGCGCGCGCCCCTCAGGGGGCGCGCAGGCCGCTCATGCACGGGACGACGTCAATAGACGTCGTCCCGGAAAAGTAGATCCGCGCTAATGCCGTCATTTGGCAATAGCGCGGATCCCAAGTGGTTAATGACCAGACCATTTTTGCTATGCAGCACTGCACTACTTTAACTGGCAATTGCCTGGTCATTAAACACTGTACGCACATGAAATTTATATAATTGTTTTCACGCACAGAGCGTTATTTTGTGGTATTTGAGCACCACTGGGTTTTTTATATTATTTATTATATAAATGAGAAAAAGACTGAAAAAACACAATTTTTCTACTCTGTAATAAAACATATCCAATAAAATCAAATCTCTTCATACTTTTAAATCACAATGTCGTGTACTACATTTCTTTGGTAAAACAAATTCCAATAAGTGTATATAAATTGGTTTGTGTGAAAGTTATAGCATCTCAAAACTATAGTATATATATTTCATAATTGCCAGTACAGTACAAATACCCCCAATTTGACTCCTTTTTGCAAAGTAGACGGTATGGCAAGCTTTTAAAAGTTGTAATTTTTAGTCACTATTTTTTGGAAAATGTAGAAGTAAAATATATATATATTTTTTTTTACACTACTGTCACCAGTGCAGTACAGCGTCATCATATGATATGGCGTGGCGGTGATCGGGGCACTAACTGTTGACAGTTTGTAAAAAAAAAATAAGATAAATAAAAACTACTATTTTTTTTTTTACATACTTTCATTAGAGTAGTTCAGTGTCATCATAGTAACACTGTACTACTCTGGGGGAAGGGTGATCAGGGTTTTGTTATTGTACACTTTGATTGCTGCCACAATAATGGTCATTGTGAAAGCTCATTGTAGCAGCAATGTTTTGTACAGTCATGAATGGATTACATTCATAACAGCTGTGATCACTAGTGGTCTGTGATTGGCTACAGCTAATCACATGGTACAGGGTGCTGTGATTGGCCCAGGTGCCATGAGATAACTGGGCCAATTACAGCATAGGAACTTATTCATAACAACTTTATAGACATTGTGATCACATGATCCCCTGGCCATTCAAAGCGGCTGGGTACCAGCAACTGCAATCCACTCTGTCCCGTGGTCAAAGCAGTCGTGGGATCTGTGTGCCTCGGGGGTCATGCAAGTGTGCATGTGCTAAGTGATGTACGGGCACATCACTGGTTAAATCAGCTGAATGTGTTTCATGTGCAGTAAAAACAAGAGCTGTGCAAAGTCTTAGGGCTTGTTCAGACTATGTGCGGTGACCTGCATTTTCCACACTGAATAAACACAGACCACTGTTAGGGAACATAGAAAGCAGTTGTTTTCTATGTGCTCTGTTCACAACATAAACGTTGGTGTGCAGTGCAGTATGAAGCATGTCTGCTTTATTCTGCATTTCGCCGCACATCAGCGCAATGCAACGTGCTGTGATATGAATTAAGTTGTGACACTTTAACTGCTTGCAGACTAGTCGCCGTAGTTTTACTGCGGCAGTTTGGCTCCGCTGTGCAAAATCACATTATTGTATATGATCTCTCGAGGCTTGGATAGCAGGTGCGCGCGACCGCCGCGAGCTCCGTGAGGATACCCGCGATCGTCTCATGGTTAGGAAGAATGGGGAAATGCTAATGTAAACAAGCATTTCCTCATTCTGCCTAGTGACACTGTCACTGATCACACCTCCCTGTAATCGGGAGCAGTGATCAGTGTTGTGTCACACACAGCCCCTCCCCTCCACAGTTAGAATCACTCCCTAGGACACACTTAACCCCTGCAGCGCACCCTCCTGGTTAACCCCTTCACTGCCAGTCACATTTACACAGTAATCAGTGCATTTTTTATCGCGCTGATCGCTGTATAACTGTGAATGATCCCAAAATAGCGCCAAAAGTGTCCGATGTGTCTGCCATAATGTCACAGTCATGATAAAAATTGCTGATCGCCGCCATTACTAGTAAAAAAAAAATATTATTAAAAATGCCATAAAACTATCCCCTATTTTGTAGACGCTATAACTTTTGCACAAACCAATCATTAAACGCTTATTGTGATTTTTTTTTTTTTTTACCAAAGATATGTAGAATACATATCGGCCTAACCTGAGGAAAAAAAAGTTTTTTTATATATTTTTTGGGGATATTTATTATAGCAAAAAGAAAAAAAAAAGATGATTTTTTTCAAAATTTTCGCAATTTTTTTTGTTTATATCGCAAAAAATTAAAACCGCAGAGGTGATCAAATACCACCAAAAGAAAGCTTTATTTGTGGGGAAAAAAGTAAATTTTGTTTGGGAGCCACGTTACACGACCGTGCAATTGTCAGTTAAAACAACGCAGTGGCGAATCTCAGAAAGTGCTCTGGTCTTTGACCAGCCAAATGCTCTGGGGCTGAAGTGGTTAAATAAAGCTGAAAAAAAAACCCATACATAGCTTCCTGCCAGAACCAATGTTGACACTAGCCTGCACATAAAATGCCACATTTTTACCATGCAGGCTAGTGTGAACCTAGTCATACAGATTAATTTTTTTTTTAGAAAACAGCCACAGCCCGATTAGAAAAGCCTGTCACCTGCAAGCATGCTGCAAAGAAAGAATCTTGTGTTGAAGCTGTGGACTGTCTACAAAGGTCTGAAATGCCCATGCTTGATCAGATATATAGCTCTTCAGTCAGCAAAGCTCATGTTCCCTTCTTATTGCAGAGCTATATTTCTGACTCAGGAGGGGGAGTATCAGACCTCTGCAGAGAGGCCACCACTTCCACACAAGTACAAGGGTCCTTCACTGGATTAAGCTAGCAGGGGACAGACTTTTTTCACAGTGCACTACAGTGCAGCACAATACACAAGGGGGCATTTATCAAAACTGGAGCAGCTGTGCATAATAACAAATCCGCTTCAGCTTGTTCAGATAAACTTTGAAACGATAGAGGCTGATTGGTTAGCATGCACAGCTGCTCTAAATTTTGGCTGCTTCAGTTTTGATTAATTCCTCTCAACACGTGTTTCTCTGTGCAGCCAAAAAAATGCAGGACTTCTTTTTTTTCTTTTATGCCTTAGGGTGCGTTACAGCCTATTTATTTTGATTAGCTGCCTAACACTGTGCACTGCAAACGTGTGTGCTATGGTGCACTGGGATCTGGTATGAATGTGCTCTTAAAGTGGTTATAAACCCTCTGGGACTTCTTTAACCTACAGGTAAGCCTAGATTAAGGCTTACCTTTAGGTGCAAGAAATATTTCCTTAAAGCGGTTCTGCACCTTTAAAAAAAATATTAAAAGCCAGCAGCTACAAATATTGCAGCTGCTGACTTTTAATAAATTCACACTTACCTGTCCCAGGGTCCAGCGATGTCGGCGGCAGATGACGAGCGATCGCTCGTCTCTCTGCTGCCCCCGCCGCCATTCTCTGTCAGGGAATCGGGAAGTGAAGCGTTGCGGCTTTACTGCCCGGTTCCCTACTGTGCATGCGCGAGTCACGCTGCGTGTCTCGGCTGGTCCCCGCTGTGTCCTGGGAACTGTGTGTTTAGCAGAACACAATGGGGGGGGCATCTGCGGCGGTCTGTCCCGGAAGTGGGTGCAGATACCTGGATTATCCAGGTAACTGCACCCCCCTCCCTCCTGAAAGGCACCGGAGGGGGGGGGGGATCTCATGAGCGGAACTTCTACTTTAGGGTGGAGAACCGCTTTAACCTACACGGTTAAGGAGATATTTTACAAAAACGGGGCACCGGGCTCTACGGCGCATGCACACCATAGACAACGGCGCAAGCGCATTGAGCATGCCGTTAGTGAAGGCTAACATGCTGTCACTGACGGCTCCCGCGCGCATGCGCCGGAGTGACGTCATCGCTGCTCCGGCCACTCACAGTGCTTGAGCAGCGATACCCGGAAGGAAGATGGACGCTTCATGGACATCAGTGACATTGCTGGCTCCTGTGTAAGGTAAGTAGCCCATTATGCTTATGCGATGCATAGTAGCCCATTATGCTTTACCTTTGCAGGGAAACAAAGACATTTTTCTTTAAAATGGTTGTAAAGGTAGAAGGTTTTTTATCCTAATGCAGTCTCTGCATTAAGGTAAAAAAATACCTTCGGTGTGACCCTCCTCCATCCCAGCCACCCTTTATACTTACCTGAACCCAATCTCGATCCAGTGCTGTGCCCGAAAGCAGTGGCTTTCTCGGCTCTCTTTCTTTTCACTGGAGATTGAGGCAGCGGTTCTATTCCTAGCCAGTGAGGAGAAAGCAGGGAGCGGGGCCAAGCCACGTTATGTGTGTCAATGGACAAACACAGCACTGCAAAGGAGCAAGTTCACATAAGTGGCCCATGACAAGTGGGTTTCTATGGGGATACTAAGAGGGGGTGAGAAAGAGCTACCCGGGGTTCCAAAAAGAGGAGGATCAGGGGTGACTTTGTGAAAAACCATTGCACAGAGCAGGTAAATATTATGTGTTTATTATTTTAAAAAATCCATTCAAATGATTTCAATCTGACCTCTGGTCAATACATGGTATTACTCCCTAACCTTCTTTCCCCCTCTGTGGCAATTAGAGATTACATTGTTGTTTATCTTGCACAATTGGATGCCCTGCCAACTGACCCCTGCTACGGGGGGCTGAGCAGTGAGAAGTAGAAAGGGGCAGGAATAGCAGGGCAGAGTAGTGCTGCGAGGGAATCATAATGGGGTGTTCCGATTACGGTCACCCAGTGCACAGAGAGGAATCCGGGGTGACTGCTATCCTCTACAGGTATTTGGCTTTCTGTGATGCAATACATCTTGCATTTCAAACATGATTGTTGGATATTGGCAAATACTGGAAAGGAAAACAAAGAGGATTTCATCAAGGTGAGGTCAGAACTGCATTACAAAATAAAATTATCTGTGCCCGAAGATAAGCTTTAAAATATATCTCCACTGCTGATAAGAAAAAGCAATCCTCTTCAAGTCAAGTATATAAATTACAATGATTTAAAGCCTAAGTTTAATAATAATAAAAATAAAAAAACAGCACTAGGAACAGTACTTGCATTCAATGCAAAGTGCCCCTTGTTCTACTGGTTGTTAGTTGAAATCCAAAGTCCTCTGCTCCTCCATAGCTTTGCAACCGTAATCTTTGATTGCTTTAGGATTTAATATGAGCTCTAAGCCTGTTACAGGCACTCTTCAATATTGCTTCTCCACTCCTCCATTCATAGAAGCTGTACTATAGCTTCCATGGATAAAAGGCACTTTATGAATGGAGGCAGACCTTTCATTCATCCTTCCATCCTTTATTTATAAATCAATCAATAAATCAATCAATCAATCAATAAATCTTTTATTGAAGATCTCACAGTGCATTGCAATCAGCTATGCTTTTTTTATAGGCCCATTTACACAAGGTGCATTGGGATGTGCTGGGCAGCCTTGCCCAATGCAGTTTCGAGGCATGCGGTAGTGTATGCTAAAAAAAAATCCTGCATTCTGTACTTCTTTTCAGTGTATTGTGCAATTCACTGCCTCGCATCACCTTCTGGTCATTTAATGAAATAAAGAAGAATTTACGAGTAAAGAAAAAAAATAAACAACAAGGTGCTCTGTTTTTAGTACATCGACACCGCTGCCTTCCAGCACACACCAGCGGCAGTGGAGTAATGCATGCTACTGGTGTGAATGGGACCTTATGATAACAACTGTCAGTCAGCAAGCTGTAATGCATGGGGTGGGAGCAGACACAACAGTTTTTAGCGTGCTGGATACTGAATATTTTCCCTCCATAATAAAGAAAGCAGACATGTATGCATCAAGCAACTGGAAGAACTGGGTCTCCAACAACTGATAAAAATTCCCACACATGGGTCAGGACACACCCTGGACCTCATTTTCAAACAAAATATTGACATCAACATACTCAACAACATGACATTGCCATGGATGGACCACCACGCCATCAAATTCAAAATCTCCTCCAACATCACCCACGAAAAACAGAAACCTGCAACAACAACGCATTGGACCAGATCACAGAAGAAACTGTACTCCGAAACCTTCAAAACCACTTTATCCAAGAAGATATCTACAATGAATTTAAGCCATTTTTCGGAGCAAACACTCAACTCCCTGAACAAGGCATTACTACAATCGGCAGACTCAGTAGCCCCTAAACGCAGGACTCTCATCAGGAAAAAAAAACTCGGGATGGTTTAATGGCTCCCTCTCTCTACTAAAGCAAGAACGCAGAAGAGCTGAAAGAACATGGAGAAGAAATTCCACCGAGTAAAACGACTCAAACTACAAAAGGACTCACAGAGAATTATCACAAAGCAATCTTCAAAGCTAAAAAGGATCATTTCTCATATACGATTTCAACGGCCTTAAACCGCCCTCGGGAACTTTTTAAAATAGTCACTCAATCATTGAACCCGGTATGCCTAGAGCCCCCAGCAAACGAAACCCAAGATTACTGCAACAAACTGTCTGACTTTTTCATCGACAAAATCGAAACCATCAGGAAAACTATTTATCAGAAGAAAACAGCCAATCTCAGCCATCAAAAGGAAAAAGAGAATATCTACACCAACATCCCACAACCGCCGAAGTTTTCACTGACCCCAATTACCGCAGACACCACTAAAAACATCATCAATAAACTCTGCGACAGTGCATCACCAATTGACATCCCCACAAAACTACTGAAAGAATGTTCCGACATCGTGGCCCCCACTATAACGCACCTCATAAACTGGTCTTTCCAAGAAGGGATCATCCCTAGCGCCCTCAAACAAGGCACCGTCAAACCCCTGCTAAAGAAACCTAACCTCGACCCTCAGGACCCAAACAACCGTAGGCCAATAACAAGCCTCAACACCATTTCCAAGATCATGGAGAAAGCAATAGTACAACAGTTACAACGCCGCCTGGATACACACAAACTCCTGGACCTGCTGCAATCAGGCTTCCGTCCGGGCCATGGAACAGAAACGGCTCTCCTCAAGATATGGGACGACGCCCTTGAGGCAGCGGATGACGGAGAATCATGTCTCCTCCTACTGTTAGACCTCAGCGCAGCGTGTGATACAGTAGACCACAATACTCTACTCATCCGCCTCACAGAAGTGGCAGGAGTCAAAGGCTCAGATCTTCAATGGTTTGCGTCCTTCCTAAGAAATCGTTCAGACAGTAAAACTAGGAGAATTCTCCTCTGAATCCCGGGCAGTCACTTGCGGAGTCCCTCAAGGATCGCCCTTGCCGCCAGTCCTCTTCAACATATACATCCGCCCACTCCTCCAAATCATCAGATTTTCAGACCTCTGCTTCCACTCATACACTGACGACACACAACTTTACTTCCGTATCACCGAACAAAGAGACCATCACCAACAACTAGAAAATTGCCTCAATTTAATAGGAGACTGGATGACCACAAATTCCCTCAAACTCAACAAATCAAAAACAGAGCTTCTTATCCTACACTCAAACCATAATTCCGTAACCAAGACCTCCTGGACACCACCCGCCATCTTTAGGGAAAACCATCTCCCCAAAGACCAAGGCCAAGAGTCTTGGGGTCATTTTTGACTCACAAATGTCAATGGATGCACAAATGTGAGCAGTAGACAGTGGTGCTCACCATCTGCTACGCATGCTACGTAGACTCATCCCTTTTATCCCTAAGAATGACAAAGCAGTGGTAGTTGGAACAGTCATTAATTCATGACTTGACTACACAAACTCACTTTATATAGGATTACCCCAATATCAACTTGCGCGATTACTTATCCAAAACACCGCGGCAAGGCTGATAACAGGAAAAAAACCCTGGGAATCAATCTCCCCTTCCCTGAGGAACCTACATTGGCTAACCGTAAAGGATCGGATCACATTCAAGACCCTCTGCCTCACCCACAAATGCGTGCATAAAGACGCTCCTCAATACCTAATTGAGAAAATAAATCATTACACACCAAACCGCTGTCTTCGATCATCTAACAAAAACCTCCTCCTCATTCCCAAAGCACGGTGCAAATCGAAGGGGGGATTGGAGATTCGCTGTCCAAGGACCTCGGCTATGGAACGCTCTACCAACCAACATCCGCCTGGAAGAAAACCACCAGGCCTTTAGGAAAAAACTCAAGACCTTCCTCTTCTAGTTGATGGACAACTAAGCTATTCACAGCGCCTTGAGGTGATTCAGTTTGCGTTGTGCGCTATACAAATATTTCTTTCTTTCATTCATTCATTCATATGTAAGCCTAGTACACACTAGTCGTTTTTTTTTTTTCATTCAATCCAGTAAGGCTGAATAACAAACAATAACAAAAAATCTGACAGCTCCGGAGGAGCCACTCTACTAACCATGCGATCTCCCCTGGTGTAATATTGTGTTCTGACAGAGGGATCACCTCCCCCACCAGAAAACTCCACCATTGGCCAAGAGCGCTGATTAGGAGCCGGTCGGCAGACCTTTTCCAGCCCTGTCCAATGGACAGAAGCCGGCCTTAATGGCCGGCTTCTGTCCATCTGGCTGCAGTACACACAGGCCAAAGGTCGGCCATTTTCTATTGAACCGGAAGATGCCACCCGACATTCAACCAGTGTGAACTAGGCTTTAACCTCAAACAAAAAATTGTCATATTGCATCTCACCAATCTTTAAATGTGATGGCTGCTGTTTTTTTCTACCTCTTTTTGTTACCTGGTTATCCTGCCAATAATGTGCTTCTTGTTCTAGGCTGACAATGCTTACTCTACATTATCTTAGGGTACTTTCATACTGGGGCAGTGCGGGTATCAGCGGTAAATCGGCACTAGTTTTAGCGGTGCATTTACCATTGTTATAGCAGCGCTTTTAAGCCACTAGCGACAGAAGAAAGGGTTAATAGCGCTCATGGTGCGGTGCTGTCGAATCACTTTGCAAGCGCTTCGGCAGTGCTGCTGTCATGTATCAGATAAGACCAGAACTGTGTGGACTGCAACAGAGGAAACCCAAACATGTATAAGTGAAATATAATGATTTATTAAGGAAAGTGAATAATATAAATACAAACACAGAGTGCAATAAATCAACCAACAGAGACCCCCAAATAACAACAGACCAATATGTACAATAAATGGGAAATACCAGGATCGTAAACGATAGGCAGGCCAGAGTCATGCACAGAGGATCAGTAGATAAACACAGGGCAGTCCAGAATCGGAGACACAAGCCAGGCCAAGGTCATACATGGGGAGATCAGCAGATGGGGTAGGAACACAGGACAGGGAGAGGATGGACGGATCAGACTGCCGGGCAGGGATGAAGGTAACAGGTGGGACAGGGTAGGGACCAGGACAGGGAAACAGGATCAGAAACATGGGATCACAGGTTCAGGGCACAGGAACAGGTTCAGAATCAGGCTCAGGCTCAGGATCAGAATCGGGATCACAAGCAGCAGGTCAGGGCACAAGGACAATACCAAGGCAAACATGTGAATGCTTGCAAGCTATTTATAGGCCTGTGATTGGTCTCAAGTGACACCTGATTGCAGGAGGTGCTGTCTGCTCCACACTGCCAGGATCCATCCGCTGGTGGACGCCAGTACTGCAGCCCAAAGATGACATAACATCAGCAGGGAAAAGCTCTCCTGACAGTTCGAAACTGCCAGGAGACACCTGCTGGTGGACCACTGTACTGCATGCCAAAAGACAGATATTATCAGCGGATGGAACATTTCCTGACAGCTGCCTATTCATTTCAATGGGCAGGGTGTTTTGGGAGCGGTATACACTGCTCCCGCACTGCCCCAAAGATGCTGCTTGCAGGATATTTTTTCCCGTCCTGCAAGCACACCCCTCCCCCCCCCAGAGTGAAAGCACTCAGGCTTTCACACTGGGATGGTTTGAGAGGTGCTTTTCAGACGCCTCTCAAACCATCATTGCTCATGATTTCAGAGCCACAGCAATGACCATTACCCGTGTTCCCCCATAGCAAGCTGCTTGCTATGGAGGGTACGCAGAGGAGTGGACAGCGCCAGCAAGGAACCACAGAAAAAGAAGTAAGGAGGAGCTTTGTGCAGTGCTGGTAAATATATATATATATATATACATAAAATATGTTTTGCAGGAAAAACTGAGCATTTACAATCACTTTAAAAGGGCTAAGATTTGCACAGGAAGTTTAGTGAATTTCTGGCAGTATCAACTGGTGTTCTTTTTTGTTGTTGTTGTACTTAACCACTTCCCACCCATAAACGGCCGGGTGGGCGCTCTCTCCTTCTGAGTGGAGGTTCAGGAACGCAGTGGCGCGATCCCGATGTGCTCGTGTAACCCGGATATGGCGCATCACCAATCAGCAGGAGGGCTCTGTGATTGGCCCTCCTGATCACATGACGGCTGTGTCCAATCACAGCCCTCATGTGATGTAAACAAAGAGCCGGTTGCTAGGCAATCGGCTCTCCTCTCCTCACACAGAAGTCGTCGGAGAGGAGAGGGGATCACTGTAGTTTTTTTTCCAAATTTCCGCTCTTTTTTCGCTTATATCCCAAAACCAGGGCTGGATTAACGTAGGGGCTATTGGAGCTGCAGCTCCAGGCCCCTACCTTAATATAGGCCCAGCCACTCAAAAAAGGACATGGAAAGCAATGGGTCAACGCGAAGAGATCTCCCTTGACGGGCCCTGCATTCCACATGCACCGCCGGGGAAGGATGGTGGGATTTATAATGGGCACTGCATGAGCAGTCCTAACAGAAGCCTGGGGCATGCCAATGCAGGGCTCTTACAGAAGTCTGGGGCTTCCATAGTGTTAGGCCTGCACAGCTGCACTCTTTCAGCTCAGAGTGCACACCAATGCACGGCCCTTACAGAAACTTGGCAAATCAAATGCCAGGCTTCCCTAGTGTTGTGCCTGTGCAGCTGCGCACTTTTGAGTTTGGGCGCATGCCAGCACAGGCTCTTGGAAAGCAGAAGGGTGCCCAGTAAAAGGCCCACCAAAATCCTCAGCACCAAGCACATGATGCTCTTAATCCGGCCCTGCCCAAAACATCCCCAAAAATTTAAAAGGGAGTCGTGAATAAATACCACCAAAAGAAAGCTCTATTTAAGCGAACAAAATGATAAAAATTTAATTTGGGTACAGAATAGCATGACCGCGCAATTGTCATTGAAAGTGCGAGAACGCTGAAAGCTGAAAATTGGTCTGGACAGGAAGGGGGCGAAAGTGCCCAGTATTGTAGTGGTTAAAGCTCTTTCAATGGTATATTTATCAAACCAAAAGAGAGCAAATGACAGAAGCGAATTGTTAGAGATTACATACATTTTATTATATTCATTAAAGTGGTTGTTAAGCCACACAATAACCTTGCAACAATCCCGTCTGCTATGTTAAATAATGTCCCCAGTGCATTAAAAAAAAAAAATGCAGATGTGTACCTAATTTTAGAGCTCCGATCGGAGGTCACGTGACGGACCGCCCCTTTCTCCTCTCTCGAGTTGACAGCAAAGCAGGCGGGGCTGAGAAAACCCCACTGACGTCAGCCAGGCGGAGCAGAGGAGAGAGGCGGCTGGTCAAGTGAGCGCTGATCGGCGCTCTGAGATGAGATACACAGCGGCATTTAAAAAAAAAAAGCACTGGGGACATTATTTAATAAAGTAAAGGGGATTGTAGCGAGGTTATTGTATTATGATAGCAACAGGAGGGGAGTGCTGGGGAGTGTACGGAGCTGAGAGGCAGGGAGGGAGGGGGGAGAGCAGAGAGGAGAGCTGCGGATGACAGAGGCATGTAAACTGACCACGATGTCAGGGCTTAGCAGCCAGATATTCTGTGGTCAGTTTACAGGGAAGAGAGCAGAACCAGTCAGGATCAGCCAAGTATTTCAGCTGATACAGGGCGCCAAATTTCACAGCACAAGCACTGTGCTGTATACAATTGTTTTAAGGAAACAGGATCAATTTTTTCTATCTAACACTGCAATTTGAACAGTCTTCATTCAGGAGGCTGATGTTCAATTAGAAGAGTTTGTTAATAAAATGGCCTTAAGCCCATAACAAAAGCTGACTGTATATGAAATTTTCATTTAGGGCATGTCATTCAAAGTCTGGTTACACTCTCCACATCCTGAAAAGCGTCTGTTGTATTGTCTCATGATGGATTCTCATTAAAAAGAATTTGGAAAAGGCGGATGTACGTATCCTTGGCATGGCATTATTTATCATAGCACGCAGTGCATTCTTGTGGAGAAAGATGAAGAGCAGAAACACATTGCTATAAATGGTTTCTTTCATTCAGAATTTCCAGGTATCTTCCATCTATAGCCAGAGCAATGAAAAAACATTAGTCTACTGAGCTGATAGGACTCCATGCCTGGCTGACACTACAATGTAATGCACTCCATTAATATCATTATTGTGATTTGTGCAACAGTGTGAGCTAATGCTTAGCATCCTATAGGATCTATAGAAAATAACCACACACCAAAATGTTCATATATTATTTTCATTATTTCATATTATCTTGTTTATTCATAGCATCTCTCAAGGTAGACTGCAGTTTATGAATGGCAACTTTTTTAATGGAATTTTTTATGGGGAATCATTAAGAGTGTGGTCTCAGTAGCTCAAAGTGGGCCACGCATCATATATATTTTTCATGTTAAATACATGTATGCTAAGGAATGTATAAGTAAAATGTAGGTAGTGGGACAGTACAGTGCTCTGTCATGGAATGGAAAGTGTTTAAGTATGCTGCTGGTAAGAGCAAGATTAAAGTGAACCGGTTATGCCACATGTGGGTACAGCACACATTCACTTTAGAGAGGTTGTAAACCCTAAAAAATAAAATAAAATAAAAAACCTGTAAGACAAAGGCATAATGCGCTAGTATGCATCGCATATTAACTCATTATGAAATACTTACCTTAGAACAAAGGCTTGCAGCACACCACTGAGATGGCTGACATCTTCCCCGTTGTTTCTTCCGGGTTTGCGGACAATGTGATTGCCCGGAGCTGCAATGACGTCACTCCCCCGCATGCATGTTGAAGCCACCGGTCACGGCACAGGGCCTTGAAGAAATGGCATGAGCGGTGTATATAGTAAATATCTCCTAAACGGTGCAAGTTTAGGAGATATTTGCAGTACCTATAGGTAAGCCCTATTATAGGCTTACCTGTAGGTACAATTACGGACTGCCCACCGTCATTTTACGTTGTCTGTTTGAAGAGGAGTATTGTTTTTATGGCAGCAGCTAGCTGCCATAACCCCAGTATACTCTTCTTCAGTGAGCGGTCTGGTTTAAGATAAAAGTGGTCTCTGCAGCGGATTCGCCGCAAGATTACTTTTATCGGTGGCGGGAGAGGGGCCCCCCTCCCGTCACGCTCTGGTGCCCTCTGCCGCTTACCGGGGCCATCGGCTGTGGTGGAGGCGATTGGATATTCACCCTTGCTGGGCATAGAGATGAGTGAGCTGAAGATGGCCCACACCCATCTCCATAACAATGCAGGGCTTAAGTGACGTCAAAACGTCACTTCCACCCACAGCTCTTAAAGGGCCATTTAAAAAAATAAATACGTTTTTAAATGACAATTTTTATTTATTTATTTTTTATTGCATTTTAGTCTAAATATGAGATCTGAGGTATTTTTGACCCCAGATCTCATATTTAAGAGATCATGTCATGCTTTTTTCTATTACAAGGCATATTTACATTCATTGTAATAGAAATAAAAGTGAGAATTTTTTTTTTTTTTTTTTTTTAAACAGTGTAAAAATAATAAATAAAAGGTAAAATAAATAAGATTATTTTTTTTAAACACGCCCAAGCTCGCGTGCAGAAACAAACGCATATGTGAGTAGCGCCCGCATATGAAAACTGTGTTCAGACCACACGTGAGGTTTCGCCGCGAACGGTAGAACGAGAACAATAATTCTAGCCCTAGACCTCCTCTGTAACTCAAAACATGCAACCTGTAGAATTTTTTAAACGTCACCTATGGAGATTTTTATGGGTAAAAAAAGGGTTTGTTGCCATTCCACAAGCGGGCGCAATTTTGAAGCATCATATGTTGGGTATCAATTTACTCAGCGTTACATTATCTTTCATATACATATATATATATATATATATATATATATATATATATATATATATATATATATAAAAATTGGGCTAACTTTACTGTTGTCTTATTTTTTAATTCAAAAAGGTATATTTTTTTTCCAAAAAAAGTGCGCTAATAAGGTGTGACAGAAAGTATTTCAACGACCGCCATTTTATTCTCTAGGGTGTTAGAAAAAAATGTATAATGTTTGGGGGGTCTAAGCATTTTCTAGCAAAAAAAAAAAGTTTTTAACTCGTAAACAACAAATCTCAGAAAGAGTCCTTAAGTGGTTAAACAGGAAGACTTTACTTAGGACTGTATGTGGCAAAGCTGTGTCATTTATATGACTGGACAACAAAAACCTCCAAAATCACATGAAAAATCTTACACTCAAGTGTGCATTCAGGCTTGTTCTTCAGGGTGCTGTATGCTACGTTTAGACAGCCTGGACACTGATAACTGCTACTGGGAGCACAAACATAGATACTCAGCACACAACTAAGGTTCAGTATCAAAGAGCAAACAAGGCTAGTGGTAAATGAACCCAATATATTGAAACTTTAATGTCCTGTACACACGGTCGGACTTTCCGATGGAAAATGTGCGCTCGGATCGCGTTGTTGGAAAATCTGATCGTGGGGTCCATCTGACTTTTTCCATCTGAATTTCTGACACACAAAGTTTGAGAGCTGGATCAAACATTTTCCGACAACAAAATCCAATCGTTTAAAGTCTGATCGTGTGTAGACAATTCCGACAGACAAAGTGCCACGCATGCTCAGAATAAATTACGAAACAAAAACAATTGGCTTCTGCCCTCTTTATTGTCCCATCTTGTACTTCACCTCGTTCTGAATGATTGGATGTTCCGTCAACTTTGTGCGACTGTGTGTATGCAAGACAAGTTTGGGCCAAAATCCATTGGAAAAAAATCTGACGGATTTTGTCGTCGGAATGTCTGACTGTGTGTACAGGGCATAACAGTACATAATGAGTAAGTAAGGATTAGATCACTCACCGTTCACTAGATAATATGATCACTAGGCTATAGCAGAATAGAATGGAGTTCTATGCAGCTAAATTAGAGTAAAAATGATCATTTACAAAATCAGCAAAAAGTAATGACATTAGAAAACAATTAAAGCAATGATAATCAGTATCTTGATAACTCCTTTATAATCAGTAAGCTATATCCACTCTAGAGGGCTCTCTATATGAATGGCAGCGATGAAAGTTCCCTAAAGACTCCCTAAAAAGATGCCTATTACTATAGACGACAGGTAAAGTTGTAAAGCAGCTATTTGAGTGAGCAGTCTTTAGCCTTAGTTGTTCAGTCAGCTAGCATTGGGGCCCAGTTATTATGGAGGTGCAAATGAGAGTAGAGTCCCAGTAAAGTCTGCATGCAGGAAATAATGCTGCTAGTTAGATTGCCAATCCCCACATGCTCAGGCTCTGCTAGCAGCAGTATGTTAATGGAAGCAAAATCCTCTCACCAGTTCCAGCAATATAACAACAGGGGTACCACTGTTCAGATGTCAGCTAATTTATGGAGCCAGTTTGTAGCAGGTTGATGTGCATACAGGAGCAGCGATGTGCACATCTCAGTCCCCTCACAGCAAAAGGAGATCCCTCGGTATTCAGCCTGTGAAAATACAGCACTCTATCTCTTTTTACCCGCTTTGCATTGCAAATTGTAGTTCAAAAGTCAATTAACGGGCCATAGTAAAGATTTTTACATGAACTTATATACATATACTTTTATCTCTCATGATTCAATGCTACCAACCATCAAGCCTGTTCAGCTCCTTCTGCTTGTCAGCTCTCCTTGGGGGATGGAGGTGATGTAGTCTTAATCCATTCAGCTGAAATTGGAGTGGAGGCACAGAAAGCTCTGCAACACTGTGTCCTAAATCACTCTCTGACTCTAGCCAAGCACCTGGCTACACCAAGAACAAAAATTTAATGTTTTTCATCTTACCATTCTTTATTTGTGATAGCTGCATTCATCTGCTTTTTCAGGCCTTTTCCCCTTCTTTCATCTGGTGACCCTACCAGTAACACACTTCCTGCCCTAGGGTGACAACATTTAATTACCATACTGTATCTATGTAGACTACCCAATAGACTTGTGATGAGAACAAGCACAAGAAAAATCAGCGCTCCACACACAATGGAAATAGAAAAGTCCATAAAGTCCACACCAGCTGATGATCAGGAAATTGGGATGATGGATAAAACATATACTCTGTCCTACAGCTCAAAGCCAATGAATATGGGGAATCTCTCATAAACATGCAGAAAAGAGCAGAGAAGGGTGCCAGCTTAGTATATGGATAACATCAACACTTTAATAACAGTATCACTTACATCAGAGAAACCTGTAGTCTGCTGCAAGTGTAAGAGTGGCATGCATCACAGCTCACAACAATCTGGAAGGGCCGATGGCAGCTACAGGATGGCAGATCGGTGGCCCCTTTCCTCTCACTCTCGGCACTAACAGGAAAGCAGACAGGGGAACGTGACAGGTGGAGGTGGTGGGCCGCAATGCGTTTCCAAGGCCCCGCCTCCTTTGTCAAGCAGGCAAATGTATCTAAATAGAAGCAGTGTTGTCATCCAAGGACAGGACGACAGAACACCTCCCCCTCAGATCCTCTCCAAAACATAATGGAAGGTGCTTTGTAGTCCACAAGATACTTTGGAACAAAGAGTGCAGCACAGGTAGGAGCACAGCAAGTTGTCAGCTCACAAGATCTCTGGCAGGATCAACATATATAGCAACATGCCTTCAATGGTATAGTTTACAGACATGTTTTGGGTTTATATACACTTTAACCACTTCCCGACCAGCGCACGACGATATACGTCGACAGAATGGCACGGGCAGGCATATTGGCGTACAGGTACGTCCAATATTCGATGCCGCCCTGCCATCGGGAGCGCGCCGCCGGCGGTGGTCAGGACCCCCGTGAGTCCGGTCGCGGGACCCGCGGACTCGATTGCCGCGGGCATCCCCGCGATCGTCTCACGGAGCGGCCGAATGGAGGAAATGCTGTGTAAACAACATTTTTCCATTCTGCCTAGCAACTAGTGACGCTGATCTCTGCTCCATGTGATTGGAGCAGAGATCAATGTACACTAAATGAAAGCCCAACCCCCCCACAGTTAGTAACACACCCCTAGGAACACTTAACCCCTACACTGCCACCCACTGGTTAACCCTTTCACTGCCAGTGTCATTTACACAGGAATCACTGCATTTATATAGCAGTGATTACTGTATAAATGACAATGGTCCCAAAAATGTGTCAAAAATGTCCGATGGGTCCCCGACAATGTCGCAGTCACAATAAACATCGCAGATCGCCGCCATTACTAGTAAAAAAAAAAAATAATAAAAAATTATTAATAAAAATGCTATAAAACTATCCCTATTTTGTAAACGCTATAATTTTTGCGCAAACCAATCAATAATCGCTTATTGCGATTTTTTTTACCAAAAATATGTAGAAGAATACGTATCGGCCTAAATTGAGGGAAAAAAAAGTTTTTTTATATATTTTTGGGGGATATTTATTATAACAAAAAGTAAAAAATAATGCGTTTTTTTCAAAATTGTCGCTCTATTTTTGTTTATAGCGCAAAAAATAAAAACCGCAGGGGTGATCAAATACCACCAAAAGAAAGCTCTATTTGTGAGAAAAAAAGGACGTCAATTTTGTTTGGGAGCCACGTCGCACGACCGCGCAATTGTCAGTTAAAGCGACGCAATGCCGAATCGCAAAAAGTGGTCTGGTCTTTGACCAGCAAATTGGTCCGGTCTGAAAGTGGTTAAGTCTCAAGTAACAACACTGTGTCCTTAAGCAGCCAATTGGTGGGCACCATCAGTGTCTCATTGGAGCAAAGTGAGAGAATCACATGCTTCTACCTTTAGTGCATAGCATTTTTTTCCTTTCTTAGTGGATGAAAGGAGTGTCAGGTGAAGGAAGGGAAGATGAGCATACATTAGTTAGTCAGGCTGCTTTTCAAGTGGTCATGTTGCTTTTCTCAGCATGGTTTCCTTGATGCCCATTTGGGTGTACCGTATAGAGATGAGACAGTGTGGGTGCATCTTGTCCTCTCTCCAAGTCCCCTCTGCACTAACATACAGTATATGGCTCTCTTGTGAAACTCTCCCTCTTGCTTTTGCCATTTATACTATTCATTCTGTGAATAATAAAATACAATAAAAAAGATTGTAGTCATTCGTTCCCTAAGCAAAATTAAAATACCATGAATATCAAAAGATGTGAAAATGGCACACCCAAAAAATATATTTTCTTTCCAAAATATTATGGAACACACATGTGTGGCAACATCATTAGAAAAAAAAAATCATTTTAAAGGGAATATGCATTGGTTTTGCACACAACCAAATGAACCATCACAAATATGTCTCCCTCTATGAACAGCCTGTCAAAAAAAGTATTTTAGTTTTAGGTTTCTTATCTTAAGGTGTAAGTTTACAGGTATTGATGGCTCATCATCGGTGGCTCATCTAAAGTTTCAATCAGAACATTTCATAAAGTTTAAAACAGCTGAATGCAATTTGGAATAAATAGCTGTATAATATTAGGCTATATTTGCATTATGCACCAGCTGGTCTGGATGTGCATCTGGCTGTTGGGGCCCACTGTAATGAAATTAGGATTAGTCATCTTATTTTTGGGAAATGTGATAGAACTAAAAATTTCACAGAACTTCTAAAACCAAAGTTCCTTTTTAAAGCAGTACTTCTAGCTATAAGTCCCTGGCACCGCTATAAACCAAACCATGTGATCACTGTGTCAGAGCTGGATCTGACATGGCTTTGTTGATAAAGAAAGCCATGTCAGACCTAACTCTGACACAGTGATCACATGGTTTGGTTTATAAACAAAGGGTTATCTTTACTGTTATGGTAAAGTTAGAGTCAGAATGAATCCCAAAATTACAACCCTTTACGGCCAGCCATATGCGCAGCACAGAGGTGTGCCTTTTTCTGTGCTGATACATACCCGTAAATGCATCGTTCTCAATCACATATTGAGGATCAGGAAATAGTAAGACAAGCTCCTAATCACATGATCACCGTGACGGTCAGTCATAGTGATCACCTGATGGAGAAGCCTTTGAAATGCCTCTTGGGTTAAGATTTTTTAAAGGCCAACCTGAAGAGGTTGATGAGAATTGTGTGTGCAGCACTTCTTTTCATCTACGGATTCTCAAGATGAAAATGTGGCAGGTCTCAGTGACATTGAGTCTCCTGGCATCTATTGTTCTCAGTGATACATCTGCCTGTGTATGGCTAGCCTAAAGTATAATATCTCCTAGTTTAAACAAAACTGAACCATCTGTAATTGTATTTTTCCGTCTGATAATCATCATTTAATCTATATTTACACAGATATCATATTTTAATAAAACTTAATTACTCTTGCCTGAAGTACTGTCAGGCTACACAGCCCACACTTTTATTATTAAGAATTTTCTTCATTAGGAAGTGACTTAAAATATCATGAACTTCTACATTAATTGTGTATGTTCTGCTCAAACATGACATTAATGATTTGGGGGAACCATGTCATCTGCTAGTGTTGGTCCACTGTGTTTTTATCAAGTCCAACGTCAGCACAGCCCTCTACCAGGAAATTTGAGAGCACTTCATGCTTTCCTCTGCTGACCAGCTTTATGGAGATGCTGATTTCATTTTCTAGCAGGGCTTGGCACCTGCCCACTAGAGACGGTTCGCCCGGCGGTCGGTTCGCGGCGAACTTTGCTCGTTCGCGATTCTGGACTTCTGGCGCTGTTCGCGGAGGACATATTCGTTTACATTGTGAAGAAATTTGACCCATGACACATCAATCATGGGGTACAGGACAGCCAATTGAGACATTTCAGCACATGGACATACCCCCTACCTTTTAAATAGACCTGATCTGGTGGCCATTTTACATTCTGTCTTTTGTCAGTGTAGGGAAAGGACGCTGTGTGGAGCAGGGACAGTCAGTCTGTTACTATTAGGTCCACAAAAGTCCTTTTAAGGACTGGTATAGGTGTACAGTATATAGGGTTGTAATACACTTATAATATACTTTCTTTCAAATATAGAAAGCATATTATAGTGCACTGCAGTGCTGCTGACCGATTCTGCAGCTGTCGTTTCTCAGTGTAGGGACAGTTTGGTGTTTGGAGCAGGGACAGTCTGCAATTCACTAGCTACTATCTAGCTACTATTAGGTCCACAAAGGTCCTTTTAAGGACTGGTATAGGTGTACTATTTGGTGTGCAGTATATAGGGGTGTAATACACGTATAAAATACTTTCAAATATAGAAAGCCTAGTTTAGTGCATTTCCACTGTGCAGCATTGTGACTGCTGAGCGGTTCTGCAGCGATACTACAAAGAGTGACAAACGCAATTAGAAAAAAGTATTATAACTGGTGTGATAGATCAGTGGCCCCCCAAAACGACAGATTGAAGAGGGATGTTATATACCTTCTTCCACATATACTGCACTTCTCTAGAGACTTTTGTCACAGGGTCATTTAAAAAATGAAAGGCAGAGGAAGAGGCAGGCCCTTCCGCAGGGGTGGTAGGGGTAGGGCAGGAGCAACAGGCTTGAGCCAAAGTGGGAAATTGCAGAAGTGCTCTCTATCTCGGTGCTGGTGTCAGTGCTCTCTATCTCGGTGCTGGTGTCAGTGCTCTCTATCTCGGTGCTGGTGTCAGTGCTCTCTATCTCGGTGCTGGTGCCAGTGCTCTCTATCTGGGTGCTGGTGTCGGTGCTCTCTATCACGGTGCTGGTGTCAGTGCTCTCTATCTCGGTGCTGGTGTCAGTGCTCTCTATCTCGGTGCTGGTGTCAGTGCTCTCTATCTCGGTGCTGGTGTCAGTGCTCTCGATCACTGTGCTGGTGTGGTGTCAGTGCTCTCTATCACGGTGCTGGTGGTGTCAGTGCTCTCTATCTCGGTGCTGGTGTCAGTGCTCTCTATCACGGTGCTGGTGTCAGTGCTCTCTATCTCGGTGCTGGTGTGGTGTCAATGCTCTCTATCTCGGTGCTGGTGTCAGTGCTCTCTATCACGGTGCTGGTGTCAGTGCTCTCTATCTCGGTGCTGGTGTGGTGTCAGTGCTCTCTATCACAGTGCTCTCTATCACGGTACTGGTGTCATTGCTCTCTATTTCGGTGCTGGCCTCAGTGCTCTCTATCTTGGGGCTGGTGTCAGTGCTCAGTCTCTATCGCAGTGCTGGTGTCAGTGTTCTATCTCAGTGCTGGTGTCAGTGTTCTATCTCAGTGCTGGTGTCAATGAGGGAGATAGCAGCGGAGAAGCCAATCAGCAGGCAGTGCCAGCACCATGGCTGAGGATCAGCACTGGACTAGCACCTCCGGACCACCGCAGTGGAGTCCTGCATAGGTGGGGGTAAGGGCCGGGCAGAGGGAGGGGTCAGGGGCTCAAGCACAGGTTGGCACACTGGGACACTGGCACAGGACTGCGCTGCCCTGACTGTGGCACTGATCATCTCCTGCACCCCCTTCATAGCCTGGCCTGACCTTGCCTCTCCTCCATGGCCTTCATGCGCTCCTGAATTGACAAAATTTCACAGATAAAAAAAGAATACTTGTCGTTGTCAATCCCAGATTCACTTAATACTTCTGGTATGTCAGTGTCCATGTTGTGGGACTATGTGTGCACAGTTAGTAAGTATTTTGTGGCTGAAAATATGACCTTGTGGTTCGCGAACATTTGGGCACGTTCGTCCATCACTACTGCCCACACTGCCAAAAGTACCAATACCTGGTTTAATGACCATGGTATCACTGTGCTTGGTTGGCCAGCAAACTTACCTGACCTAAACACCATAGAGAATCTGTTGAGTGTTGTCAAGAGGAAGATGAGAGACACCAGACCCAACAATGCAGACGAGCTGAAGGCCACTATCAAAACAACCTGGGCTTCCATAACACCTCAGCAGAGCCCAAGGCTGATCGCCTCCATGCCACCCTGCATTGATGCAGTAATTCATGCAAAAGGAGCCCCGACCAAGTATTGAGTGCATACTATATTGTACATGGACATACTTTTCAGTAAGCCAACATTTCATTATTAAAAATTGTTTTTTATTGGTCTTCTGTAATATTCAAAATTTCTGAGATGCAGAACTTTGGGTTTTAGCTGTAGCTAGTTAGCTGTAAGCCATAATCATCAAAATTAAAAGCGAGAAATGCTTGAAATATATCACTCTGTGTGTAACGCATTTATGTAACATACCACATGAGTTTCACTTTTTGAATTGAATTACTAAAAAAATTAACTTTTTGATGATGTTCTAATTTCATGAGATGTACCTGTATAGATAAAAAAAAATGAAACAAAACAAGTGCAATGCTACTCCTTAACCACTTCAGCCCTGGAAGAATTGACCCCCTTCCTGAATTCACAATTTTTTACGATACAGCACTGCGTTTAACTGACAATTGTTCAGTTGTGCGACGCTGTACTCAAACAAAATTGACGTCCTTTTTTCCCCACAAATATAATAAATACATTTATTTTTTGTGCTATAAGCAAAAAAAGAGTGACAATTAAAAAAAAAAAACACAATATTTTTTACTTTTTGCTATAATAAATATCCCAAATTTAAAAAAATATATATTTTTTCCTCAGTTTAGGACAATATGTATTCTTCTACATATTTTTGGAAAGAAAAATCGCAATATAGCACCTACAAAATAGGTATTTTGATTTATGCTGTTTTTATTATAATTTTTTTTTACTAATAATGGCAGCGATCTGCGATTCTTTTTTTATTGAGACTGCGACATTGTGGCAGACAGATCGGACACTTTTGAGACTTTTTTGAATTCATTGAAATTTATAGAACGATCAGTGCTATAAATAGCCACTGACTACTGTATAAATATCACTGTCAGGGAAGGGGTTAACACTAGGGGGCGCTCAAGAGGTTAAATGTGTTCCCTGACTGTGTGTTCTAACTGTGAGGGGGTGGGACTCACTGGGGGAGGAGACCGATTGGTGTTCCTATATACTAGGAACACAGAATCTGTCTCCTCTCCCCGGACAGGACGTGGGTCTGTGTGTCTACACACACAGATCCATGTTCCTGCTCTGTCAGGACCGATCGCAGATGCCTGGCGGACATTGTAGCCACTGGGCACGCGCTCCCCTATGCTGGCAGGAAGCGGAGGCCAACATATGACGCCTGCCCAAGATGGGAGATCCCATCTGTGGACGTCATTAGACAATACGCGGGTAATGAAATGGTTAAAGGGTAGGTTCACTTTTACAGAAAAATCTGTAAGGTGAACTTACACAGGAGCCCCTCCTCATCCCCTCCGGTCCCGCTGACCTGGAGTGCGGCGATCTGTTCTGACACCTCGTATAGCCGCCTCACTGGTCCAGGGCTGAGAAATCCCCTCGACTTAATCTTCAAAATGTCGTCAGGAGGTACGTTTAGGAGCATTCTAATTGGTCGGTGCCTTCACATGGGCGGCACGACCAATCAGAACCCGCGTAGCCCGTCCTGTCACCACAAGCGAAGAGGAGAGAAGGCCACTGGGATTTAAGATCCCCTGACTGGTGAAGCGGTGATACGATGTGTCAGAACGGACGATTGCCGCTCTCCACGTTAGCATGATCAGGTGCGATGAGGACTGGGTCCAGTGTAAGTTTACCTTACAGATTTCCTTTTAAAACACTTTAAAAATAAAAATGATTTAACTGCTTTTTTTATTTTGTGCATTAAGGGTTGTATTTTAATGTAGTTGTATTTTAATAAAAGGATAAAAATGGTAAAGCATTATGCAGTTCATTTATTTTTTATTTAGCAGTTTACTCTGAGAACTGCAGAACAATAGATGGAAATTGCTGTATAACAGAGAATCTGACATGAAGTGTTTGTTAATCCAACAGTTCATATTCCTGATATACTCCGGCTGTACCATGTACTTGTATGAGAAAGAATCCTCTCTTTGTATTGCTTCCTTTGTGTGAAACCCTGGTGTTACTGCCAGTACACTTAGGCCGCGTACACACGCGGGGACTGTTCGCCCAACTTTGTCCGTCAAACAGTTTCGGCAAACAGTCCGCTCAAAATTAGCATGGACGGACATGGCCACACACGACGAACGAACAGTTTGCTGAAACCGTGCGCGATGACGTGAACGGCACGTACGACGGGACGAAAAATACGACGTCCTATACACTGCATTATAACTTTCGGCGTGTAAATCCTTTCTGAGCATGCGCGGAACTTAGTTTGACGAACAAGCCTACACACGAGGGGACTGTTCGCTGAAACAAAGTTTCAGCGGACAGTTTTTCGGAATTTCCGAAAAACCTTGTTCAGCGGACTGTTCGCTGAAACTGTCCGCTGAAAGCCCACACACGGGCGGACTGACAAAGTTGGCCGAACAGTCCCCGCGTGTGTACGCGGCCTTACTTTCCTATTAAAAACTGACCACAATATGCAAGAGAGCACACCATGGTCACAGTTCTCTAGCTATACTGGGAACTCAGCCTGCTCTCCTCCAATGATCAGACTCGTCCTGACATGCCTCCACTGCACAGGGAAGCTCAGTGTGCTGCTGCTTCTCCCCCCCCCCCCCCCCCCAACTCTTATACAGCTGAGAACAGAGGGAATGCAATCACTTATAAAAAAAGGGGGAAAGGGTATTTATACAGTTTTTTTTTATCTCCATACACATTTGTTTGCCTTTCATTGTTATTTTAAACTGAATGGATTGTTTTATTATTATTATTATTATACAGGATTTGTATAGCGACGACAGTTTGCACAACACTTTACAACATCGGGGAAGACAGTACAATTAAAATGCAATTCAATACAGAAAGGATCAGAGGGCCCTGCTCGTTAGAGCTTACAATCTAGAAGGCTGAGTCAAGTGGAACAAAGGGTAGAAGCTGTAGGGGATGATCAGATGGACAAAATGAAAATACAGTTGTTAGGTGCGGGTAGGATAGGCTTCTCTGAAGAGAAGGGTTTTCAGGGATTGTATAAAAGCCAATAGAGTGGGAGATAGATGGATAGATTGGGGTAAGAGTTCCATAGGCTTGGAGAGGCTGTGGAAAAGTCCTGGAGACGAGCATGGGAGGAGGTGATCAGTGAGCTAGAGAGCAGGAGGTCTTAGGAAGAACGAAGAGAACAATTAGCTTGGTATTTTGAGACTAAGTCAGTGATGTAGCTGGGGGCAGAGTTGTGGATTGCTTTGTAGGTAGTTATTAGTATTTTGAATTTAATTATTTGGGTGAGCGGAAGCCAGTGGAGAGATTGACAGAGAGGAGTAGCAGAGACAGAGCGGTTGGTAAGGTGGATGAGTCTGGCAGCAGCATTCATGATGGACTGAAGGGGGGATAGAGTATGCAGAGGTAGGCCAAAGAGGAGGGAGTTGCAGTAATCAAGGCGAGAGATAACCAGGGAGTGAATTAAGAGCTTTGTTGTGTTATTGGTTAGAAAGGGGCGTATTTTGGAGATGTTGAGGCGGTGAGATTTGGACAGTGATTGGACGTGCGGCTTAAAGGAGAGTTCAGAGTCCAGGACTACTCCTAGGACCTTGGCGTGTGGGGATGGGCTGATAGTTGTGCCATCAATTTTGACAGAGAGATCAGGGGAAGTGGCACGTGGGGGAGGAAAAATTATAAGTTCAGTTTTAGACATCCAGATTGATATATCTGATATTAAAATAGTGATACGTGAGGAGACTGAAGGAATGAGATGAGGGGTAAAGAAATAGTTTTGAGTGTCGTTAGTGTAGAGATGGTATTGGAAGCCATGAGAGGCTATCAGCTGACCCGGGGAGGATTGAAAATAGGAGAGGTCCAAGGACAGAACCTCAGGGGACCCCAACAGAGAAAGGAGATGAGAGGAGGAAGTAGAGTTGTAGGTAACACTAAAGGTGTAGTTAAATTTGTAGTTAGAGAACCAACAAATTGTACAGTCATGGAGACCAAAGGCATGGAGTTTGAGGAGGAGGGGGTGGTCAACAGTATCAAAGGCAGCAAAGAGGGCCAGGAGTAGGAGTACGGAATAGTATCCCTTCGTTTTGGCCGTTAGTAGATCGTTTGTTAGTTTTAGGAGAGCAGTTTCTGTGGAATGTTGAGGACGAAATCCAGACTGAAGGGGATCAAGAGGGCTATTATCAGCAAGGTGGATGCTCATTCAGTTTTAGACTAGAGGTTCAAGGAATTTGGATAAAAAGGGGAGCAAGGTGATGGCGTTCGCAAGTAATTTAGCAACCCCGTCTATAGTGGTGGGATTGAAAGAGGGAAGCAATGATTGTACCTGTGGACATGAGATGTAAAACATGGAGGCTATCTGAACAGTAGAGATCTCCTTGCAAATTGTATTAATCTTCTGTTTGAAGTGATTGGCGAACTCCTGGGCAGTAAGTGAGTTATTTTACAAGGTGATCGTTTACAATCACTTTGAAGGGGATACATGTGACTTATGATCTAACATTTGTTGTAGGCCATAAGATAAGGGGAGACCACAGCTGGCGTTTTTGGTACATGGTGCACCCACATCTCGGCAATCACCTGGACACATCACAGGTCCCAGATGATTTCCCGTCCAGTCACAGTACGCAGAGAGGCTTGTGCATGCGCAGTACGTGCCCCGCTGTGAAGCCACAGCCGGGTACCCACAGTGACAATGCCGGCGCCGCAGAGAGGAGGGGGGACGAGCGGGGCCTCATTCCTACGCATTGTGGACCCCAGGACAGGTAAGTGTCCGAATTATTAAAAGTCAGCAGCTGCAGTATTTGTAGCTGCTGAATTAATTTTTTTTTTTTATTGAAACTCCGCTTTAACTATCACCAACGGCCTAATTTTGCTTTCCCCTTTGACTCCAATGCATTCTTCTGAATGGGACAGTTCTGCAAAATTGGTTGACTTTTTGCTGACTAGATTTTCTCATGCATGGAAAAATAATAAATTAAAAATATAGTTAAATTGACACTAAACAATATCCTTATGCTCCAAAAATGAGGCTGCACTGATGGGCACTGATGAACTGCATTAATGAACACTCTACTGCCCCATACACACGGTCGGATTTTCCTTTGGAAAATGTTCGATGAGACCTTGTTGGCGGAAATTCCGACCATGTGTAGGCTCCATCACACATTTTCCATTGGAATTTCCATCACACAAAATTTGAGATCTGGATCTCGATTGTGTGTACACAAAGTTCCACGCATGCTCAGCATCAAGCAGAAGAGCCGCACTGGCCATTGAACTTAATTTTTCTCGGCTCATCGTACGCGTTGTACATCACCGCGTTTTTGACGTTCGGGATTTTCGACCAACTTTGTGTGACCGTATGTATACAAGACACGTTTGAGCCAACATCCGTCGGAAAAAAAACATGGATTTTGTTGTCGGAAAATCCTATCATGTGTACAGGGTATTAGGCCATTGACGGGCACTGATGAGGCTGCACTGATCAAGTTGTTGTTAATATTTTTTTATTTTATTTAATTCTGCATAAAACATTTAACAGTTTAATTTCATTATATAATTTACGAGGGCGTGTTTAGGGGTAGGACAGGGGAGGGGTTGAGTGGGGTAACTGGCGGCGAGTAACTCTTAAGGCCTGGCTAGTAGCTCAGGACTTGAATATTTGAGCCCTGCTCTATAGTCCATCTCAGAAGTGAGCAAGAGAGGTTGGCTACGTTTCTACATATAGTGGGACCACGGAAAGCGAACATAGCCACCATTTATCAGGACGTCAGATCACTGTAGCAAAAAAAAAAAACATAACGTGGCCTATATATGAGTGTGTTGAGAAGAATATTTCTTATTGCCTGTTATCAACCAAACAGCTTTACATTGTCATTTCTACAGCACTTGTTTTTAAAATGTTGCAGTGCTTTTGATTGGTTTAACATAGCAGATCAAAAAATTTTGTTGTTAGCAAACTTTCCTTTTCTCAGATTTTTTTTTTTTTTTTTTTTTTTAATCAGGACTATTTTATTTAGGTCTGGCTTACTTTTATTGCTTGAACTTACCCACTTGTATAGTTGTTGGCCTGTTGTGTAGACAATTTCTTTGCCTGGAGCTGTTTTCTAATTAACAGAAATGTCCCTTTTTTTTGGGCTATCAGCAAAAAAAAAAAATGTGATTACCTCCTCTTTTACAGCAGCTGTGTCATAGTACAGAATGCAAGGTGTATTTGTTAAGTGATAATATGTTTTTTTTTGTTTGTTACATGCTAGAGCATTTCACAAGTATATATTCCAGTGTGTAGGCTTATAGGAGTGGTGACACAAGTAATGATGATAATTTATACAGTACGTCCATACCTAATTTTGAAATAAGAATGTCTCAGCCTTCACACTTCTCCTATCTTCCTTCTGTACTTATCTTGTCAGTTGGAAATGTTCTGACAGCATCTCTTATCATCAAATCCATTTCCCTCTGGAAAGAAGTGTTAACGATCATATACATTGCCTATTACAATGCAGCCAGTGGAGAAAGTGCTGAGCTAGTACCTTTCTAATGCGTTTAATCAACCTCGTGTCTTGTTAAGCAGTTTCACAGAGTGAAATTTCTACCAGTAAGGAAATCTGAATCTCTAGTTTTAGTCATCATAACTATGTTTCTACCCATAATGGAGAAGGAAAACCTCTTTTTTTTTCATAGACTATGTTTACTCTTTTGTGTTTTTGTAGTTCATTTATGCATGATGTTTTAATGTTTTCATAGGAAAAATTTTTTTTGTTGAAGTGTAATAGATTCTCATATATAGCCTTACATAAACTAATTGGCAGGAGTCTTTGTACTATTCAAGTATAGATGCATAGCCAGACTGAAAAGACAAAGACAGCCCATCAGGGATTAATAATATTATTCCAATTATTATTATTATTTTTATTATTATTATTATTATACAGGATTTATATAGTGGCAACAGGTTGCACAGTTTGTGTTTTACAATATAAAGGGAGACAGTACAATCGTAGTCGGGACTAGGGGTGGGCAGAAGGGACACTTGCCTTGGGCGCAGTGTCTTCATGAGGGAGTTGAGCACACCCCTCCCTTTGCTGCTGCTACAACTTCACAAAAAAAAAGTAGCTGAAGATGTGTAGGTGCCTGTCCTGTGCCTCCTGTCCACAGAAATGAAGTTTAACTGGTTGGATCAAGGCTGTTTCAAGCCCAACAGCAGTGCAGATGGGCAGGACAGGCAAGAGTAAGTTCATCATATCCACATACACTAAACCCCTTTTAATGTCCAGCCCTGCAATCACCAGAGATCATTTTTAAAGCAATGGAACCTTACTCAAAGCAGTATTAAACCCCAAACCAAAAATGTAATATATTGCAGTTTACCAATCAGTAGATGTGGCAGCTGCATTTGTTTTATATTTTAGTTTTTCCCTGTGTTTTCACCTAGTGATTTTGCCAGTAACACACCTCCTGTACTAGAGTGCCCCCCCCCCCCTTTCTGTATGAAGGAGCAAGAGACACCTTTGGACAGCACCATTGTCAGTTTGGGGGGAGGTGAGTATTAGATGCACTATCAGATTTAGATACACTAAAAATATTGAAGTCAAACTCTAGCTAACACTTCATAAGCAGTTACAGCAACGTTTTTTTCCTTTTGGGATAAAGGTTTTAAAATGAATAAATAAACTCTGACCATTGTAAGCACAAGTGTCAGTGGTAATTGGTTTGTCTCAGCCCTTTAATTTCTACATCTGCAGGACAGTTTGTTCTGTTCAAAAACAACAGACTTACTAGCCAGATTAGTATGAAAATAAATGAAAGAAAGCCTAAAAACAGAAAACCAATACAGCCACCACATCTAATGCCCTGTACACACGGTCGGACTTTCCGATGGAAAATGTGTGATCGGAAATTCCAGAATTACGGAAATTCCGACCGTGTGTAGGCTCCATCGGACTTTTTCCATCAGAATTTCCGACACGCAAAGTTTGAGATCTGGATCTAAAAGTTTCTGACAAAATCCGATCGTGTGTAGACAATTCCGACGCACAAAGTGCCACACATGCTCAGAATAAATTATGAGACGGAAGCAATTGGCTACTGGCTATAGAACTTCCTCTTTATAGTCCCATCATACTTGTTGTACGTCACCGAGTTCTTGACGATCGGAATTTCCGACAACTTTGTGCGACTGTGTGTATGCAAGACAAGTTTGAGCCAACATTCGTCTGAAAAAATCCAATGGATTTTGTTGTCGGGATGTCCGATCGTGTGTACAGGGCATAAGAATTGGTTTAATAACTGGGCAGCTTCAGATTGTTTTAGATGGAGCTGACTTTTTGATACTCACAATAACATCAAATGACTGGGATAGTAAATGTAGCTCAACAATAATACTCTCTGGTGTGTATATATAGTCATTGTATGAGTACTTTTCTGGTCCCTGGTAAGAGTGAGAAGTTTGGTGCCGAACATGAGAGAATCTGTTTATTTTGCTGTCCTATCATACCTTTGATCTTATAGGCAGGGGTCCTTTTTAGGCCTCATGCACAGTGGACGTTATAATAACATTATCAAAACGCCAGAAGCTTTGCAGTGAGTTTTTCAACATTTCTGCAACCGCATTTTTTAGCGATTCTTTGTATTTTTCTGCGTTTTTTAGTGTTAGCGTTTTGAATTTTTTTTTAAATCAATGGTATCAAAAACATTTAAAAAAATGCTGGTGAGCCGCGTTTTTGAGTGTTTATCTGCATTTTTTTACGTTGGAGTGTTTTTAGAGCTGAAAAACTCCTCTCAGAACCCACTAGTCTTGGGATTTTTTTCAGCCAAAAACAGTTGATAACAGTGTATCTGTGCATGGATATAACATGCTGGAGAGCTTAATGACTGTAGAAAAAAGAAAAAAAAAAAATGTCTGAGGACAAAAACAGCAGCTGTACAAATTTCCAAAAACGTCCAGTGTGCATGAGGCCTAATGTTCCACTGGATTCTGAGGGATTTTTTGCTTGTTTTAAAGTGTATTTCCTTTTTTTACAGTCAAATTGAGAAATTTGGGAAACTCCTCTACATGATTGCAATGTGTTCTCATTTACAAAACATACCTAAAAATATTTAAAAATATTTTTCTCGCCTTTCTAGTTGTTTCTTTGGAACAGGTATACATAGGACTCTACAGGCAGCTTCTGTTGTTTAGAATATCTTGCAATGTGCAATTAAAGGGGGGGTGTTACCCTTCGACCTCACATTAAAACAAAGACACCTTTGGAAATGTTTAGTAATAGCAATCTACAAGCAGATACTTATAGATGATTACAGGCTTTTTATTCCTTGTGTAACGCGACTGCCGAATGGGCCGCTGATTGATGATGATAATGACACCAATAATGATAATGACCAGGGTTCTTTCCCACCAGCACCGACACAAGACAAACAAGAAAAGAGTCTAGGGGAATGTCTTTTTAGTGATTTATTGGTGATAACTTGTGGGAAGGGTTCAGAGCATGATGGCGAACCTTGGCACCCCAGATGTTTTAGAACTACATTTCTCATGATGCTCCACTTCACTGCAGAGTGCATGAGCATTATGGGAAATGTAGTTCTAAAATATCTGGGGTGCCAAGGTTCACCATCACTGCTCTAGGCTATAGACTCAAAAGCAAGAGGACACTCTTCTCTAAACTATGCTTCTCCAAGGCAATTTCTCTGCTGAGCTTTAGTATACTCTTTCCCTTCAGAGTCTACGGGGGGAAGGCAAGAATCAAAGCTCCTATTTGAGCAGTCCCTCTGAAAGAGCTACACTGGCACTGATACCCCTATAGTACACAGCCACCAGGATCTTGTATTACAGTTAGTACCAGAGGCCAGAGAGCAGCTGCACACTTTTAGCTTCCACCAGGTGACTTTCAGTGAGATTGTTCAGACCAGATCTGTCAGGTGAAATCTCAGGGTGTCAGAGATTATTTAGGTGTATGCCCTCCCAGTTTTGCCATAGCTGGAACCTCCATAACTCAGCTTGAATCCGTAGAAATGCCTGCTGGGGGGATCATGAACCCCCACCCAGGCTGGTGAAATCCCTGCATCAGAAAGACCCAGATGTCCCAGAGCCCACATTATTTATTAGCTTCCCCAGCCACCTGCTGGACATACCTCCTAGGGGATGGCTAGAGCTCAATAAATATTCAGGCTACCTGTTTGATTCTCTCCACCTTAGGTTCTGTAAATTTCCAGAGGAGGGAGCAATCATACTTCAGCCTGTGAACTCTAGAACAGCCCAAATTAATTGAAGGCCAATCCATTGGTTACAGCGAGACCAGAAAAAAGAAAATGAAATGTACCTACTGCCTAGCAGTCTACTTAGGAGGGTGCTGCATCTGCATACCTTTTTTTTTCTTCTTCTCCGTCATTCCCACAGTGACCATTTTAACTAAGGACAGATGAATACATCTCCCTTTACTTCCTGGAACTCTAAGTCACCCTCCTGTATGCTGACTTGACCTTCTATGCTGTGATTTTAGTGAAAGGGAGAAAAAGTCCTCTTTGAGGGTAAGACCAAGGGACCTTTTTTTCAAAGTCCCAGTTTTAGTTGCAACTTTGTATTAGCACATATTTACAAAGTCGTTTTAGTGTGGGATTTCCAAGGCCCCTTTCAGATGGCCATACCCATCAGGTCTGGCGGGTGTAAATAGACTTGTGTTGATTGACACCCACCTACCTCTGAGTCTGATCAGGGCCATGGGACAAAATGGGAGAGGACTCCTTCCTTAGGCAGATTGGATTGAAGGTAAGTGGTTGTAAACAGACAGTGAAGTATGTTTACTCCTGGCCACCCACAATGCAGAGTGGGCTCTGCCCATGTCCGCTCTGCACATACTGAGCGGACATGGATGTGTCATCTGCCCACTCTGCTCCGATCTGCAGCGGATCAGCTCACAGCTCCCCTGCTGATTGGAACCAAATCCACGCCATGTGAAAGTTCCTTAAAGTCTTAACAAAATATGGCTATCAGAGCTAACATTAAATAAAACAAATTAGAAAATAATAAAGAAAATGTGTCAAATTGCGACCCAGGTCGGCTATGAATGCGACCCAACACAAAATCGTAAACTTACTTAGAATTGTTGATTGGTAAAATGTGTTTACACTTAGTGAACACATGCGGACAGGGTGGATAAAAATCAATAATTTAAAAAAAAATTGTTTTATTTAAATCTGATTTTTTTTTTTAATTAAAATGCTTTTGAAGTAGACATCTATCCAAAGATAGTTTTTTTTATTTAAGATTCATTAATAATTTTGTTTATTCAGCATGAAATGGAGCTTAGTTATGTAGCATGAAGCTGTATATTCTGCAGTATTTACATTTTTGGTAAACTCATTCAGTGAATCCAATTGATGCATTCAAACAATTTCACAATAACCATGAGATAAAACAAAGTTCAGAAATATTCCTTTATTTCATTGTTTTGCAAATCTATGTACACTACAAACTGTATAATTGAAGGGAAATGCATTTGTACCAGGCTCTAAGTGTGAGGAAAAAGGGCAAGCAGTAAAAATGAAAGTGAAACCTTCTAAGCAGCTAATAAACATTCTGATCTTTCTGCACATAGCTTGAAACGCTTTATTCCTCCCTTGAGGAGCAAATTGGCAGCAGGCCGTAAAAGAGACCAAGTTTGGGAATAGTTACTAACCTGACAGCTTATTATTCTAAATATGAAACTTTAATTTTGTTTTCATTTTGTTTGCAAATATTAAAGATTCTCACCAGCAAGAACAAGTGCTTACATTTAAAGAGCACCTGTCATTTCAGATCCATCATAGCAGTTCGGGCATCCATTTGTTGTTCTCTGCCGCATCACCAGCCATCCCATTAAAGTGAATGGAACTGTCGGTGAGTCAACAGCGGGTCAGAGTATAAGCCGCTGCTGGTCAGAGATGACAGTTGCTCTTTAAAAATTATGATTTAAATCGAATTGATTTAAATCAAGCCTTTTTGCTAGTGATTTAAATCAAATCCACCCTGCGTACAGATGAAGAAAAATTTGACTGTGTTTCATACAGACTGGTGTTCTATCATTTTTATCTTCCCAAAGAAAACAATTGCAATCTACACAATCATACTTTATTCTGGTCATCAGTTTTTGGCAGAACCTACATCTGTTAGCAACTATTTTCAAGGATGAAGCGCACAAAGGGCAAAATTAGAACCAAAATATCCCTGGAGCACCTTGAGAATTCAATGAGAATTGCCACTACAACTTTCGAACAAGATATTGATGCCTTAGTTTAACAAAAACAGTGTTAAATATCACACTAGTTTTATGTTGCCCTCTTTTACTTTTATAATATCAAATATTACAAAAAAATTAAAATGTAGTTTTATTAGGTACATTATCTTTATCAGTGATCGTTAACTTGTGACCAGCCTAACGTTTTCTGCTCATCAGCTATCCTTGTTTAGTGTATTTTATGTGTGGCCCAAAACCATTCCTCTTCCTCTAATGTGGCCCAGGAAGGTCAAAATCTTGGACACCTCTGTTTTAATGTCTTATTTACTAAGTGTTTTTTTTTCTTTTTTTTTAAGGAAAAATCAATTTGTGTTATTATTATAATGGAAATAGATGAATTTGTTTTATGCAACATAAACTGTGTTGTGTTTTCATGTGTGAATAAAGAAAAAAATCAACCATTGAACAGAATGGATTACATATCTCAGTGCAGTTATTATACTGTATGTTTTTTTTTTACAAGGTATACTGTTATTAGATACATATAATATAAGCAGGGGTATATAGAGATATGAAGTTACTCTAGTGCAAGTGTTCTGCCCATCTAGGTAGTAAAAGTGTGATCTCTATAACCAAATGAGTTGTTGTGAGATCTTGGCAGGAGGTGACTTGACCCAAATGACTTCTTGCAGATCATAGAAATCTTTAATGCAATAACTTGTGCAGGTCATGACAGACAAAAAAAATCATAATGTGTCTAAGTATCAAAATATACAAGTATCATTCTAATATTGAAATGTGGTATTTTGTTATAAGAACCTGAATAATAGAAATATGAATAATATTTTCTTTATCATCATTTACCTGATATGTAGACGTATACATTTGTATATCCTTTTATTTGTTTTATCACAAAAATATACCCGATATTATTTTGCACTGTATTTTTAATGAATAAATATATATTTTTAAGCAACATCATTTGTATCACTTGTCTTCAAAATAGCACGGATAAACAAACTTAAATTTCTTGTTTGTATTGTTAGAAAATTGTAAGTCTCCCAAATCAAAGATTTGCATATTTTCATAATTACAATCCATTTTTAATATTTCAGTATAAACATTCTGACAATATATTGTTCTTTCTGCCTGGAAACTTGACAATGTCCATGGCATCCAAAAAGCTTCCCTTTACGTCAAAAGCGGTTTTAGACCAGCTAGAATCAGCTATAGTAATACCACATAGTGGCAATAGTGACACCATATATATATAGCAATAGTGATGCCACAAAGCAACTCGTTCACTCCTTGATTATTTACTGCCTTGACTACTGCAACTCTCTCCTTAATGGCCTACCCTTAAGCAGGCTATCCCCCCTTCAGTCTATTATGAATGCTGCTGCTAGACTAATACACCTCACTAATCATTCCGTGACTGCTGATCCTCTCTGCCAATCCCTTCACTGGCTTCCCCTACCCCACCGTGTAAAATTCAAAATGCTAACCATAACATACAAAGCCATTCACAACATCGCCCCCATCTACATCACCAACCTCATCTGCAGATATTGCCCAAATTGTCCCCTCCGCTCCTCCGAGGACCTCCTGCTTTCTAGCTCCCTTGTTACCTCTTCTCATGTTCGCCTTCAAGACTTCTCCAGAGCCTCTCCCATCCTCTGGAACTCCCTGCCCCAGTCTATCTGATCAGCCCCTACCCTGTCCACTTTTAGGAGTTCCCTGAAAACTCATTTATTCAGGGAAGCCTATCCCACACCCACCTAACTGTCCCCGAGCCACCCCCATCAAATCATTCTCTGCAGCTATTACCTTTTGTACCACCACCCCCTCCCTTTAGAATGTAAGCTCTATGAGCAGGGCCCTCCTGTACCTTTTGTATTGTACTGTAATTGTGTTGACCCCCCTATACATTGTAAAGCACTGCGTAAACTGTTGGCGCTTTATAAATCGTGAATAATAATAATAACTCCAGCAGAATACAGTACATGTGATGGATAGAGGCTAAAGCATGAAGAAGAAAGGTAAAACTAACTATATAGTGCACTCTCCTAGCTACGGAGTGTGGTAGAGTCAAGTTATTAAATGCAAAGAAACAGCAATGCATGTGTAACATGATAGCAGGGATTGAGTAAAAATGTAAAGAGTTCTAGTCAGTAAAAAATGTTTCCAGGGGAGAATCTCATGGTTATTCCATAACTGATCATAGTATGTATGTAGTCATTTTATGTAAAATAAGCACAATTGTAAATAATGTACAATTTCTATAAATTTTAGTCATTTCCAGAGTTCCATGGTGCCCCCTTTTATCAGATGTCCCAAATAAAGTGCCCCCTTACATCAAGTGTGCCCATTTCTTTTAGCGACAGGCGGGCAGACAGGTGGCATTACAGGCTGCTGGTCTGGACATAGGAAATTCCACTTCCAGCCACGTCTGATACTGATGACAGGAAAACACATGTGATGTTAGTTGTTCTTAGGACACCAGTGGTCCTAACAACCAATCACTGCAGGGAGGGGGGGCTGGGATGGAGACTGGTTGGGTGGCAGTCCCAATAGAACTAAGGCCGCGTACACACGCGGGGACTGTTTGCCCAACTTTGTCCGCTGAACAGTGTTTCGGCAAACAGTCCGCTCGTGTGTGGGCTTTCAGCGGACAGTTTCAGCGAACAGTCCGCTGAACAAGGTTTTTCGGAAATTCCGAAAAACTGTCCGCTGAAACTTTGTTTCAGCGAACAGTCCCCTCGTGTGTAGGCTTGTTCGTCAAACTAAGTTCCGCGCATGCTCAGAAAGGATTTACACGCCGAAAGTTATAATGCAGTGTATAGGACGTCGTATTTTTCGTCCCGTCGTACGTGCCGTTCACGTCATCGCGCACGGTTTCAGCAAACTGTTCGTTCGTCGTGTGTGGCCATGTCCGTCCATGCTAATTTTGAGCGGACTGTTTGCCGAAACTGTTTGACGGACAAAGTTGAGCGAACAGTCCCCGCGTGTGTACGCGGCCTAACACTTAATGACGGTCCAGAATGCAGTTCACCATTTAGTGATGCTTGCTCTAGTGGATGGTCACATCAAGTACATTTAGAGTCTTATTTTTTCATGTTTAGTTAAATAAAAATTCAGAAATAACTAGTATATAACTTTATAGGAGATTCAAACCAGGAAGGCTCTGACAAGATGTTGGATGATGATTAAAGGTAAAGGCATATTTTTTTTTCTTTTGGATTGAGTTAAATCCTTCCATATGTATGCATGCATGTATCGCCTACAAAGGAAAGAGAAAGAACGTAAAAGAAAATTCTTGTAACCACCCTATCTTTTGAGAAAACAATAGCATTCATTAAGTAAAGGAAAAGCACTGTGCTCATGTCTACCTTTAACCATACCTTCCAACTGTCCCTGATTTTGAGGGACTGTCCCTCATTCGTAACAAATTCCCTTGTCCCTCAGTCCCTATATCGTCCTCATTCATCCCTTCTTTTGGCCTGATCTATATAGTTATATAAAATGCACTACTTATCTATCAAAAAGTGTTTTAGAGTGCTAAACCTTTTATCCAATCTCTAAATTGATGCATGAGTAAATTACAAAAGAGAATAAAAAAGAATAGTAGCCCTGAGGCCGCGTACACACGCGGGGACTGTTCGCCCAACTTTGTCCGTCAAACAGTTTCGGCAAACAGTCCGCTCAAAATTAGCATGGACGGACATGGCCACACACGACAAACGAACAGTTTGCTGAAACCGTGCGCGATGACGTGAACGGCACGTACGACGGGACGAAAAATACGACGTCCTATACACTGCATTATAACTTTCGGCGTGTAAATCCTTTCTGAGCATGCGCGGAACTTAGTTTGACGAACAAGCCTACACACTGGCGGACTGTTCGCTCAAACAAGGTTTCAGCGGACAGTTTTACGGAATTTCCGAAAAACCTTGTTCGTCAAACTGTCCGCTGAAAGCCCACACACGAGCGGACTGTCCGCCCAAACATTGTTCAGCGGACAAAGTTGGGCGAACAGTCCGCGCGTGTGTACGCGGCCTAACAAAAACATTAGTGGGCTTAACCAATCTTTTTTTATTTTACATTTCTCCTTTAAGGGGACGTGGCAGGGTGTATGTCCTATGCCTACATACTTTTGCTAATAGATGTCCCTCATTCCCATCAGAAAGTTGGGAGGTATGCTTAAACATTAGCATATCAGGCGGTGTCTGTAAAAGTTCTAAAAAGTCCAGAGATATTCAGTAATTTTTCAACCCGACCGTTATCAGGTGGCAATCATCTTATCTCTTTTGGCAACTTGTGACTTTTAATCTCAATTCCTGTAGCCTCTACCTGAAGCAATATAAAGTTGGGTTCCTATTGGACAAATGCTACCTTTCATTTATTGCCCCATTGCCTGCTTCCTACTGGACAAATGCTACCTTTCATTCATAAACGCAAGTAAAGATATTTATTGATTAATTGCTTACTTTTCCTTAATGATCAAAAATCATGCAAAATTATATTTCCTAAGTTCAGTCAAATATATTAGATATACAGTTTGAAATCAGTTTCCAAAAACATTCACAATTGTATATTTTTTAAACAAGCGGCATCAATTGCACTTTTAATTGACAAGTGATATCAAGTTTACTGCTGGCCATGTGAAGTTTGGTAAATTGAATCATATATGGAACAAATATAGTGCATTCCTACTCCTCCAGGCGGATAGAGCAAACAGATGTGAGATGGTAAACAACTGCTCTAAATTATATTAGAAATTTTGAAAGTATTATGAAGTATTGCGATTTTAACCTAATGTATTTCTAGGAGAACATTGAAAAATGAATAACAGAACAAAACTACGTGTGCGGACTGGAAAAAAACAGCCTTGTTTATAACATTTATTGGTGCATTACAGCAGCAGCACTTTGTGTTTGGTTTGTGTGTTTTAGCAAACTAGAGGGATATTAGGAAAATCCTATATATATATTGGCGATAGTGACAAATCAGTCTCTTGCTTTTGTTTCCTAAACGGCATTCGAGAATTGACCACTGGAACTTGATTAGTTGCTATGATGCATTCCCTCATTTTTTATATTCTATATTATACCAATATCATACAGGAAACTCTAGGTCATATAAGGCTATACCAGTTCTTCTCCTTTCTCTCTGATGAAAAAAATGATGCATGCTTTATGGTTAAAAAAAATTCCCAAAATGTCAGATTGCATGCCCAAGTAAATCTCCTGTACCCTCAAGTCTCTAAGCATCTGTAATCCTTCTACAGGTGTCCAAGTAGAGTCGGGGTAGAGAGAAATGGCATTTCTGATTTTGCAGTATGTGATTTGTAAAACAGGTTAAATAGATTCGTAAGCTTCATACACACGATCAGACTTTGTACAAACTTTCCCGTGGACTTTTGTACCAAGGGTGTTGTCCACAAACTGGTATTGCATACACACGATCTGACTTTTTGAGAAACAAACACGAATGTAGTGACGTTACAACGTACTGACAACGCTTCAAAAGAGGGCGTTCAATTCTCTGGCGTCACCCTTCGAGCTCCTTCTGCTAATTTTGAGTTAGTAGACGTTTGGTCAGTGCTGATTCATGGTCTTCCGTGCGTTTTTCGTGTTAGTTTCCGACCGTTTTGGCCAACCAGCCATGTTGCGTGATCCTAGGAGAGAGCATGCTATTTATGGGCTTGGAATTGCTGCTGTGACTTTAGCCTGGTCTAGGAATAATCGGAGTAGTAAGATGAGGAGTGTTTGGGCCAAAACTTGGCTACTTAATTGTGACCAATTGAGCCAAATGCCATTACTGCGTGAGCTACAGGAGAATAATCTGTATGATTATCGTAATAATCTCCGGATGACGGACTCCTGCTTTCAGAAACTATTGTCCTTGCTGTCCCCCTATATTATGAAGCAGGACAGCTGCATGAGAGCTGCTATTACAGCAGAGCAAAGGCTCATAGCCACCTTGCGTTATTTGGCGACAGGGAGGAGTCTCCAGGATATCAAGTTTACCACCGGTATCTCTCCCCAGGCTCTGGGAGTCATAATTCCTGAGACAAGTAGTGCCATCATCCAAGTCCTGCAGAAGGACTATACTCGTGTAAGTTTTCTGCTTTAATATCACCTTCATGTTTCCTAATTAATTTTATATTTTTTGTATTCCATACTTCCCATTTTTGTAATATGCTGTGAATGAATGTCCTCTTTGTCCTCATGCATGCTATAACCTTTTTCTTGGCCTACATGCATATTTTCCTTCACTAACCTCCCCAGCATGCTACCCTGGGCCCATACACACCTAGCCTAGTACTTAACACTTTATTTATTATGCTTCATTCATTACCCTAAACACCACCTAAAATGTGTCCCAATCTTATTCCTGCCCTTAAATTCATGCAGAGTGCAAGAGTCCCGTTTTTTGTGTTTCAAACACTTATTTTGAACCCCCCCCCCCCCAAAAAAATTGTAAAAAATGCAGAGTCAACCAATACAACTACTCTATCTGCAGATTTAGCTAAACACATACACTGTGTACCTTATTTTTTGAGGTAAGATTGCTGCCTAAATTCTTAAAAAAATGTAGTGCAAGGGCCTGCCTGATTACCTTCAAAATGTACAAAATATACTTTAGTTGTGATTAATTTATCATTATGAATGGATCCCTGTGCTGTGCCAACTTCCTGGGTTTTTAACTTCATCATAATGAATACTCATAATTAATTAACATTTTTATTATTTTGTACGTTGTATGTCAAAATGTGTCTAGATTTTGACAATGTGCATTCTTATTTTTGTTTTATGCCACTTCTTACCTGTCCACTGGCCTGACAATCTTGTAAAGATGGATAGGTTGGCCAAATTAAACTTACATTTTAATGCATTTAGTTCTCATGGAAGTGTTGAGGTTTACTTGTCCAAAACATCTACCCATTCAACTCCCCCCTCCGAAGATTTTTAGAATGTGCCACCAGAGGGGGTGAGGGAGCATATCATTTTTACTTATCATTTTTATTTTAAATACACATTTTTGCCACTAGTTTAAACCAACCTGATGTGCAACATGAGGTGACAATCTCACTTTGAGTTAACTTTTATATACTGGTATTGAGCATTGAAATAAGAAGCCACACATTGTTTTTAGTTAAACTTTTTTAATCTGTGCACATTCACATGTGCGTTTGAATTTTTTTTTTATCACTTTTTATTAACATCAATATATATATATATATATATATATATATATATATATATATATATATATATATATATATATATATATATATATTATAAAAAAAATTTGCTCAGCAAAATATACATTTTTTATTTTTTTTGGTCAGAAAAATATATATATATTTTTATAAACTTTTTTGAATTTTTAACATCAAAATACTATATATATAATTTTTTATTCTTTTTTTAGGTGTTTTTTTTTTTTAAATAGTCATGTTTAAAACTGGAAAATGAACTAGCTATGAACTATAATAATAATAATATAAACATTAACTATAAGAACAATAAAATTGGAATATGGACATCGCCTCAACATCATGCAGCAGGAAATGAGGACAATTTATTTATTTATTTTTTTAATGGAAAAAGGGATTATATTCTCCCCAAAATATCTATCATGTTCTTCATTTCCTGCTGCATGATGTTGAGGTGATTGCGCATGGCATCAATCTCCCCATTCCATGCCATTATTTGCCCGATCAGCCTCTGTGCGCTGTCTTCAGTGAACGTTTCAGGTTCTTGTTCTACAACCAGCACATCATCTAAAAAAAGGGTTAAAAAATATGTATTTAACAATATGCGGGCATACATAGATTACGTGAAGCTAGGGTGTCAGACACTCACCTGGTGGAGTGTACACCTCTGTCACTTCCTCCATCTCTTTGCTCCACATCCTCAGGATTGCTGGGGCTAATTTGCCATTCAGGCTGGCAAGGTTGGGGGTCCCAGTGAGGTTGGGGGTCCCGGCGAGGTTGGGGGTCCCGGCGAGGTTGGGGGTCCTGGCGAGGTTGTTGTCTGAGTCTTTTCTCCCCTATGAGAATGAAACAAAAGGTATACTTAGCACACAGATATGAAACATTGCTTTGAGGTGGTGTACAATTGTCTGTTTATGAAGAGATCCAAGTTAAAGACATGATAACATTTCCCTTTTAACCAAACTGAAATACTTAACCTTTCTTGCCCAAGTTTCTCTGATGTCGCACACTGTGCTCTTGAGTCCAGATGTGGAAACAGCTGCTGAATGCCCTCTCCTTACATTCCACTGAATCTATTTAGCAATTAATTCAAATTTCAAAGACAGCTAAACAATAATGTTTTAAACTTCACTCAATATGACAAATTATCATGACCAAAACAGTCATAACCCTGTATCAGCTAAAGACGTGTTTTTATTCGTAAACAATCGCCCTACAAACGTGGTTCCTGACTACGAACGATGGTTCATACATACGAACGGTTCAAGTGCAAGTGCATGCAAGTTACTATTTATAATAGGAACACACGACAGGTACTTACTTTTTGAAGCACCTTCTTTATTTTGAGATACTGATCCGGCTCCCTCAGTTTAATGTTGAACCAGCGCTTCCTTAATTGGTCTTTGGACCTTCCTACCCCAAACTTCTTCTCCAGAGTGTTCACCACTGTACTTATGATTTGATCCTTTAACAAATTTGGATACAGGTATGGGCCATTTTTCCCATCGTAATCCATCCTGCGTAAAATATCCACCATCTCCACCATTTCTTCAAAGGCCATGTTGGTGGCCTTAAATCTCCTCCTCCTAGATCGGGATTCCTCCTCACTGGATGACACCTTGGCCAACATCTGTGTCTCCGCCATGTTTGCTCCGACTGAGGAACGAAGAGAGAAGGGGTGAGGAATATTAGAGAAAAGGAACGTCAGGGGCAGATTACAGGCCTGTTGACGACCCGGCCTGTAATCTAATTCTGCTTCTGCTTCAGCCTCTGTTCCTGACGTGCCCGTTGTGTATGACCCGGCCTGCCTGTACTTGCCTTCTCTTCAGCCTTGAGGGCGCCACCATCCCTTCTGCTACATCTGCACTCCTGCCTGTGGGGACCAGTTGTCTACTTGTTCCAGCTACCTGCCTACCACTGCTCTGGGATTTATACAGACACCTCTACAACCCGGGCCGAGTGCTCCAAGCCAGCTCCAGGTTCAGCGATCCCGCCAGGCACTCGTGCGACTCTGCATCTCGGTGCTTCCTGTCAGCTCTATCAGGGGCTCCAAGTCAGAGTTGTAAGAGAGGCCGTCCTCTGCATATCAGGCTCCATCACCAGGTACGTGACAGTAGCAGACAGCCATGTCCGAGCCTGTGAGAGGACCCTCTCCTATGGAGGAACTCTGCCAACACCTAGACGGATTAACCCAAGCCGTAAAAGAATTTTCGGGACTTTTCCACATTTACATAACACTGTTCCTGACAGATGGTGAGATGGCAAAGGTATTGAATTTATTCTTCTCCTCAGTATTTTCACAAGAGAATCGGTGGGGGGGGGGCTTCAGTAACCAAAACTGCAGTGTTTATCCTCATGGCAAATCACATGAAGTACCCTCATGGCTAACAGAGGACAGAATTAGAAATAGACTTGGAAAACTTAACACTAATAAGTCACCGGGACGAGATGGCTTGCACCCAAGGGTTCTTAGAGAACTCAGTCAAGTAATTGCCAGACCATTGTTCCTTATTTTTACCGACAGTCTGCTGACTGAAATGGTACCAGCTGATTGGAGAAAAGCCAAAGTAGCACTAATATTTAAAAAAGGGCCAAAATACAACCCTGGGAATTACAAACCAGTTAGCCTAACATTAATAGTATGCAAGCTCTTGGAGGGGATGATAAGGGACTATATACAAGAGTTTAGTAATGAAAACGGTATCATTAGCAGTAATCATAATCATTCTTGCCAAACCAATCTTTTAACCTTCTATGAGGAGGTGAGCTGCCATCTAGATAAGGGGAGGCCCGTAGACGTGGTGAATCTGGATTTTGCAAAAGCATTTGACACAGTTCCCCATAAATGTTTACTGTATAAAGTAAGGTCCGTTGGCATGGACCATAGGGTGAGTACATGGATTGAAAACTGGCTACAAGGGTGAGTTCAGAGGGTAGTGATAAATCAGGGGCACTCGCAATGGTCAGGAGTGGAAATTGGGTTCCCCCAAGGATCTGTCCTGGGACCAGTCCTATTTAATTTGTTCATAAACAACCTGGAGGATGGGGTAAACCGTTCAAGCTCTGTATTTGCAGACGATGCTAAGCTAAGCAGGGCAATAACTTCTCCGCAGGATGTGGAAACCTTGCAAGTAGATCTGAACAAATGAATGGGGTGTTCAACTACATAGCAAATGAGGTTTAATGTCAAAAAATTTAAAATAATGCATTTGGGTGGCAAAAACCTCTGAGGAAGGGGGTGCGCCCCCAAAACGTGTTAGCTGTAGCCCGTGCTCTGTGCATGTCCATGCAATGTGTTTATGGCCTTTTGTTAGTTGCATTTTGTGAGTACCCAATTTTATACAAAAATGTCTTATTATTAAATTATCTCTGGTAATGCACTAGGTTTGCGCGCCTTCCATTTCTGTTTTTCTTTCAGCAATGGCATGCAAGCTGCTGCTAACAAAGCAAACAGAATATTGGCATGCATTAAAAAGGGGATTAACTCAAGAGATAAAGCTATAATTCTCCCACTCTACAAGACTCTGGTCCAGCCTCACTTGGAGTATGCTGTCCAGTTCTGGACACCAATCCTCAGGAAGGATGTGATTGAAATAGAGCGAGTACAGAGAAGGGCAATAAAACTAATAAAGGGACTGGAGGATATTAGTTATGAAGAAAGGTTACAAACATTCAACTTATTCTCTCTGGAGAAGAAATGCTTGAGAGGGGATATGATTTCAATTTACAAATACCATACTGGTGACCCCACACTAGCGATAAAACTTTTCCATGGAAGAGAGTTTAATAAGACACGTGGCTACTCATTAAAATTAGAAGAAAAGAGGTTTAACCTTAAACTGTGTAGAGGGTTCTTTACTGTAAAGGCGATAAGGATGTGGAATTCCCTTCCACAGGCGGTGGTTTTCAGCGGGGAGCGTCGATAGTTTAAAAAAACTATTAGATAAGCACCTGAACGACCACAACATACAGGGATATACAATGTTATACTAACATATAATCACACACATAGGTTGGAATTTTTTTCAACCTCACCTACTGTGTAGCTATGTACGATTTTATATGACACCTGGAAATGCCGAAGAGCATGATTATACTTTCTATTCTTTACCCCACAACTCTTACTCCATAATTGATATGATATTGGTTGATAAGGTGCTGTTACGTGCTGTGTCCTCTTCCACTATACACGACATCTCATGGTCAAGCCATGCTCCGTATTTATATCAATAGCAGAGGAGCATACACCCAATCCTGCTTACAATTGGAGAGTCAACTCCCAGGTACTCAACTCACCCCAAAATGTCAGCCCCATACTAAACATCTTCAGGAATGTTTTCAGATAAACTTGAATACTGTTTCAAATCCTTTTACTGTATGGTGTGTCCATAAGGCCTTCATTAGAGGTATCTTCATACAAATGTTCTCCCGTATCAAAAGGCAGAGGTCATCGGAGCTTGATAAACTATTGGGAGACATTTGGACTCTTGAGTCGATCAACAAAACAAACCCATCCCAATATACATGTAAAACTTTATCCATATTGTGCACAGACCGGCGGAACCTTCTCATAGAGCAACATGACAAACACCTTAGCGCCCTTAAATTGATGCATTACTCCTCAGGGAACAAGGCGAGCAAATTTCTAGAAAAACGCTTTAAAGCAAAAATGGCAATCTAAAATAGAGTTCTTACTAGACCCAACATCCTAGAACAAAATCATTAACCCAAATAACATTTCTGATGCCTTTGCCTCTTATTATGGATCCCTTTACAATTTAAAGGAGGATCCTGATACCCCCCCCCAACCACAGGGTCCCGATATTGAATAATTTCTCACCTTCACTTACCTATCCGTACAAACGCCCAAATCCAAACACTCAATGCACCTGTAACCCCCCACAAAAGCAGCAAAGCTATCAGGTTCCTCCCTTTGGGTAAGTTCCCGGGTCCTGATGGGCTAACAAATGACTGCTACAAACAGTTTATGAGCTTTATTCAGCGGGCTAGGACCGATCTAGTGCCTTCTCTGCTGTTATCTCTGGATGTGGAGGAGGCATTCCACCGCATCAATTGTCAATATATGCATAAGACACTCCAAACATTTGGGTTCACAGGAGCTATCCTATCTGCGATCTTAGCAATGTATTCTACACCGTCTGCAAGAGTATACACCTCCAATATGCTCTCCCACCCCTTTCCAAATCACGAACGGAACTAGGCAGGGATGCCCCCTATCCCCTTCCATTTTGAACATAATAATTGAACCACTAGCGGAAGCTGTCAGAATGTCCCCACAAATTGATGGGTTCAGATTCCAGCAATGTTCTCACGTTATAAATGTATTCACTGATGACATCATTATTTTCCTGACAAACCCAGGGACTTCTACCACAGCGACCCACGGCATTCTTGCAACATTTAGCAAGTTATCCTACTATAAGTTTACTTTAACAAAATCCTTGCTACTAGATATTGGTATTGACCCTGCTTTATATATTAAACTCCAAGCTTCTTATGCCTACACCTGGAGCACTGATGGTATACCCTACTTAGCAATATGATTAGTATCTGATATCTCAGAACTGGCTGATGTCAACTACCGCCCCCTTATTGACAAAAACTAACAAAGGCTGCACAAAATATGTCCAAATGTGAGCTCTCCTGGACAAGTCGTCCTGCCTCTTTCAAAATGTTACTTCCCCATATATTGTGTCTCTTTAGAACCCTCCCCATACCTCTAAAGAAGACACATATGCTAGCATTTAACACAATACTTAATAAATTTGTATGTTAAGACATGAGACCCGTAGCTCCCATGCACTACATCTCAAACATAGGAATGTGGGCGGTATGGGTCTGACTGATCCCCAAGGCTATTAGGTTCTAACCCACTTATCACAATTTCAGAGTTGGTTCATCTCCCCCTCAGACAAGCTCTGGATAGACATAAAAAAAACTGTCAGCCCCGCACCCTCACTTGACACCCTATTACTAGTTGATATCTGAAAACCTTGGCCACTAAAAAATGTGCCCCTCCCTACCTGAGCCTCCTTACTAGCATGGAGAACTTTATATTCCTTAAACATCTCACAAGCACAAACAACACCAACACCTCTTCCACTCCAGGTTTTGGAAACAATTATCCCTCACTTGTCTCTCCGCAACTGGGAAAAACAAGGTATCTCAACCCTATCACACACGTTCAAGGATAAAACCCTTAAATCGTTTGAACAGCTTCAAGAAGAATTCCACCTTTCACAAACCGAACGCTTCCCATACTTACAAATATCTAGTTTCCTAAACTTTCTCAGCTCCCCGGAAATATCACTACACAAACAAGGGTGGCAGTATCTCCAAAAAGCATTTCCCTCTATTAAAGGCACCTCCCTATTCTACAACTTACTGCAGAATAAGCTTGTGTTCCACGAATCCACCCCATACCTAAAATGGGAAGCAGACCTTGGGGAGACCTTCACTACCCACCATGGCAATCAGCTTTTAAGACCATATACCAAGCCTCTAAATGTGCCAACCATTGGGAACTAACTCAAAAGATAGCCTTGACATGGTACCTTACTCCATATAGGCAGTGGCGGAACTACCGCCAAAGCGACCCGTGCGGTCGCTATGGGGCCTGCAACTGAGGAGGGCCTGGTGAGCGGGCGGCAGGTGAGCCATGGAGCTGCCTGCGGGCGCAGCCGAGTGACTCGGTGGTGGCGGCGGGGGGGGGGGGGTTGTCGGGGAAGCTGCCAGTGGGGAGGCTCGGTGGGTGGCAAATCAGCGGGTGGCGGGGCAGAGAGATGATATCATCTCTCATCGCCCGGCGCCCACCCTGCAAACTGCCAGCTCCGCCCTCACTCACTGTACAGGCAGCAGAGAGATTACATCATCTCTCTGCTGTCTGACTCAGACTGGCAAACAGACGTGACAATCCCATTCCCCACCTTAGCAGGAAAGTGACAATCCACAACTTGTGGCAGGTGATGTGGCAAGTGGATAATCTGCAATGTGTGGCAGTTGACGTGGCAAGTGGACAATCCGCAATGTGTAGCAGGTGACTTGGCAAGTGGACAATCTGAAACTTGTGGCAGGTGATATGGCAAGTGGACAATCCACAACTTGTGTCAGGTGACGTGGCAAATGGACAAACCGCACAGGGTGGCAGGTGACGTGGCAAATGGACAATCCGCAATGGGTGGCAGGTGATGTGGCAAGTGGACAATCCGCAATGTGTGGCAGGTGACGTGGCAAATGGACAATCCACAATGGGTTGCAGGTGATGTGGCAAGGGGACAATTCGCAATGTGTGACAGGTCACGTGGCAAGTGGACAATCCGCAATTTGTGGCAGGTCACGTGGCAAGTGGACAAACCGCAATGGGTGGCAGGTCATGTGGCAAATAGACAATCCGCAATGGGTGGCAGGTGATGTGGCAAATGGACAATCCGCAATGGGTGGCAGGTGACGTGGCATGTGGACAATCCGCACTGTGTGGCAGGTGACGTGGCAAATGGACAATCCACACTGTGTGGCAGGTGACGTGGCAAATGGACAATCCGCAATGGGTGGCAGGTGACGTGGCAAGTGGACAATCCACAATGTGTGGTAGGTGACGTGGCAAGTGGACAATCCACATTGGGTGGCAGGTGACATGGCAAGTGGATAATTTGCAATGTGTGGCAAGTGACAATCTGCAACTTGTGGCAAGTGGACAATCTGCAATGAGTGGCAGGTGATGTGGCAAGTGGACAATCTACAATGGGTGGCAGGTCACGTGGCAAGTGGACAATCTGCAATGAGTGGCAGGTGATGTGGCAAGTGGACATTCCACAATGGGTGGCAGGTCACGTGGCAAGTGGACAATCCGCAATATGTGAAAGGTGACGTGGCAAGTGGACAATCCACAATGGGTGGCAGGTGACGTGGAAAGTGGACAATTTGCAACGTGTGGCAAGTGGACAATCTGCAATGAGTGGCAGGTGACGTGACAAGTGGACAATCCGCAATGTGCGACAGGTGGACAATCCACAACTTGTGACAAGTGACAATCTGCATCTGGTGGCAGGTGACACACTCGGGGCTCCCACTGATTCTGAATTATGGTGAGTTGAACTATTTAATTTTCTATAACAATGTAATAATAGAAATAATGTATTTCAATCATCCTGACACCATAACACAAATGGTGCCGTGATAATTGAAGCGCCAACATCAGCCATTGCCCCAATAAATTGCCCCCCTAAAAAGTATTTTCTATCAGTGCCCCTCCCGAGACTAGACTCTGGATCCGCCCCTGGGTGAGGGGGGCCCCATACAACATTTTGCTATGAGGCCCTGAGATTTCTAGTTACGCCCCTGCATATAGGGTTTCTAAATATCTCCCATCGCAATCCCCACTTTGCTGGAGAGGTTGTGGTATGATAGGCCAACTTAAACATATCTTCTGGTCATGCAAACATTTAACTAATTTCTGGAACAAGATAATTTGCATAATCTCAGAGATCACTGGGGTAATTACCTCCCCCTCTCCAGCGCTAGCGATTCTCAATATAGGTATAGAATATTCCCCCCCGACTATAGAAGAATAGTTACCCTCATCTTCTTAGCCGCTAAAATGCTCATAACCAGAAAATGGAAATCCAACCTAGCACCCAATCTATCTGAAGTGATTGAATAGCATGTAGGGGGCGCTAAATTAACACAAAATTATTAATAACCAATGTGAACAATACTTTCTCATTGATAATCAATAATTTGGCCAATTAATAATACATTAAATATGTGCAACTAGTTAAAGTGCATTCACCATCATGAATACAACACAATAAAAAAACACATTCGTGTGATAACACCTGAGGTGACAGCATTTGCTGCAATAACTACAATAAGAAAGTCCTTCAATTTGAAATATATCAAAAAAAGTTCTTCCATAAACATGATGTGATAGTCCACAAAAAAAAATTATATATATATATAATGTTAAATCTCTCGTGTAGAAAAATGTGGTCTCAACTTTGTACGTGATCCTTCACCACAGCCTTGATCATTCACACCAAATAAGTGATAGTATATGGTTCAGCTTACCAGATTTTATTGACCACTTTACTGAAAAAGTAAGTCAACGTTCGCTTCTGCAGGATTGTGCCTGCTTACATGCCCTTGACCTGTAGAGAGATTCAGCCTTCCCCCTCACAGACAAGTACGGTAGGTGCGGTATATAAAAAACAGATGGAAAGCCTCCATAGTCTAATACAGTTTTATTAAAAAATAAAAAATAATGTACAGCCAAGTATGGCTCCTTACTTGGAAAAGTGCCTTTCTCCCGACACTGGGGCTGCTGGCATTAATCTCAAGTGATACCGAAGGTATCCACGCTATCCGCTATAGATGACATGCGTTCCACACACTCGTGTTGTTAGCCAGAACGACCGGATGTCCTGCGTGACCTTGCACTGCCTCCGACGTATGTTTCGTTAGAATAACGTCTTTAGGGGGGCGCCATACATAACTGACCTCTATCCACTAAGCCTGGCTAGACCTTACCCAAACACCAACAACCTATCCCAATGTTTTACTTTTATTTTATTTTATTTCTTATAGTTCTCTGTTTGCCTATTTGTTCTTTACTGTCTGTTTTGCTATTGCTATTTTGGATTGACCTATTACCTGGATAGGGACATGTTTAGCTTATTTTGTTTATGTTGGCTATTTTGTCCTATCTGCTTAATTACCTACCGCTTGATGCTTGAGTGTTATGATTATCCACACAATGACATATGCATACGTACATGATGTATATATTCTACATTCTGCACGCTGTATATTTGGGTATCACAATTCTGACCTTTATTTCTTGGACAATCTGTGATCAGTTACCTTCCCGGGTACTAATGTTTAACACTGGTTAACATTTGTTTAAAACTTGCTTTATTGTTTGTCACTATATACAATTCTTTCAATAAAAAATTTATGAAACAAAAAAAAAATAATCAAAAAGAGGAGCAGCTGGCAATCACCGGGCGTGGTAGTCATGTTCCCTGTATTGCCTTTTTTACTATGTGATCACGTTTTTATTTAATCTTTTTATTTTGTATTCGCTGATTTTATGCCAATAAACAGCTACCTTTATATTTTCATCTACACTATGGGAAGCTGTTTTTCTTTTTTGTCTCATATGTGATCCCCTGCATGAGTTTGGCCTCGTTAGCTATCCTGTTTTTTTGGATTTGAGTTGGTTCTTCCCATCCATTCCATTGGGACCCCTGAGGAGTTGGAGTTTGGATGATACAGACTGCTCCTTCTTTGACCAGAGGATCCAAGGCAGTTCCAGTGGCGGATAGACCTGCGGGGATTCATCCATCTATATATGCCTGTATGACCTTGTGTTTTGGTAAGAGTACCCATCTTCTTTTTACCTACCCAGATGTCACTGGTTTGAGATGTCTTCAAGACCTCTTTTTAGTCTTTACACCATGTGAAACACCACATTTTGTGTCCTACGTGGACTTCAAGGACTATTGTATTCACTTAAATATTTGGACTGTATTGTGTTTTTCTTTTTAAAGTGTGTTACATGTGTTCTCACAGTACTTTCTTTAGTGCTACATTTTATTGTTTAGCCCCTTTTTCTTACCCTGGGGTCTTTGGGAAAACCCCACCCATTTTGTGTGGGAATATCCTGATTGTAATTATAAGGCGGTTCACTATAGGTATCTCTATCATATGCCATGTAGGGATAAGGACTGTGTCCTGAATCATCATCCCTCAAGGGAGAGTATCTATTGGCCATGGGTACCTGTCTATCTCGAGGGGTTCCATATGCCCCTCTAGGATGTTGGTTAGATGGTTTCTCATAGGGGACCTCTCCCCCAACCTTCCCGATTTTCACCTCTTCCTCCACTAGAAGGCATGAAATGGTCTCCATTGGATGAATGGTGGCCTCTCTGAGATGAACCTTGATGGAAAGAATGATTAAATGTGTATTGATTATATGCCCTAGAATTATGCCCATAGGTTGCCCATAGGTTTATATTATTTTCATTATTCAGGGGTTCTTTGACTCTTTTTCAAGAGTACTCCACAAACTGGAAGGAAGAGAAATATATCTGGCGTCATCCTTAAGTTGCGCCACCTTTTCTCTAATTTCCTTGATTTGTTTATCAAGAGAAATTAGTTTGACCTTTTTCCTATCTGCTAAAAAAACTCAAAAATTTGAGACCGGCTTCATTAAAATATTTGGACCAGAATTTGAGTTCTGATTCTCCTTTATTGGGGTTAACTTCCCAACTGAGGCTACAAGGTACCAACTATTCGTTAATGTATTGTTACAAATAGGCCACATTTCATTGAGTATGTAATTTAGAGATCATCAAGTTTTTAAGCCCCTCCAATTGAGAGTCAGGTGTTTCAGTGGTGGTAAAAATCACCTCTGTGTTAAGGTTACGAGATGTTCTGTAGTCAAAGACATCCATTTCTGATTAAGTGAAAAAATAAAGTAAATGGTGTATAAATGAAAAAACAAAATAGTCACCGCTGCAATGACAGTGTTCAAGATAAAAACTAGAATAAAGAAAATGTAGTAATTGTGCAGACAAAAATAATAAATAAAAAAAAGGAGCACCTGGCAATCACACAATAGAAAATTTGTGTAAATACACAGAAAAACAAAAAATTGCTGTGCTATGTGAGTGAAATTATATAAAAAGTGAATAAATGACAGTGATCAGTCCATGAAAGTGTCCAAACAAATAATGTGAAGGAATCCTTGCAGTCGTATCTCAAGGATGGTGGACGACTATACACCCAAAGTAAAACTTTCACAGTGATATGAAAAGGATATGCCCTTACTGGATAGCTAGACTCCACATTATAGGAGTCTAGCAAGACCTGGATTCACACATCCCGAGGGATCCATCCACTGGATATAAGCAAGGTGATGCTGACACTAACCACACTGGTTAAATTTTCCACACTTATAAATATATCCATAAAAATGTCCATCAAAGCGAGTGCACAACCTAATATCATGATAACTTAAAATAAAACAATTGTTTTCTGTGAATCTGCATGCCTCTAATATGTGGGGAAGTTAAAAATTTTGCAAGTCACAGACAAGTGGCCTTTTGATTCATTGCTAGGACACAAAATGCATCCAAGTGCTGCCGACCTAAAGTTAGATGTGAGTTTTACATTAGGCACAGTTGCAGTAGTAGATTGTGCAGGACTGTTCTACCCTGAAAATAGCATAGCTTTAGGGAGGAAGGCAATGGCAACCTTCAGTGTAATACTGGCAAACTGTCTGTGTTAATACTTGTGAATTGCTCCCTTTAAATATCACTTCCAGCATATGAAGGAATTAATGGAACACATGAGCTTGTGAAGAGAACTTCTGCCTCTATCTAAATATAGAATTGGAACAAACTTATAAAGTTTTCCGCTCTATTTTCTTCTTGAAACACTAGAAACCCAATCAGCCCCACTGGTTTATGTAACACAAAGTAATGTTACATTTTCTCAAACATAAAAAGACAATGTGTACAAGGCAGACAAGTCGACATGCAAGTTCACGAGATGTTATATTAGATTTTTAGACGGGAAAATGTATGTATGCAGTTCTACATGTTTGTATATGTATGTATGTATGTGTATATATATGTATGTGTATATATATATATATATACACACACACACACACACACACACACACACACACACACACACACACACACACACACACACACACACACACACATACACACACAGTGCCTTGAAGATGTATTCATGTTAAACGTATATGTATTTTATTGGAATTTTATGTGCTAGACCAACACAAAGTGGCGCATAATTGTTAAGTGGAAGGAAAATGATAAATGGTTTTCAATTTTTTTTACAAATAAATATCTGAAAAGTGTGGCGTGCATTTGTATTCAGCCCCCTTTACTCTGATACCCCTAACTAAAATCTAGTGAAACCAATTGCCCTCAGAAGTCACCTAATCAGTAAATAGAGCCCACCTGTGTGTAATTTAATCTCCGTATAAATACAGCTGTTCTGTGAAGCCCTTGGAGGTTTGTTGGAGAACCTCAGTGAACAAACAGCATCATGAAGGCCAAGGAACACACCAGACAGGTCAGGGATAAAGTTGTGGATACATTTAAAGCAGGGTTAGGTTATAAAAAAAAAGCTTTGAACATCCAATGGAGCACCGTTCAATCCATCATCCGAAAACAGAAAGATTATGGCACAACTGCAAACCTACCAAGACATGGCCTTTCACCTAAACTGCCAGGCCAGGCAAGGAGAGCATTAATCAGAGAAGCAGCCAAGAGGCCCATGGTAACTCTGGAGGAGCTGAAAAGATCCACAGTTCAGGTAGGAGAATCTGTCAACATGATAACTATTAGGCCTCATGCCCTCGGACGTTTTTACAGCCAGTTTTTTGAGCAGTGTTTGCAGCTTAAAAATGCCTCTCCATGTTAGCCTATGGCCTCATGCCTACCATGGCGTTTTTGAGCTGTAAGTGGCATAGGCATTTTTAACCCTTTCATGAATAAGCCTATTTTTGACATTTGGTGTTTACAAGTTAAAATCCGTATTTTTTGCTAGAAAATTACTTAGAACCCCCAAACATTACATATATTTTTTTAGCAGAGAATCTAGAGATTAAAATGCCAATTGTTGCAATATTTTATGTCACATGGTATTTGTGCAGCGGTGTTTTAAATGCAACTTTTTGGGAAAAGGGACACTTTCATGAATTGAAAAAAAAGAAATCGTAAAGTTTGCCCAATTTTTTTTTATTGTGAAAGATGATGTTACGCCGAGTAAATAGATACCAAACATGTCGCGCTTTATAATTGCACGCACTTGTGGAATGACGACAAACTACGGTACCTAAAAATCTCAATAGGCAACACTTTAAAAAAAAATTCCAGTTACCAGGTTAGAGTTACAGAGGAGGTCTAGTGCTAGAATTATTTCTCTCGCTCTGACGATCGTAGCGATACCTCACGTGTGTGATTTGAACACCGTCTACATATGCGGACGCGACTTCCATATGCGTTTTCTTTGCTGCGCGAGCTCGCGGCAGCGGGGGAGCTTTAAAATTTTTATTTTTTTCTTATTTGCTTTATTTATTTTAAAATTAATAAATATTAATGAAACCATATTTTGGTGTAATTGACCCTAAAACCAAACTGCGGTTTCATGAATGTTAAATGGAGAAAAACAAATAGTGCGTGCTCTTCAGGAGCCGGCGCTACACTTGCTTCAGGGCTCTGGCATGCAGGGGCATTAATAGGCTCTTCCATTTTTCAACAGAAGGGCGAGTTATGTCCATTAGAGAGATTTAAAGAAATTTTTCAGCAGATTTAGACTTTCTGCGGCGGAATCAGTTGAGTACATACGTCCGGTCTAAGATGGGAATGTTAGGTATAATACGTGACCTGACGATATTTGAACAGCTATGTTTGAAGGGAGAGTCATTGAGGCACTCACTATCATATTTATATACCCTGTTAATTGAGGTAGAGACCCCACAAATATTGCCTTTTTTACAACAGTGGGAGGGAGACCCGGGGGTGATGTTCTCACAGGCTCAAAAGGAGAGGACCTTACTGTTTGCCCATAAGGCTTCACTGGCGAGCAGATACCAAGAGGGAGGGTACAAAATTCTCACCAGGTGGTACAGAACGCCGGCAGTATTACACCAGATGTTTCACCAAGTATCTGATGTATGCTGGAGATGTGAGGAATCAGAAGGCACCATGATACACATCTTTTGGGAATGCCCAAGCCTGAGAGAGTTTTGGAAGATGGTGGAGGAAACGGTAGAAGCGATCACGGGCAGCTTATTTATTACACAATACCCCGATATCGAATGAAAAGTATAAAAATTAATTGCTAAAACACTTGCTTGCTGCAGTAAAGGCATGTATTCCAGCACTGTGGAAAAGCAATATTTCTCCGACGAGATCACAATGTTGGCAAGGATCTCAGAAATCCAACAAATGGAGGATTTGATTATGACATTGAAAGAAAAAGAGGAGAAAAATCGAAGGACTTGGGCTCCATACTTTCAGTATAGGGAAAGGGTCATTCTAGCTGAATAGACGGGGACGATTCTGGAAGTGATATCCTTACAGGGAGGCTAAAGACTGGACAGTAAAGGTACTGGACCTGGATGTATAGGAGGGAGGGGTGGGGAGGAGGGAGAGGAATGGATACCCTTTTTTTCTCTTTCTTTCTTTCTTCTTCTTTTTTTTTTTTCTCAATTTTTTTTGGGGTACTTTTCCGCCTATAGATTCAGTGCCAGGATATGTTCCTGGAGGGTTGGGAGGGAAGGAGAGAGGGAAAAGAAAATGGTATATATTTGTAATGGGAGAATGAGAAGGCAATGTAACAATTAATAATGACTGGGAATTAGTGAAGTAATGTGATTGTAATAAGCAAAAGAAAAAAAAAGAACGCAACACTACAACACTACGACGAGCTGAGAAAATTATGAATGCTTCCGAGTAAATTGTTTCCAAGCATGCGTAGGGATTTTGCGTGTCGGAATTGCTACAGACAATTTTCTGATCGGAACCTGCTCTCAATCTTTTGCTGGCGGAAATTCCACCAGCAAAAGTCCGATGGAGCATACACACAGTCGTAATTTCCAACCAAAACCTCTCATCAGACTTTTGCTGACGGGATTTCCGACAGGGATTTAGAGTCTGCAAAAGGCTTGAGGCTGGGGTGGAGGTTCACCTTCCAGCAGGACAACAACCCTAAACATACAGCCAGAGCTACAATGGAATGGTCTAGATCAGCCTTTTTTTTAACAAACTTTTAAAAATGGTCTTAAAGTTTATCTAAACCCAAATATAATATTTTGCACCTCTCCAATACTTTTGGTAATATAGCGTATGTTTATGTGAATTCAAGGCTGAGAATGGATTTTCTATTATTAATACACATAGCTCTTTACTTTTAACCTGCAATATTTATTGCCATGAATCCACCAATTTTTTCTTATTTCAAACTTTTTTATCATATCCATTCACATGAATGTGACTCAGCACAGAGTGATTTTGGAAAAGGTTCCTGTACTATACTGGTATAATTCTAGTGCAAATTTTGGCCCATATTCTTCAATGCAAACACACAAAAATCAGATAGGCATGGGATTCGGATGCAATTTGGAAAGCGATTTAATATTTTTAACCCTTACCTTGCATCCCAGGAAACTCCTTGGTCCCCCCAAAAAGGAGTAGCAGTTGTAGAAGTAGTAGCAGTAGCAGGTACCCAGTAAAGTTGCATAAAAATTGTAAGCAACTCGCATTATATAATTGCACCTGAAATTGCGTCAAAATAACATTGCACTAGTTTGAACCAAGCCTTAAAACTGAAGTCTAGACAGATATAAAAGACACAAATCAATGCAGTTCATTATTCAGTAAAACCTAAGTTTAGCTAAACATAAAAACATAAAAATCAGACTGCATTAACACTTACACAAACTGGGAATCTACTAGAAAAATGTATGCGCCTTCATGTTGCATTTTCTCGTTCAAAAGATTTATTTGTTTTAGAAATAATAAATAACAACAAATACAGAATATTTGACAAAACAAAAATATTAAAATATAACATTAAAGTATAAATGTTATATAAAAAATAAGTAAATACATAAATAAATATGCAATTAAAAATAAACACACTAAAACAAGTGAGGGGTGCTCCATCATTTACAACCTATGGAGATGAATGCAAATTATAACTACAGATATCTAAGTAAAAAGGAATAGAATACCAAGGAGGAATAATAAACACTCCAAAAAAAAAAAAAGTGTGGTTATTATATAATCTAGAGAAGACTAGAGTATAAAGTTGTTTATATCTGAAATGTCAGGAGCTCAATAAACTAGAAAAGACAGAAATATATAAATTTTACATATTTGAGCAAAACAAAATCCTGACCTTAGGTATACTTCTATATAGATAACAAATACTGTAGTATAATTAAAGGTTTTTTGAAGAAGTATGGAAGAGAAAATGGTAAAAGCAAATGGGGACAGAAAGGAGGGGGAGAGATGATTATTTAACTCCAGGGATAAATTATAGTTTATATAGCTAAATATTGTACCAGAAAGAGAGAGAGAGACATGAGAGAGCATTCGATTATCAAAATTATCTGACATATAGTATCTAATCCATGGTCTCCATATGTTATCTAAAGCGTCCATTTTGGCATGTATGAAAGATTGGTTCATTCTAGTTTTGGTTTCTGAAATATTCACAACAGATGTTTTCCATGCATTGGCTACTGTCTGTTTTGCGGCTATCAGAAACATGAGGAATAGTTTGAATTGGTTCTGTGTGAGAGAATCCGGTTTTAGATTAAGGAGAGCTAGCATTGGGTCTGGTGAAATAGAACAATCGAATAGTTACGAGATAATCAGAAAGACTTTTTTCCAAAATGAGTACACAATAGGACAATGCCACCAGATGTGCATATATGTACCCTGTTCTGGACAGCCGCGAAAACAGAGGCCTAAATTATCAATTGTGAATTTGGCTAATCTGGCAGGAACCAAATACCATCTTGTAAGCACCTTATAAGATGTCTCAATTGCCAAAATGTTTGTGGAAGAAGATTTAGTATTAGACCAGATATGAGACCAAGTTTTGGGATCAATCGTGCGCTCAAGATCTTTTTCCCAAGTGGATGTATATGTAGGTACTATTGTGTTAGATTTAGTAATCAATTGAGTGTAAATTGTAGAGATACAACCCTTAGCGTGAGGTTCTTTGAGGCAAATTTTTTCAAATTGGGAAATAGATTGTAGATTTTCACTAGAATTAAGGAAAGGAGTATAACATTTTTTTATTTGTAGGTATCTGAATAGTTCAGATTGGGGTAACCCCGAAGTCTCACATAGTTCTGGGAAAGGTCGTATCGAGGACAATGATGTCATATCATATAGGCAAGTAATGCCAGCCTTAGACCAGGCTTTAAAAGTTTTAGGATATTTCCAGGCTGGGTAGAAGGATGGATTTTTATGGAAGGAAAGAAGTGGGTTATGCAGTGATTGTAAGCCATGTGAAGTTTTATGTCTATCCCACAATGATAGGGAATGCCTAGTGATTGGATTTTTTAAAGTCTTGTGAACTGCAGGTTGTAACCATAGTAAATTATTGACAATAAAAGGGTCGCAGTCAATAGCCTCAATGGATACCCATATAGGGATCTCCGTTGTCGAGTGATATTTTGTTAATTGTGCCAACTGAGCTGCTTTATAGTATAATGTAAAATCTGAGAATCCTAGACCACCCATACATTTAGGGAGAACTAAGGTATTCTTATGTAGTCGGGGTTTTATTTTACCCCACGTGAATTGTATCGCCTTTTGCTGAATCAATCTGAGAAAATAAGCAGGAATATGAATAGGCAGTGTTCTAAATAAATATAAGAATTTGGAAAGTATGGTCATTTTTATAATGTTAATTTTTCCAAACCACGAGATCGGTAGGGATGACCAGTTTGATAATAGACTGGTGATGTGTTCATGTTGCATTGTCATGTTACACTCATAGGGAAGCTCATTCATTTCAATGGGTGATGAATGCATCAAAGTAGCTTATGTAGATTTTTGCATGTTGAGCTCTGCACTTTTCTTAACAATGTGTTTTGGCGTCAATGCCATGTTTACAAAAATACTACTGGGCAGCGGTTCTGGTCACTGTCTGGTGGGGGTTTACTCAAACCAGGTCCAACCTTGGCCATTATGGGATCCTACTCCGCCCTAACTAATACAATATATAGAGGAATAAAAGCCAGCCCACAGGCCACAACCCCAATGCGGACTACAGTGCAGGTATGGGATAAAGTCACTGCTGCAGTCAAGGTAGTTGGTATAATTTCCCCTCACACTCCGCTATGGGGAAACCCTAAGCTTCCACACTTTTGCACTATCCCTGACCCCAATGTGTGGGCCAGATTTGGAGTGACTAAGATCCAACAGATTATGCCGGCGGGGGCCCTCCTTCCCTATCCAGAAGTAAAAGAGACATACCAACTCCCCTCGCGAATGCTGTTTAGGTATTTACAGCTGAAACACGTGACCCAATTGCAATTCCCGGGCAACATATCAGTAGAGCCACATTCGATAGAGAGGTTCCTTACCTCTCGTGGAGCGGATAAGATCCTCTCTTCCCTCTATCTTCGACTTACGTGTGGGATTTCCGAGGGCTCGTCGCCCCTACACCAGTCATGGAGGATAGACATTCCCTCTCTGACTGAGGAAGAATGGGAACTAGCCTTGCAACATTATATCCCCATGGTGATCTCGGCAAGGGATAGATTTATCCAACTGAAATTTATTCACAGGGCATATTATAGCCCCCAGCACTTAGCAAAAATATACCCTGCACAATCAGATTCATGCCCCCAAGTGCCATCAGGTGGTTGGGACGTAATACCATGTAATTTGGGACTGCCCGATTATTCAAAACTTTTGGGTTCAGGTACTTGCGGAGATCAATAAGGTCACCGACCTCTCAGTATCAATGGATCCGAAGGTGCTACTCTTAGGAATAACAGACTTGGTAACTCATTCTAACCATAAAGGACTCTTCATATTTTAATTAGCTTTTTATGCCAGGAAGGTGCTTTTACAAAGCTGGAAATTGGCATCTCCCCCAACGACCGCCCAATGGCACTCACTAGTGGATTCGGTGCTACCCATCTACAAGTTTATGTATATGGGACAGAAGTGCCCGCAAAAATGTAATCAAGTATGGGGTGCATGGGTAAAAGCTTGAGCACTTACTATCTTGGAATAAAAATGTAGGTAGAGGGAAATAGATCTGTGACCCTCCATATACCTGTGACAAAGCCTCTCCTCACTGCTATTTCCTTCACTCTGCATGCTTGTGAGTAATGTTCAGAATAGAATGTTATAGGACTCCCCTTAACTCAACGCTCCGATAGACTTCTCCCAGCCTAACCTATATGTTTCTAGTCAACTCATACTCACAAATGTCTCAGCAAGATGATGTGTTATGATGATCTGTGTAAACATGTGCTTTGTCAAGGAATGATTAAGATTTAATGACGCTTTATTTTCTTTACTAATAAAAAACGTTTCTGTTAAAAAAAAAACAATGCGTTTTGACGGCTTTTTTGGTGTTTTCTCATGTGGAAAAATGTGTGTCTGCTTGCTGTGTTTGGGGTGCCATTAATAATGGATGGTACCCAAGTGTTTTGTAAAGATGCACTTTTACGCAATGGAGTATTACTATGTGTAAATGGAGCCTTACTGTTAGTATGATGTGTTCATTATGTTGATTCTTTTCCATTCAGTAGAAATCCACTGGTAATCTTCCATTACAGCAGGGGTTAATACAGCTAAGGGGCCCACTGTTTCCTGCAGGACCTTCCATTCATAGAAGCCATACTACAGCTTCTATGAATGACACAGGATCTCTGAATAGAGGGGCAGAACTGTCAATCATCTTCCTATCTCCTATTCAGTAATCCTATGTTATTCATAGGATAGTTGAAGATTCATAGGACAGATAAAGATTTCTACTGAATGGAGAAGATTCAATACAAGGAATGCATCATACTAACTGTACGTTATGTCCATTGGTCTATTTTTTCTGTTTTTATTTTTAGATAAATGTAGGATTTAATATACCACTAAATGTATTTTTAAAATGAAAGTCGTGTAAGTACCTGAATCAGCCTTTTAGTCCCTGTACAGCAGGGATGGAGTGTGAGATAAAGAAGCAGTACAAGGAGACAATCAGTCACGTGCTGACAAGAAGCATGCTGATAGGAAGCAACAGTAGATTGACAGCTTGATTAACTTATTATTGTACTGTGTCTAGTCACAGGGCAGGGTGGGTTCAAAATGATCTAGGCTTAGAGGAAGTGGGTTGAATGATGTTGGTCATCAGTTTGAGGACATCTAGTGGCAGAAATGTACTGCAGAGGAAATCTCTTGATTGAGGGTGAGGGTTGTTTTACTCCAGACAAAATAGACATCTGTCAGGTTTTAAATGCTCTGTGTGTCACCATTGGGGATTTTTTTAATGCAGGACATACAGCATATTAATCTTATTTTCCTGTTGTGTCTAAAACCCTAATTTGGACAGGAAATGAGGGGACATCAACCTTATGGGTACATGGACAGAAACACAATCCTGACAGACTATTTACCTTTTCTCAAGCTACTGCAATTTTTTTTATTGCTGTATATGTCTCCAATGCAGGGTCCTCCCCTCCCTTTCTGTCTGTCTGTCAAATAGACATTAAGGAAGGAGATTTCTCTTTACTTTCAGCCTTATCTTACTCGTGTCAACCCTAGAGGAACAAGGAGGAGACATTTTATACATGGGGACTCAGACAGCAATATAAAGTTTAGGGACCCTACCCTACTCAATCCAAAACAAAAAAAATTGGTTGGAGTTGTGTTGTATAACTTCTTTAAAGTGTACTTTGCACTACATGCAAGATCTGTTAATGTCCCCATTCTTTGTTTAAATGCTGGAACAAAAGTTAAACAGAAAATCTGTAACACATTTAAAATGTATGCTCATCTTTTCTACAAGTTTCTTGGGGTTGTGACGTTATTATCCTCCAATGATATCACAAGCAATGCTAAGTTCTCCAAACTTCATGAAATGATGCTGCAGCACAGTTCTGGAAGCATCTTTTCAATACAATTTGGGCTATTCTACATTCCCCAGATCTTGGTGGATTGAGGAGGATGTAACCCTCAACTAGGCACTGCTGGCAGAAGCTGGGGGAAAGGTGAGTACGCTATCTTCTTTCACTTAGGCCCCTTTTACACAAGTGAACTGATCGGGTCCGCCTGTCAGTTTTTTAGGTGGACCCGATCAGACCATCCATTGCCCTCAGTGAAGCGGCACGTGTCAATGGACATGTGTCTATTGGCACCTGTTGACATTTGATCCCATCCTGTCCCCTAAAAACAGATGGATGGGGATCCGTTTGCCTATCTGTCTGGCGTATCAGATGACAGTTGGATGTGAACGGGCGGGCCGTTTCCACCTGACCTCCCACATATGAGAGTGGGCTGTGTCCGCTCTGCATAAGAGGAGCGGACATGGGCCTGTCATCCATCTACTCAGCGGGGATCAGCGGAAAGATTCCCCGCTGAGCAGGCTGATCTGCTGCCGGAATCTGACTGTGTGAAAGGGCCCTTACAGGTATTTATTTTCATCTTTTTCAGCAAAGAGGAGGAAAGACAGCATACATTGATTCTTAAGTGCTGTGTCTGCTTTATTGTTTGACTAATAGCATTTATCATTTTTTTTTTGTGTGTGATTACATTTTATTTAATGTCCACTCTGGCTTCCTTCCTAGTTTATTCCTTTTCATACATTAGCATACACTAAGGCGAACCCCAGATTTATGTTTTGCTGTAGGCCATATCCACAAACTTCTAGCAAAGGCCAACACAGTGTTCTTTGTCCTGTGTCCAACACAGTGGTTCTCAAACACTGGGCTGGGCTACCGCTTGACTTCTGCCAGGCTGCAGCCTGGGATAGCTCCCCAAGTACTGTACAGCATGTCAGTGTGTCAGTGGCAGTTCAGTCCCTGAACTGAAAATCTTTCCTTCTGTACCCTATGAACTCAGTGCTTGGGGTGTGCCCACATGGTGCCTTAAAGTGGAAATAAAGGCAAAACTTACTAAGTCTAAACCTACTCCCTGTCCATTCTAAGCCTAATGGATATAGCCCTGTAAAGGAAAGATAGCTTGCTTAAATATTTTCAAAACGCTCTGGTCTGGTCTCCAGCAACGCCTTCTATATGCAGTAGAAAGCCGACAAGGCCTGGGAAATGCCTGGGAAATTACTTCACCTATAGACTTATTATGGGGCTTCCATTGTCAGATGTCTCTCCTACACACTGAAGCCACAGCTTAGCCTGGGACCAGCCTGGAGCAGATGCAAAATAGGTCAGTATAGCAATCTTTTCTTTACAGGGCTAGGTAAATTAGGCTTAGAATGTGGATAGGAGTAGGTTAAGAGTTAGGCTTTGCCCTTACTTCCACTTTAAGAGTCAAAGTTGAGTGTCTGATTGTTGGGAGGCATCAGTGTCCCTTTTTTCTATGGGGTAGCACAGTTACCCCCATGGTGATTACATGACTAAAACAATTGCACAAAATGCAGGAGCGGCACACGGGGAGACTGAGGAAATCAGCAGCATGGATCAATGGAGAAGACCTGCACTGAATGACACACACCTAGCACTGCATGGGTATGGAATTCTACAGTGCATGCTCTTATTATGGTAAGTGATCTTCAGCTGGACAGATATGTTGCCTTCCTACTGCCTGCAGTGTATGTCTTTTGATCTACTTTTGGAGTCATGTAATGCTTACATGACTGCAATAGTTCAATAGACATACATAGCAGGCACTAGGCAGGCAACAACTGTTCATACTCATACAATAAAAGTATTGGAATATTGGCATTCCTATACTTTTATCGTATTGTAGGATGAATTCCCACTTCTGCATGGCAGTAGTGTGTTCATTATAACATGTTGCTATGTGTTGCTCTAAGGCAATGCACATGTGTTGTACCATGTTGCAATGCACATTAACACACGGTAGTGTGTTGTATCACAAAAAAATTTACTGTAAATGGGCCCTTACTGTTGGAATATGGAAGGTTTAGGAAGAACATACCAGGCTTTAGTCTCACTAGGTTTGAGAACCACTGATCTAACGTGTCTGAGCATCTTAAAAAACCTATATCAATAAACTAAACCAGCATAGCACAGGGATAGTAGAAAACCTGTAAACAAAAACTTTGGGATGAGGAAAAATTTAGCTCCCATATGGTTTTCGAATTTCAAGAGAACTTTTGTTTTTATTGCTGCTCATTGTGTAGACCTCCCCTTTCAATTCATTACCATTCTTGAGTTAGACGCACGTTGTTCCCAGTGTTCTCATGCCACTCGATTTGCTTTAATTATTTGTGCTGTTAGAGTGTAGTAGGATATAGACAGTCTGTGGCTTCTCCAATGTATTTCCTTTTGATGGTATGACAGCTCTCTGCCAAAAGTATACAAGAAAAATATACAAACTTCTTTCACCGTGTTGGAGGCGCACAGAGCATCATGCCATGCCTTGGGCATTGTAAGCTTGAACTAGTAATTAGACTGTGAGATGAGTGCACTTCATGCAGCTTTTTCTTGCTAAGCAGCTGTAAGTCACATTCTCCATGAGAATACACACACAGCTTGAACTGTTACAGATGGGAGGATGTTAACAAGGATGTCCAGGATGAGTAAAGAATTCATTTGTTTTCAAAGTTCCTTTACTGTCTGATGCTGTACAAAAATTATGTAGATATCGACTATGTTTCAATTCATTCCTCGCAAACATTATTACCAAGTTTTATTGTACCTAAGGGAAAAAAATGAAAACATGTATGATATAGTCAGCAAAATTACAGGCTTGGGAAACCCATATTACACAGATGGGAATGCTTACAACGGTCACAAACCTTTTGCTGTAAGTCCTTAAAAAGTGTTAACTGGCATTGTACCTTAATTTGTTTGTTTTTTACCTAAAGTTCATATAAAAGCACATGTCTAGCCAAGACTACGCTGTCTACAGGGGGGCAGTTACAGAAATCATACCTCCTAATTGTACCAGGATGGCTGGGACTGTCCTGAGATTTCATTGGCATTCCACAGATCCAGGCTAAATCCTGAAGCCCAGTGCAGGAACAAATTCTGGCACTGGGCTTCAATAATCCCCCTACTAAATCCGGCTCTGGTCCCCCTGCAGTGCAGCTGGTCTGTCCTCCTCTCCCTCCTGTTGGTCATGCTGCAGGAGAATCTACAGTGTCTGCACGCAGCTCCCTCCCAGCCCCCCCTCCACTGCTCCAGACCCCCTGTGTGCCCCCCCCCCAGCAGCACTGCTGGCTCTCCTCCTCTCCTGTCTGCAGGTGCAGTGGACCACAGGAGGATCGGGTTCAAAATGGTGAGAGGGGGGCCTGGTAAATATGTCACATTTACCGACCCCTTCTTTTCCTGAATGAACACAGTAAGTTATAGATACCAATCGCTCCTGTGTTCATTCATAACTGAAGCACAATAAACTTTATTTCCTGTGCTTCAGTTTGTGAATGAACAGGAAGCAACAAAGCACTTACCATTGATTTACTGTCCAGTGTAGCTGAATTTGCATAGAAAGGGACTGAGGAATTTCTGTCCTCAGTCCTATTCTCTGTCTCAGAAATGAGGCATCAGGGGTCTGTTTATACCCCTAATATAGCACCAAAGCCCCCCAGCAGGGCTGTTTAAAATGTCCAAAATAAATAAATAAAATTTTAAAACCTGTAAAAAAATTATTTAAAAAAAATTATTAAGGGTTTGCTTACACTTTGGTCTCTGAAGAGTGATAATATTCAGATTACTTTTCAGAGAGCATTTGACAGGTGGTAAGGAGGGGCTGTATAGCCTTCTCACCGTCTGCTTTCAAGCTCTGAAACCCCGCGCTTGCATTCTCCAACTGTGTGTATTTCTCGCAGTTAGGGGTCACTTTCAGAGTAGTGCCATTCACTTGGATGGGCTGTGTTTGACAGGAGATATAATTCATGGTGTGGCTGTGAACCAAAGCATTGCCAGATTAAGAGCAGATAATTTATAAAGCTTTTGTAGAAGAGGAGCTCTGATCTCATTATCTCAGTAGCTGATTGGCTACTCTGCTCAGCTGCACCAGATTCTGAGTGCATCGGTTTTAGTATATCTCCCCTTAGAGCAGTGTTTCTCAGTCCTCAAGGTGCCCCAACGGGTCATGTTTTCAGGATTTCATTTGGATTAAATGGCTATGGTAATTACTAAGGCAGTGAAACGGATCAAAACACCTGTGCAAAATAAGTAAAAGTAAGTCTGAGGACTGGAGTTGAGAAACACTGCCTAATGCTGCGTACACACAATCGGAATTCCGGCCAGAAAAAGACCAATGAGAGCTTTTCATCGGAAAATGCGACTGTGTTTATGCTCCATCAGAATTTAGCTGTCCGAATTCCCGCCAGCCAAAAATTTATAGCATGTAATTCCGATCGTGTGTATGCAATTCCGACACGCCAAAAATCACGCATGCTCAGTTTTAACTACGAGACAGAAGCTATTGGCTACTGGCTATTGAACTTTCTTTTTCTAGTCGCGTCGTACGTGTTGTACATCACCGCGTTATAAACAATCAGAATTTGGTGTGACCGTGTGTAGGCAAGACAGATTGAGCCGAATTCAGTCGGGAAAACCATCAGAGCTTTTTCCGACGAGAATTTCAGACGAGCATTCCGTTAATCGCGTGTACGCGGCATTAGAGTCAGGTATTTCACTTTGTTCTTTGTGATTGCCCTTGTATCCTTCAGTAACCAAGGACTTCAATTCTCTATTAAAATCTTTTGTGGGGTCTTAAATAAACTTTTTTACATGTCCCTGTCTAACAACATATTTATTATTCCTTCATGGTATACATTCCTATCAATATTTACCCCTCCCTCTTGTTATTTGGACACACAATAATATCTTTTCTTCTTTGTACTTCCTCGATCCCTCTACCTATATAATAGGGTTAATGCCTTTCTTAACCAGACAATTCTCAAGATCCTTCTACCTAATGATTATTACTTAGAGGTGGATTGAACAGGGATTTATTTCTTGATTCAATTTTTATACCTTCCCTAGCTGTTACATCCCTTACTCTCGGGTAGAGCATATTAGTAATATTCAAAGAGTATACAAATATCATGGTGTATCCCTGCATTTTTAAAAGATGCATAATAAAATTGCATCCTTACTACAGTTTTGGGAGGTAGATAGAGCCCATCCACACTGGAGAGAGTCAAATGGGGTGAGGAAAGTTTCCAAAAGGGAGATCATATGGATATACCTGTTAAAGACCCTAAATTCCAAGGGTGTAAATACCTAGTTGGATTTGAATTACTACATTAGTGACTATTAGATGTGTAATCATTTTTTTTGTAGTGTAGCTTTATTATATAGATGGGAAAATTAAATTGAGGTATGCATCTCCAATTAGTATAGATCCATGGCTTCTTGTTTTTAATATTTTTACTTTTGCATTTTAAATTTCATTTTTTTTATATGTTTAATACTTTTGTATTTTATTTGAATCCATATATAATGTCCATATAAAATAAATCATTTTTAATAAGATAGTCAATGTATGAAATTTGATTGTAATTCAATGAAACCATTGTGGTGGACATTACTAAATCGATTATGCATGTTCTAAAGCAGGGATATGCAATTAGTGGACTGCCAGCTGTTGCAAAACTACAAGTCCTCTCATGCCTCTGCCTCTGGGTGTCATGCTTGTGGCTGTCAGAGTCTTGCTATGCTCATGGGACTTGTAGTTTTGCAACAGCTGGAGGTCCGCTAATTGCATATCCCTGTTCTAAAGTATAGTAAAGTGATGTGGGGAATTTTCAGTGAATATATATATATTTTAATTGTAGCATGGTAAAACATTTTAACACATAGTTATTAGGTAGATATGTATTGTATTAGATCTTCCAGTGGAGATCTGATAGTCTGCACATTCTGTACTACTACTTGTACCTACAGGTAAGCCTATAATAAGGCTTACCTGTAGGTACTGGGAATATCTCCTAAACTTGCACACAGTTTAGGAGATATTCAGGTATGCATGCAGCTGATGATATCATCGGCGCATGTGCCCTAATTGTCCGGCTTACAGTGCTGGACCTTCAGAGTCCATGCTGGAAACAGCTGGTCCCCTTGTGCATGTGCGGGAGTGACATGATCGCGGCTTTGGCCAATCACATAGCTGGAGCTTGCAAACCCGGAGGACAGACAGGGGTAACATGTCAGCCCTCTCAACGGTGACTTTACGCTGCTGAATGGCTTTGTTCCAAGGTGAGTATTTCATAATGTGCTAGTATGCAATTCACATTAGCACATTATGCCATTGCCTTGCAAGTTTATTTTATTTTATTTTTTAACAACCGCTTTAATGTAACACTGCAGATTTGTAGTTGGCTAATCAATTGAATTATGTATGGCTGCTCTTGGGAAATTAGAAAGAGAGCTACAGAAGAGTAAGGATTAATGAAGATGTTATTTTGACTACATTAGCTGTTTATCCCTGATTTAGATTGGAAGGGGTTAAATATAGTGGAACCCTATTTAAGGCATTGTAGTACATCCTCTTGAAAAAGTCCTATACAGACGAAACACAAATCGGGGGGAAGGCCTAATGGTGGGCGTGTACAAGCTGTGAGAGCTAGTGAAGGGAACTTCATTCTGGAGAGGGAGGCAGAGTGTAAGCTTAGCCGGCAATTGTTTGTAGGACAATCAAAGTAGATTCAGCAGTTTACTAATATATGATTATATCCTTCTAACTATTGGAGTAGTTAAAAAAAAAATGAATGTGTTTTTTTCAGAATTACACTATTGGACTCCTTCTTTTTGGATGCATATGCTTGTCTGGAGATGAGTTACGGGGTGTAAAGGGACGTCAGAAAATGGTTGACAGCCTAAAGTAGATTTTAAATCTTATTTCTAGATCTGTTATTGGAGAGGGGAAAAAAAAGCATATATTGTACTGTAAAAAACACAGATGCACAAAACTAGCATAATAAAAAGATAATGCAAATGCTGTTTGTAAGCTGTAATTACACACAAGTATACATACACTGGAGGGGAAACTAACACATGTAGCAGGCAGCTGACACAATACAAGTATAGGCCACCAATTTTGTGCCAGTGTCCTTCAACTTATCTATTGCTATAAATATTTAGCTGGTGTGCTTATTCAAAATGTGAATCATTTGACATTGACTTTTTCACTGATGTGGTTTTGGATGTACCCAATGTGAATAAGCACCCTTTTATTTATTTTTTGCTTTGAGATAATATTGTCTTCGATTTTTGGCCAAGGATATCTTAGTACACTATATGCTTTCTAATAACACCCCCCCCCCCCCCATTCATTATTGACCTTCTCCTGCATTGTGCTCGTAGTTACTTCTGTTGAGCTGTTTGCTGACCTTCACTGGGCATTCTTCTTATGTGAATGTGTCCCATTGTAAATCTTGCAATTACATCTTCTTTACGTTGATTATAGTAGATTGTATCTTTGAAATAAAACCTTCATCCTCAATCAAAAAAAATAAAAAATCTTTCATATGCTGAGCCATTGTGATAAAATATGGTTGGCAATGTAATTTTCTATTGTTATCATCCCTGACCCTTATATACAGACATGCAGATGCCGTACCTATAGAAAAATCATGTCTACTGCAAAGCTACAAACTTAATCCAAACTCAAAGGTTGACCTGCAGGCATATTAAACTCAACGTTTGCTCATTCTACTTTAGTATCAAGTCACATCTAAATCTTTTAAGGTGATAGAAAACCCCTTGGGCACTCAAACAAGTTTGTGAAAGAGGATTTCCATAGATCTTTTCACGTTGCTTCCGCATCGCAACCTCTGTTTGGAAACTGTTTAAATTATCCCCCCCTATATTTGTTTTCAAATCTAATTTAACCTACAGCGAAATGTGTTCTCGTCTTTACAATAAGAGCAAACAAATTTATAACCCAGAGGAGAAGATAATGCTTGGTTAATCAAACTGTCACTTCTCCTGCAGAAAGAACGATTGTGACTTACTGCTTACAGGCAGTTAAGAGATCTTTTCATAGTGGGAAATTGCTGCAGCTGGTTATATAGCAGACACAAGTTCAGTCCAGCGGTAAGTGTTGTGCCCATCAAATACTGGATTTTGCTAATTAAACTTATCAAAGGCCACAAAAAGTATGCAAGTTCGTTGTAACTGCACTGCAAAACAGATGCTAAACTGATAAAGGGGGAAAAGCACAGTTTTATATAGAAATGCTAATTTTATTTTTGTTTGCCAACCCCCAGAGCATTAAAGATGTTCTTCGGACAGATATAAAACCTCCAATTAATGCAGTTATGGATTTATTCAAAAATATGTTTTTGTATTGTTAAATTACTGTGAGCACCTATCGCTGTCTTAATATTATCCTCTTTTGATTACATGTACAGCGTCTTTCATACTGGAAGGGAGGGGCAGAAATTGCCTTGGTTACCTTCATTGATGCCCTTATTGATCTTCTGATTCTGCATTTTCCAGTCAGTAGGCTTTAGGCTTGTATTTACTGGTGTTCTTGTTTTAAGTGGTGCTGGTGTAGTAAAGGATATGGCTGTATTATCTGGTAAGGGTGCCTGGATCACAAATCTTAGGTGAATGGAAGGAATCAAGTGTCAAATGATCAATCAGAAGTTCAAATCTTTTATTCTTGATTGCAAAGTCACAACAAGTAGAATAAGTCTACTGGTTGTGACTTTGCTATTGTAGCAATACACCCCACACCCCCGTAGGAGTTGCAAATGTCAGGGTTCCCCATTGCTGCACAGCCAGCCAGTCACACAGCATTTCCGTCTTGCCATCCAGACACAGAAAACAGTCTTTTGGCTTGTTTTTTTTTTGTTTTTATTTGGGGATGATAACCTGGATAGGGTGGGGATTATGGGATGCCCAACTTGACAATACAATAGATCCAGGGACAACTTCCTCCCTATTTACAGCTTCCACTTCTTCCTCCTGCGCAAATCTTGCTCCTTTGCACAGTTCTGCTGGATTCATTCCTTTAGGAGCTAAAGCGGTACACACGGGCAGAATGTCGGGGAGACATTTGTTGGTACAAAAAATACTGGTCCACATTCTGGCCGTGTGTGTGTTGGTCTGTTGGACAGAAGCCTTCTGTCGGATGTGAATGCTAGAAAACCAGCAGCCGACCGACTCCCAATCAGTGCTCTCAGCCAATGGCAGAGAGCGTTGATCGGAGTGTTCTGGCAAGGAGGCCTTCCCCCTGTAAGAACACAACAGCTCAGCGGGCTGTCCGCCGAGGGAGCTGACATTTTCCCCTGTGTTTTCTGGGTTCTGGGTTCGCGCTGTGAGTGTTGCCGGAGCCACGATGACGTCACTTCCAAGCATGTGTGCGGGATGCTTCTTTCAGGCAAGGTCCTCCAGCATCTGTCGGATCTTCAGCTGGACCTTGTGAGCGCATGCGCCTCTGTAAAAATAGGGTATACAACCACTTTAAGGGCCACCGACAGACTGCTCAGCTCTGCTTCTTCAACTTTGATCTGACTTCCCTAATGGCATTGCTCATGTCTATTTAAGGGCTCCTTAGTTCTCTGCCAGGCCCACTTCCTGGGGATTGGCTAAGAGCCCCTAAACATGCAAGACCACCCTCCTAGCTTCTGCCCACTAATTTCTAGAATATTCTCCAATACTCTAGGACCAGGAGGAGGCACCAGAGTGCTGCCAGGATGAGTCATTTAGCCCTGAACTCTAGTAACTCTGACCCAGAGTCCATGATTCAGGCTTAGCCCTGGGCCAGATTAGAATTTACCTACACTATTAAGAATATGCGATTTCTGGTTGAACATTTGGTGCTCAATTCCTTTCAGTCATCTAATCTCCTCAAGCAGGGTGGTTCCACTTCTGTGAGTTGCCACCCTCTCTCCACTTTGTGTTTCCCAAGCAGCCGAGATCCATCTGACAAGAACTACTATCAACATATGTTTGAAGAAAAACTAAGCTCCAAGTCACACAAATCTGGCTGAACTGAATTACAGGTGCTTTATAAAGTAAAACATTTTTGAAATAATGTATGTATGTGTCTTCTGGTCTAGCTTTCAAGTGTTGTTAAACCCAAACCATTATAAAATGTCAATACATACTATAAAACTTTGTGTTCAAACTCACTTTTCCACGAGAGAATTTATTTTCTGTAGATTGTAAAAAACCTAATGGACCCTGCTGTTCAGTGTCCCTCCCTCCTTGTCTGTGTCCCCGCTGGAGCCTAAGATTGTGTAAACCAGTTGTTGCCACATCTACTGAGCATGCTCCCGTTTTATTTCCCTTCTAAGCTGTTCAGTTCCTCCTTTTTCTTATCTGTGCATCCAATATGACAATACATTTACGCATATGGGCATATACACAGTGATAAATGACAGTCCCAACTTTCTCCATGTCCTCCTATTGATTAACTCTACAGGGACTCCCTGTTAGTCAAAGCACATACACACCATACACATAGGCTGAAGGGGCGTAATACAGCCTGTGATGGGCAAAACCTTGTCCAGATATCTTTACAGTGTAAATAAAGTCAAAACTATTGTGAGTCAACTTAAACTCCATGGTCTACACCATGTTATTGCAAAAAACAAATAAATTTGCTTTGAAATATATATTTGTAATAAAATTTAAAACACTTTGTAGCTATTACTTATTTATTTTAAATCTCTATTCTAAAAGCTGTTTTTTATGTCATGTGACTGGCACAGCACCAATAAGACCTGTGCAAACAAAGATGCAGACGTCCTCTGCTGCTATACATAATACAGCAGAGTACTAGAAACTCCTCCCTTAGATCTTTCTGTGAGGACAGGAAATACCTGGGAAACGTCATGCGACTGTTGTACAGCAATGATGAGCCGCTTCCCACCCAGCTACTACACTTAAAAGGCCGGGTGGGAGCTTCGCTGTTATGACTGGACATACCTGTATGTCCCGTCGGAACATGCGCCTCGTGCGGTTTCGGGAACACATAGCAGCACATCATAGATCAGGACATGGGCGCTGTGATTGGCCTCCTGATCATGTAATGGCTGTGTCCAATCTTAGCCTTCACACAGTGTAAACAGAGACACATGTCTCTGTGTCAGCTCTCCCCACTGGGCTCAGTGAGAGCTCAGGGCAAGGGGGGGGGGGGGATAGATGCTGAAGCCTGTCACATTCTCTGTGTAGCTGATGATTTTAGTGTTAAGCTACACAGATCACACATATTGCATCCATCCCCACACAGTAAACCAAGCACCATCTGTCCCTGTCCCATCAACATTTTTACCAGTGCACAAAACAGCTGCCACAGTGTACCAGTGTCACATCAACATCTGTCACAGTGTACAAGTGCGCAAAAACATCTGTCACAGAGTGTCAGTGTCCCATCAATAAAAAAATAATACATTTAAAGGGCCCCTGCCCTCCCGTGCTTGTGTGGAAAAGGAAGCACACACGTTGGTCCAGTACGCATACATAAACATCGATCGCACCACACATGTGATGTATTGCCGCAAACATCAGAGGGAGTGCAGTAATTCTAGCACTAGACCTCCTCTGTAACTCTAAACTGATAACTTGTAAAGACGTATAAAGTATTGCCTATGGAAGTGTTTAAAGCGGGAGTCCGCCGTTTTGTTTTTTAAATCCAGCAGCTACAAATACTGCAGCTGCTGACTTTTAAAATAATGACACTTATCCGCCCAGCGCGCCCGCAATGTCGGCACCCGGAGCTGATCTCTCTCGGGTGCTGCCACCGCCATCTTGGGTATGGGAATCAGGAAATTGAGCCTTGCGGCTTCAGTTCCCGGTTCTCTAATGCGCATGCGCGAGTCGCGCTGCACAATAAGGATGGTCCCCGCTGTCTCTGGGATCCATGTGTTTCCCAGCAGGCAGCGGGGGACCTTCAGACAGGGATATAGATTCTGCGGAAAGGGGCGTACCTTCTGCAGAATCTACGCCGGAAGTGGGTGCAGACACCTGTACTGTACAGGTATCTGCACCCCCCTCCCCCCACGAAAGGTGCCAATTGTGGCGCCGGAGGGGGGGAGGGTTCCAATGAGCGGAAGCTCCACTTTAGGGTGGATCTCTGCTTTAAATACTGAAGTTTGGTGGCATTTCACAAGAGTGCAAAGTTTAGTGTGAAATGTTTGGTATCTACTCAGCACAACACCATATATTTATATTTTAGCAATAAATTGGGTATTATATTGTGTTTGTGTGCATTCAAATTAATTAACTGTATTTTTCTATAAAATTGCATTAGAAAACTTCTGTACAAATACCATGTGCCATCACATAAAATCCCAATAAAATACATTTAGGTATTTGGTTGTAACATGAGAAAATTTGGAAAATTTCAAGGGGCATGAATACTTTTTCAAGGCACTGTATACAACACTTTAGGCCCGGCCCTGTCTACAGATTGTTAAACATAGCTTCCTGAAGACATCACTGCACCCTATTTCAGTACATTTGTCAAAAGCTCTCAGCCCTAATGCAAGCAGTGGGCAGTCTCTGGAGAAATGAGCTTTCCAAAGCAGGCTACATTTGCCTAGGAAACATGTGCATGTAATGCTTAAGCCTCGTATATTAGTTTATTTTTTGTTCAACCGTGTCAGTATGAACGAAAGTGGTCGGAGCCACTGTACTAATAATCCGATCCTAGTACAGTAATCCCTCCTGCTATGCTTTTGTGTTCTGACAGGGGGACGGCCTCCCCACCAGAACGCTCTGGTCAGCGTTCTCAGCCATTGACTGAGAGCCCTGATCGGGAGCTGATCGGCAGACTTTTTTCGGTAATGAGCCTTCAACTGAAGTTCGGCCAGCTTCTGGCGGACTGGCTACCATACACACAGGCCAAATGTGAGCCAGTTTCTATTGAACTGGCTGATGCCAACATTCGTCCCGTGTGTACTAGGCTTTAGACTACAGGATTTAAGAACTTGAAAGGGGCAACCACCCTCCATCCAAAAGTGAAACATAGCATTAGGGTTGACTGTATCCCTTTATTTCAGAACCCTAATGGCGTGTACACTCGATCTAAATTTTGGTCGGAAAAAGCTCTGATGGTTTTCCCGATGGAATTCCAATGGTATTTCGCTCAAGCGGTCTTACATACACATGGTCACACCAAATTCCGACCGTCAAGAACGCAGTGACGTACAGCACGTACGACGGAACTAGAAAAAGGAAGTTCAATAGCCAGTAGCCAATAGCTTCTGTCTCGTAGTTGAATCTGAGCATGCATGAGTTTTTTGCGCATCGGAATTTCATAGACACTATCAGAATTTTTCCGATAGTGTCTATGCGGCACGCGGCATTAAACTTACATTTCTCGGAGTCTCTGGGGGTCATCTGCCTGGTTGTCCCTCCCAAGATTAACAGCATCTGCCAGGGTGAAGTCCATGGTGTCCTGTCCTGGAGCTGGGCTGGGTGAAAACTGTGTCTCATGCCGCGTACACACGTAGCCGACAGACTTAGTCTGGCGGACTTCCCGCCAGACTGTCCGTCGGACTTTCCGAACGGGCTACTTGCCCACACACGGCACTTTTTCAGCGGACTAATATGGCGTACTAAGTCCGCCGTACTATCCGCCGTACCTTTTGAAATGAACGGAATCGCCCACACACGCGGAGGAAAGTCCGCTCATTTAGAGCGGGTCTCTAGGAAGGCGGGGCCCGCGAAGGAGACGTCGCTGGCCCCGCCACCTGGTATGGACTTAAAGGGGAACCCCAACACCGAAAAAAAATGGCATGGGGGTCCCCCCAGGTCCACATCAGACCCTTGTCCGAGCACGCTACCCGGTTTGCCAGGAAAGGGGGGGACGAGTGCGCCCCCCCTCCTGAGCCGTACCATGCCGCGTGCCCTCAACATGGGGGGTGCTTTGGGGAAGGGGGGCCGCGCGGCCCCCCACCCCAAAGCACCTTGTCCCCATGTTGATGAGGACAAGGGCCTCTTCCCGACAACCCTGGCCGTTGGTTTCGGGGTCTGCGGGCGAGGGGCTTATCAGAATCCGGGAGCCCCCTTTAATAAGGGGGCCCCCGGATACCGGCCCCCCACCCTATGTGAATGAGTATGGGGTACAATGTATCCCTACCCATTCACCTGTGAAAAAAGTACAAAAAAAACCACAACACAGGGTAAAAATAGTTTATTGCACAGCTCCGGGGGTCTTCCGTCTTCCGGGGTCTTCTCGTCGGACTCCTCCACTATCTTCTTGTAGCTCTTTTGCTAGCGGAGGAGCCTGGCTTTCTTCCTCACCGCCGCCCTCTTCTTCCGACTTCGGGGGTCTTGTCCCCCTCTTCGGTTCTTCTGCCGGGCCACCGCGCCTTCTTCTAGCTCTTTTACAGGCGGTGGCCCGGTCTTCTGACGCCGCCGCCGCCTCCTTCTGTTCTTCTGTTCTTCTCTTCTTCTCTTCAGATGTTGCCTCGTCGAGTCCTCCGCTCACAATGCATCAGCATCCTCTGGGACTGTGACACCATAATGGGCGGGGACATCATCCGGCGATGTCCCTATATAAGTCGCCGCGTGCCCGGTCCCCGTCATTTTCTCCGGGCGGGAAAAGTCCGTCCATTTCAAAAGTACGGCGGACTTGCACACACGCAGCCGGATTGTCCGCCGAAATGGGAGTCCGGCGGGAAGATTGCAGTGCAAAACTACTTTCTAAGTCCGCCGTACTTTCGGGTCAAAAAAGTATGCCGGAGGCTACACACGGGGGGAATGTCCGGCGGACTTGAGTTTGCCGGACTTTTCCACCCGATTGTTTGATCGTGTGTGCACGGCATCAGCCTGACCAAGGAGGACTTGTAGATGGCCAGGGAGGAGGAAGAGGAGAAAATTACCCTACTGCTGGGCAGACCGCCAATTCTTAGACATGATGGCTGCATTCGTTTTCTTTTTTAGGCTTTCTTTCTTCTATTTTTACCTGATAATCTAGCCAGTAAGTCTGTTGTTTTTCAAAAGCACAGGCTCTCCAGCAGAATGTATCAGTAAAGACATTAGACAAACCATTTGACACAAGCAGGGGTGAAAATGATCAGATTTTATTTATGTAAAACCTTTATCCCAAAAGGGAAAACAAACTGCTGCTATTTCTTATAAAATATTACCTGGAGTTTGGCTTTAATTTGTTAGTGTATTAAATCTGTTGGTACATCTAACACTCCCCTTCCCCAATGCTGCTGTCTGCTGTGTGTCCTGTGCTCATTTCTCTGTGTCTCACTTAAACAGGAGGTGTATCATTGGCCAGATTACCAGGTGAAAACAGAGGGGAAAAAGCCTAATGATGCATACACGATCGAACTATCCGGCGGACTTGGTCCGGCGGACAATTCTCCCGTGTGTGGACTCCGGTGGACATTTTCTTCCCAAAAGTCCGGCGGATTTTGAAAGAAGTCTTGACTCAAAATTGTCGAGTCCGGTGGACAATCCGCCCGTCTGTGTGCTAGTCCGCCGGACTTTTGAAATGTTCATGATTCTGATAAGCCCCCCGCCCACAGACCCCGACAACCAGTGGCCAGGGTTGTCGGGAAGAGGCCCTTGTCCTCATCAACATGGGGACAAGGTGCTTGGGATGGGGGGCCGCAGGGCCCCCCCATGTTGATGGCACGCGCCCTAGTACAGCTCAGGTTGGGGGTGCTCGCTCGTCCCCATCCCCTTTCCCACCAGGCTACGTGCTCAGATAAGGATCTGCTATGGACTTTGGGGGGACCCCCATGCCATTTTTTAGGCATAGGGGTTCCCCTTTAAATCCATACCAGGTGACGGGACTAGCGAGATGTCAATTCTCGCCGATGGATGCAGCGTCATTGACTTCCTTCGCTAGTTCCGTCTACCTGGAACCAGGTTCAAAATGAATGGACTTTACTCCGTGTGTGGGCAAGTCCATTCATTTCAAAAGTCCGGCAGACCCCCGCCATAGTCCGGAGGATTGTCCGCCGGACCTGGTCCACGTGTGTGGGCAGGTCCGCTTGTTCAGAAAGTCCGGCGGACCTCCGCTGCAAAGTCCGGCATGTTGCCCGCCGGACTAAGTCCGCTGGATAGTCTGATCGTGTGTACGCGGCATTAGAAAAGCAAACAAATGCAGCCACCACATCTAATGATTGGTAAACTGAATATATATTTAATTTTTGGTTTCGGGTTTAATTCCACTTTAGCCTAAAAAAATGTGAGTCCGATATTAATAATATGAATTTGTAGGATTGTAGAGTAAAAATCTGCAAAATGTGTAAGACCTGAAACGTGACTGAAAAAAACACAATGGCAGGTTAAGAGACCCCTGCTTAGAAAATAAGTACCTTGAGTGGATTTTCCCTAAAGAACATTATGGTGTATTATGTACAGCAGGGTATCATTCTTGTAAATACATAATACTTATATCTGTTAGAGTGTTTCATGATACTGCTGTATACCAGTGTGATCTGTATAAAGAAACGGAAGGCTGATATTTATCCATACAAGTCCTGAATTGTCCTTGTAGGATTTTTAAAGGTATATTTCCCTGTTAAAGTGGTAGTAAACTTCAGCTTAAAAAAAATTAAACCCCCTGCAAGGCAATGTCATAATGTGCTAGTATGCTTTGCACACTAGCACATTATGTGAGACTTACCTTAAAATGAAGCCCTCCATAGGCACGTTGTCACCGGTCTTCCTTATGGCTTTGCAGCCTCCGGCTCCACAAGTAATGACGTCACTCCAGAGCATGCACACAGGAGCCCTGGTTTACGGCACAAGCTCTGAAGGTCCGACACAATACGCCTGACCTTTGATACGCCTGACCTTCAGAGTGCATGCATTGGTGATGTCACCGGCTGCATGCAGTGTGAATATCTCCTAAACAGTGCAAGTTTAGAAGATATTCACTGTACCTACAGGTAAGCCTTATTATAGACTTTCCTGCAGGTACAAGTCAAAAAACTAAGTTTACTACCACTTTAATAAATTTTGTTTAAAGCTAAACTCCAGAAAATCGAAACCCACCTGGTTCAATGATATCATGGGTCCTTCCAGCAGTGGCTGGAGAGTACAATGCTTACATGTCACAATGTGAGCGATGATCTGTACTAAAGTAAAGACTATCCCACTATAGTCAGAGGTTTTCCAGTTCTGTGCTGCGGTGTTGTGAGCCTGTACTGTCCATTACTCTCTGCATTTGATCAGCAGTTAATACCTTCTATAGGAAGAGGGTGCACACCTTTGAAACACATTGGCATCTTGATATTTGCCAATAAAAATGTTCTTGTTTATCCTATTCCCACAAATGCCTTTGATTTCAAACCTGTTGTTAACCCTGGGCATAGCCTATTTCACAGTGGCTTGGGGGTGCTTGTTATTATTATTATTATTATTATTACTATTATACAGGATTTATATAGCACCAACAGTTTACGCAGTACTTTACAATATAAAATAGAGACAATACAGTAATAATACAATAAAATACAAGAGGATTAAGAAGGCCCTGCTCAGAAGAGCTTACAATCTAATAGGGAGGGGCAGGTGATACAAAAGGTTCTAACTGTGGGGAATGAGCTGATGGAAGTGGTAGAAGAGACGTGATAGGCTTTCCTGAAGAGATGAGTTTTCAGGGATCGCCTGAAGGTAGCAAAAGTAGGGGATAGCCGCACAGGTGGCGGTAGCGAGCTCCAGAGGATGGGAGTGGCTCTGGAGAAATTCTGCAGATGAGCATAGGAGGAGGAGATGAGAGAGCTTGAGAGTAGGAGGTCTTGAGAAGAGCAGAGAGGTCAATTTTGGTGATATTTGGAGACAAGATTGGGTATGTAGCTCAGGACAGAGTTGTAATTTGCTTTGTATGTTGTGGTTAGTATTTTGAATTTAATTCGCTGGGTGATTGGGAGCCAGTGTAGGGATTGGTGGAGAGGGTTGGCAGACACTGAGCAGTTGGCAAGGTGGATAAGTCTGGCAGCAGAATTCATGATACACTGAAGAGGGGATAGCCTATGGAGAGGCAGGCCAATGAGAAGGGAGTTGCAATTGTCAAGACGGGAGATAACAAGGGAGTTAATGAGGAGCTTGGTGGTTTAATTTGTTAAAAAGGGGTGAATTTTAGAGATGTTACAGAGGTGAATTCTACAAACTTTTGACAACGATTGGACTTGGGGCTGAAATGACAAGTCAGAGTCTTGGATTGCACCTGCCATACATGGATCGCAATTAGCTCTGTTCAGCAGGGCCCGGGCAATTTTTGACCTATATATGGGCAGGCTAATTGTACCCAAGTTGATCCATCAGTCAATTAAGTGCACCCAGCCTGTTGGATATTTAGAATGTGATTACTGCTGGTGGCTATAGCCGATAGCAGTAATAATTGTGTTCTGCCAGCCACTGAGGCTCCCTGTGCCCAGACCCCTGCCCACTGCCAGAAAACAATAGCGCTGAGGGAGGGATTGCCTCATCATGCTGAATGCATTGATATGAACTCGTGGTGGAAGGAAAGAAAAGTGAATCATCTATGGCGGGGATAAGCAACCTGTACATAGGGATCAACCAGTATCATGGCAATGTGACTGATAGATCGCGGTCTGGGCTTGTTGACCCACTATCCCAGACCATCAAACAGAATACAATGCAGATCGACTACTTGTAAAGTTGAAGCTGTAGCAGGGAGCAAGAGCCGCATAAACCGGTGCCTCCTCTGTAGTGCTGGCTCCTGTCCCATGTGGAGTGATAGCAACTACATTCCACCTCTTATCCTGGCTAGTGGTCTCCAGAGTGGTGCCAGCAGCAGGAAAGAAGAGATCTTCAGGTCAGTGTGAAACAATACACTGTGCATAACAGTAAAGGCTGCTTTCACACTGAACCGCAACTCAACCACAGGGATTTAACACCCCCCCCCCCCCCAACTTTAAGTGTGAACAAGCCCTAAGGGTGCCACTACTGGAATGCAATTAAGGGCTCATTCACAAGTGCAGCAGTCACTGCTGCTCCTCTGAAAATGGATCTGAGTATACTTGACAGGTGGTGAAGAGGCTATATGTTGTCTCCTCACCACCTGATTTAAACCCATTGCCGTGCAATGCAATCAATTGCGACGGGGTAGTACAGCAATTAGACGTTTAAATCAGGTGTAAGGAGGCAACACTGGGTGACAGTGTGCGATGTGATCTTTAACTTCTCCCATGTTGTACAGGTCGATCTCCACCTCTTTAAGGTTTCCTACCCCTGATCTTCGGGCTGCTTTAGGCCGGCCACACACGGAGCAAAATTCTTTCAGTGCCTAAAAATGGAGAGCAACTGAGCATGTGCAGAGCAGGGTGAGACAATGTATTACTGGATTTTAAGCACTATAACCACTTATTGTTAATGTTTTAGATAGCTATACCTGCAAAAGGGGCTAGTCTGAAGTCATCTAGCAGGACTTAATTTTCTGACTAAAGTTCCACTTTAACCAGTTCCCGACCATCGCACGCCGATGTACGTCGGCAGAATAGCACGGGCAGGCATATTGGCGTACAGGTACGTCCAATCTTTAATGCCGCCCTGCCATCGCGAGCACCCTGCCGGCGTCGCGCTCGCATGCTGGTCGGGACCCCCGTGAGTCCCGTCGCGGGTTCCCGCGGACTCGATCGCCGCGAGCATACCCGCGATCGTCTCACGGGGCAGCTGAATGGAGAGATGCCGTTGTAAACAGCATCTCCCCATTCTGCCTAGCAACTAGTGACGCTGATCTTTGCTCCATGTGATTGGAGCAGAGATCAGTGTTCACTAAATGAAAGCCCAGCCCCCCACAGTTAGTAACACACCCCTAGGAACACTTAACCTCTACACTGCCACCCACTGGTTAACCCTTTCCCTGCCAGTGTAATTTACACAGGAATCGCTGCATTTGTATAGCAGTGATTGCTGTATAAATGACAATGGTCCCAAAAATGTGTCAAAAATGTCTGATGTGTCCGCCATAATGTCGCAGTCACAATAAAAATTGCTGATCGCCGCCATAACTAGTAAAAAAAAAAAAAAATTTATAAAAATGCCATAAAACGATCCCCTATTTTGTAAACGCTATAACTTTTGTGCAAACCAATCAATAATCGCTTATTGCAATTTTTTATGTAGAAGAATATCGGCATAAACTGAGGGAAACATTTTTTTAAATATATTTTTGGGGGATATTTATTATAACAAAAAGTAAAAAAATAATGCGTTTTTTCAAAATTGTCACTCTATTTTTGTTTATAGCGCAAAAAATAAAAACTGCAGGGGTGATCAAATACCACCAAAAAAAGCTCTATTTTTGGGAAAAAAATACATCAATTTTGTTTGGGAGCCACGTCGCATGACTGCGCAATTGTCAGTTAAAGCGACGCAGTGACGAATCGCAAAAAGTGGTCTGGTCTTTGGCCAGCAAAATGGTCCGGGGCTGAAGTGGTTAAGGTGTTAAGCAGGTGAATTAGCACACTTGCTTTGCCATCCTGTTCCAGTCATCTCTAAGAGCCGGTTCACACTGAGGCAGTACGACTTGCAGCACGACTGCCTCAGACGACCTGCACACGACAGCAGAGGCGACTTGCAAAACAACTTCTATATAGAAGTCAATGCAAGTCGCCTCAAGTCGCCTCCAAAGTAGTACAGGAACCTTTTTCTAAGTCGGAGCGACTTGAGTCGCTCCTATTAGAACGGTTCCATTGTACAGAACGGGACACGACTTGTCAGGTGGCTAAGTCGCCTGACAAGTCATCCCAGTGTGAACCGGCTCTTATTCTATCCAAAATGAAAAAAAAAAGTTTTGCCTAGACTTGAATGGACAAAACACAGGTTTGTTTTCAAGTATATTCCAACCCAAAGCTGTCAGGATGTTACTCTGTGTGAAGAGTTGCATTTTGATTCTAATATAGATGCGTGAAGTCACTGTTTCCTCCAAGTCCAACCTTGTTGTATCCTGTGTTGAGCCCTGATGGAGCGGGAGTGGTGTTGCCCCAGTACATGTTGACTGTTTTATATTACTTTTTTTACCAACAATTAAAATGATCTTGGAGTCTTTTTTTCTTGTTGTGGTCTGGTGCTCCCTTCTGTAGATTGGGCTTCTGTAGGATGCTCCATGAGGGAAGACTTGCTTTGTGGGAGCTGTCTTGCCAGAGCTATTGAGCTTGTTTGAAGTTTTCCTTCACCTGACTACACTTGCAAGTATAAAAATTCCAACGATTCTGTATTTACTGTTCTAGAGATTTTTACTTTCAATAGATTTTTACTGAAAAAATGTAAGGTACAAAACATGGTATACGAGCACTTTTTAAAGTAGCCAAGAAGATAGTAAACAGCTAGTATGTAAAAACATCCAACATTATAAATAGCATATTAATTAACAAAACTAGTAGCCTGTAAGCTCAAGTAGGTATCAATGAGCCAGGTCATTTTTCCTCAGGCCGCAAAACAACAAGCAGATCAAGTAATCAAGTTGGAATAAACATGATCTGCAACAAGGAAATAAGAAAGAAGGAAGCAAAATGTGTAGGAAGGTGGGATAAGGGGGAGGGATGTGAGCGTTGGGAATGCCCAAAGCCAGCAACCCAATTCTGGACTATGATAATGAATTATAGCTCTCCAATGGACAGTGATGGATGGGCATATTGTATCCACGGGGCCCATATCTGTGAGAATTTGTTTTGTGTGTCTAGTAGGATGATGGTCAGTTTCTCATTGGTTCTGGAGATTTTTAATGTTGTGTCCCCATTTGGGAGAATTATCCTATCTATTCCTCTTGCTCACTATTATCTTTGTGTGAAAAAGTGATCCAATATTTTACACTACAGCAGAAATAGGGGTAACATTTTTGTTCCAGTGACTGCAGTCAGAGGGGATTTGGCCTTATTTTGGAAGTATTTCTCAAAATTTCTGTGCATCCCAATCTCTCGAATGGGACACACAACAGAAAAAAAATCTGTTGGGAGTTTTTATTATTCCCTACTTTGCCCAAAACAGCAAAAAAGTTATGCCTTTGGATTTCCTTTTGGATGAAAAGCTGACCTTGGCAGGTGTATCTTTTTCAAATTAATTAGTATGTGGGAAACATTAAATGATATTCCCCTCACACACGGATGATTACCATGAAGTCAGCTATATGCCAATTTGATATGTCAAACTAATCAAAATAATTTTCTTGGGTATTAGATAACTTCCCAAGCTTGGTGGAATGTTTGTCTTGAAGGCAAAGCCTTCTTTCTGTCTTGTCTTGTGTGTGATTGCTCAGTGGACACAGATGACGATTTTCATATGTCTGGCCTTACTGCATACCGCAGATTCAACAGACTATAATTAACTAGCATTGTCAGCTAGCTCATGTTATGTGGCAGTACTCTTATCTGCCAGCTATGTATGAATGCATCTTGTTCCCTCTTGTCTTCCTGACAAGATTCCTCTTGTAGTTGCATTGCTGTTGATAAGTGACCATTTTGTCCCCCAAAACATTTTCTCTTAAAATATATCTAAGTACGTTTAAAGTGGATGTAAACCCAAAAAAAGTTTTAATTAAGGCTTGCACCTTGTACAGTTTAGGATTTCATGTCATCTGTGCCCAGACTTGCCACGAAGGGTTTATCCAGCTCTGAGCAATCCTCTTATCTTTTTTCAGTGAGATAAAAACAGACAGAGAAATAGGAGTCTGTTTCTCCCCCTTGCTATGATTTACATCTCTCATGAACGAGCCTGAGACAGACATTCTGTGTTCTTCAGATCCCCTCCTCACTCTCCCAGGATTGTCTGCTCCACACCTCAGCATGATTGGACATGCTGAAGTCATGTGGTGACTTTTCTGGGTTTTGACTGGATATTAGTGATCATAGCAGAAGTTCAGTGTAAGAAATAGACAAGAGAAAATGCATGCTGACAAGGGGAGTGTAGAGGTGGGCAGGGAGTCTACTGACATCCCGACTCCACCCACCATGCTCTGGACAACAGACCCACCCACAGAATCTGCAGTTTTTCAGGTCTCATAACAGACAGAGGGGAGACACTTGTCAGGTAAGGATACATGCAGGAGGCATGTATGTCTTTATAGATAACCACTATGGCAGTAGTTTAGAAAGGATGAGAGTGGGTTTACATCTACTTTAAGATTAAAGCGATATTAACCACTTGACTTCTGGAAGATTTACCTCCCCTCATGACCAGGCCATTTTTTGGGATACGGCACTGCATTACTCGTTAACTGATAATTGTGTGGCACGCTGTACCCAAATAAAATGTATGTCCTTTTTTTCCCACAGATAGAGCTTTCTTTTGGTGGTATTTGATAATTAATTAGGCTCATGCGGACTGGAATGTTATTGCAATCATCCCTTGGTAAACAAAACAGTTGAGACCTCAAATATTGGGATTATAAAGGCAATATAAACAAAGAGAAAAAAAAGTTTTGAATTTATTTTCTTTTTTTTTTTTATAAAAAATATAGTTTATTAATACACAAAAAGAGAATCCTAAAAAAACGCAATCCTATGGATAAAACTAAAGGTACTGAAAATTGAATACATAAATACACATCAACATGGCAGTAGAAAGTGGCAAAATGTCAACTACTATTCAATAAAGAGAACATAATAGAACATCACTCAATGTGGTAAGTAGTTGAAGTTGGTGGTATTTGATCACCTCTGTGTTTTCTTTTATTTTTGCTCTATAAACAAAAAAAGACTAACAATTTTGAAAAAAAACACAATTTTATACTTTCTGCTATAAAACATATCCAGTAAAAAATCTAGTTTCTTCATAACTTTAGGCCAATATGTATTCTGCTACATATTTTTGGTAAGCCTATATTGATTGGTTTGCGAAGAAGTTATTACGTTTACAAACTATGGGATATATATATATATATATTTTTTTACTAGTACTGGTGGCGATCAGTGACTTATAGCGGGACTGCAATATTGTGACAGACATTCAGGCACTAACTGACACTTTTTGGGGACCAGTGACACTAATACAGTGATCAGTGCTAAACATATGCACTGTCACTGTACTAATGGCACTGATTGGGAAGGAGTTAACATCAGGAGCGATCAGAGGGTTAACTGTGTGGCTAGCCTGTGTTTTCCTAAACTGTGGGAGGTGCTTTTACTAGGGGAAGACATGGATCCAAGTCTCTGCTTTGATGAGATACAGGATCCATGCTTTTCCTCCTGTCAGATTGGCGATCTGCCTTGTTTACATAGGCAGACTGCTGTTATGCTCAATCATCGACATTGGGTACGTGGTACCTGCCACTGGGCTCCCGCTGTTTGTGATCATGGTGGGAGTGAGCCGCCGTTGACACCATTACACACCCCCTACCTGGTAGAGCCGGATCATGTATATATACAGTGCCTTGAAAAAGTATTCATACCCCAAAGATGGCTCACTCTGGCTTCAAGATGTGTAGTGTGCTTGCGCTGGCATCATACGGTGCATCATCCATGATGTATAAAGCGGCACTGCCATGTTGACATTGCCGTACATGTTTCACCCAGTCACATGGGTTTTCTCAATTTTTCTTATGTTCACTCACTTTGCATTTTGTAAATTGATAAAAATAAACAATTAAAATATATATTTTGAAAGCATTCTTACTTTACAGCATTTCTTCACACCTTCCTAAAATATATGACGTGTTTTTCAGGGACAACAAATATAATTTTTTCTGTAGGAACATCTCTCCAACAAAAGACTAGTTTCGCTGTGCTCAAATACAATGAGAAAAAAGATGCTACTGTGGTATACAATATGTGTGCATTTCAAGCTTTTCACCAAGACAGTACACATTTTTTTGCTATTCCCATTGTTTTAGAGAAAGAACGCCAAAACCAAGAACCAGTTTTCCTGCAATTGCTTGAAATGCCTGGAGTTCTGTTTGCTACAGAATTTTCTGACCAGCTAAAATAGAAGCTAAGTGACTTTTAGGAGTTGATTTACTAAAGACAAATAGACTGTGCCCTTTGCAAAGTGTAGTTGCACTCTGCAAGTGCAGTTGCTCCAGAACTTAGTAAATTAGGAAAAGCTTCACTTTGCAAGGAATTGTCAATCTGCAAGGAAAATAAAAATGTAAAAAAAAAACAGCATTTTTGCTTGCACATGTTTGGATGATGGAAGTCAGCAGAGCTTCTGCTCATTTAATCGATTCAGCCATGGAAGATTTTACCCCCTTCCTGACCAGAGCACTTTTTGCGATTCGGCACTGCGTCGCTTTAACTGACAATTGCACAATCGTGCGACGTTGCAGCCGAACAAAATTGACATCCTTTTTTTTCCACAAATAGAGCTTTCATTTGGTGGTATTTGATCACCTCTGTGTTTTTTTTTTTTTTTGCGCTATAAACAAAATAAGATTTAGAATTTAGAAAATGTTGAAATTTTGAAAAAAACACAATATTTTTTACTTTTTGCTATAATAAATATTTCCCAAAAATATATAAAAAAAAACGAATTGTTTCCTCAGTTTAGGCCGAGATGTATTCTACATATTTTTGGTAAAAAAAAATCGCATTAAGTGAATATTGATTGGTTTGCGCAAAAGTTATAGTGTGTACAAAATAGGGGATCGTTTTATGGCATTTTTATTATTAATTTTTATTTATTAGTAATGACAGCAATCTGCGATTTTTATCGTGATTGCGACATTATGGCAGACACATCGGACACTTTTGACACTATATAGCGATCAGTGCTATAAAAATGACACTGGCAGGGAAGGAGTTAACCACTAGTGGGCGATGAAGGGGTTACGTGTATCCTAGGGAGTGATTATAACTGTGGGGGGATGGGCTACAACTCACATGACAGCGATCACTGCTCCCGATGACAGAAAATTGGGGCTCAGGTGTTGGTGGTACCAGAACACTGTAAGGCCTCACAATTAATCTTGTTGGGTGCAGGAATGGCCCTGCTGTGAAATATTATATCAAGAATTGTAATTACATGCCCCTGTTAAATAGGGGCAGAAAAATTGGACCTTTGGTGGTGGTGGTGCCACAACACCATAAGCCCTCACAGTTATGCTCTGTACACACGGTCGGACATTCCAACGACAAAATCCGACGGATTTTGGCCCAAACTGATCTTGCATACACACGGTCGCACAAAGTTGTTGGTAAATCCGATCGTTCAGAATGAGGTGATGCACAATGCGTACAACGGGACTATAAAGAGGGCAGTAGCCAATAGCATTTGTCTCGTAATTTATTCTGAGCATGTGTGGCACTTTGTCGGAACACAATCGGAAATTTAAACGATCGGATTTTGTTGTCGAAAAATTTTTCAGCTCTCAAACTTTGTGTGTTGGAAATTCTGATGGAAAAAGTCCGATGGAGCCCACACACAATCGGATTTTCCAACAACACGATCCGATCGCACATTTTCTGTCTGAAAGTCCGACCATGTGTACAGGGCATTACTCTTGTTGGGCGCAGGAATGGACCCTGCTTTGAAATATTAGACCAAAAATTGTAATTACATGCCCCTGTTAAACAGGAAGAAAAATTGGGCCTTGCGTGGTGGTGGTAGTGTCACAGCATTGTAACCCCTCACAGATACTCTTGTTGGGTGCAGGAACGGGCCTTGCTGTGACATAGTCGATCAAAAATTGTAATTACATGCCCCTGTGTAATCCTACTGATGCCCGCTATCCCTGATTCCTTTCCTGGACAAAATATTGGTCCACCTCCTGAACCTGTAGTTGTTGATGGGGAGTCAATGCTGTCTGGTCCACAGCATTCCCTATGTTCCCTGCTATCTGTTGCTGATACCTGTTCCAGTTGATTAACCTGGCTTGTTCCTGACCTCTGCTATCTGCCTGCATTCGACCCCAGCTTGTCTCCGACTCTGCTCCTGCCTGTTCCCTTTGCTACCTCGCTGCCAGCCTATTACCAACCTGGCCAGCACCTTGACTCCGCATCAGTTCCTGACCTGCTCGCCAGTGTATGACCCAGCCTGCCTGTACTTGCCTGCACTCCGGTCCTCACAGAGCATCCATCCCACCAGCTGCTGTACCTTCTTCTCGGTCCGTGGTGTCCCAGGACTAGCCTGTTCCAGCTTCCAGCCTACCTACTGTTCCTGGTCCTTCTACTGTGTCTGTGTTCCTCCACAACTCAGCTAAATGTCCCAGCTCAGCTCCACTAGCAATCCTGCCAGGCACTTGTGCAACTCTGCACTCCTGTGACTCATGTCTGCTATATCAGGGGCCTCGAATCAGAGGTTTAAGAGAAGCCGTCCTCTGCATATCGGGCTCTACCACCAGGTACGTGACAAGGATAGACACTCTGTCAGCTGGTGCAGCCCAGTTTGCTGCAAATATAAACTCTAGCTACAGGCACAAAAGGTATGAAGACCTAAAGAGAGTACCTCCCTTTTTGTCAGTCTAGCTTGTTCCTTAGCAAAAATCAACGCATTGGCACTTTCAAGCTCATGTAGTCGCTTCCATCTAAACCCGGTCTTCCCTCTGTGTTCGCACTCTCCAGACATTTGAATGGCCAGACTGCGATGACTTCACTCCTGTACACGTGTACAAAAGTCACAGTCGTGACACAGCTCTCTCAATGATCAGCATACTCTATTGTGCTGTCCATTCAGAGCACAGTGTTCATCTGTCGGTGAGGTCACCAGCCACTACAAATGTGAATATCCCCTAAATGGTGCATGTTTAGAAGATATTCACTATACCTACAGGTAAACCTGTGTTAAAGAGGATGTCCAGCCCCCCACGAAAACAAATTAAAAATCAACAGCTATAAATACTGTAGCTGCTGACTTTTAATATTGGGACACTTACCTGTCCTGGAATCCAGCAATGTCGGCACCCCAGCCGATGTTTCCATCAACTCTCAGGTGCTGCCACCGCCATTGATTGTAGGGGAAACTGGCAGTGAAGCCTTGTGGCTTCACAGCCAGTTCCCTATTGCACATGCACAAAGTACGCTGTGCTTTGTGAATGGCCCGTTGGCAGGGGGAAGGAGGTGGGGAGGCCAGACTTCCAGGGGACCCCGCCGCATCTTGTTGCAGCCAGGTCTCCAGGAAGTGGGGATGAGTACCTGTCAAAAACAGGTACCCCCCCCCCCCCCCCAAAACATGCCAAATGTGGCACTAGAAAGGGGGAGGAAGCAGATAAGTGGAGCTTCCACTTTTACTTTTGATTTTGCTTCATAAATATAATAGTACCTGACCAAACATCCAAACATCATCAATACAATTATTCACACCCAATAAGAGTCCTTTAGAATAAGTATACACAGTTTTTACACTTCAACATGCTGTCAAGCAAAATTCTCATTGCTGGTGGTTGTAAGTTTCCTTCAGCAATCACTATAAATATGCTACTGTCTATAGTAAATATTTACATGCTGTCCCAAGAAACTGGAATGGGCAAAATATACAGTAATTTTCTTCCAGATACGCTCCCAGAGGCTGAGAAAAATTTAAGTCTCTTACTCTTTGGGCTAGGCAATTTTTAAGCTCTGTATTAACCTCCTCACACCCACGCTAAATTTGAAAAACGGCTACAGAGCGGGCCCAAATTGTGGGGAGGGCATCCATGTACATCCTCCCGAGCATTCCTTGCCTGCGTTCCCCCTGCAGGGCGCGTGTTGTGTGTTCCATGATCAGCCAGTCCATGAGACTCCGCTGATCACGGGCCCCTTGCCACGTGATCAGCTGTCAGCCAATGACAGCTGATCACGTGATGTAAACAGAAGACTGTAATCGACTATTTTTTTTCCTCACGTTGACAGAGTAAGGAGGGGGGGAAAAGGCAGATTACTGGCTTTTGTCAAGAGCACATTGGTCCTGCACACGGACACCCACTGCTGCTAAGCAGTGCCCACCAGTGCCACATATAAATGCCCACCAGTGCCTCATCATCAGTGCCACCTATCAGTGCTGCCTATCGGTGTCACTTACCAGAGCCACCCATCAGTGCCACCTATCAGTACCCATCGTTGCTGTCTTTTTTCGTCTTTTAGCAAAAAAAAAAAAAAACAGCAGTGAATAAATACCACCAAAAAAAATCTCTATTTGTGTGAAAAAAATGATAAAAATGTAATTTGGGTACAGTGTTGTATGACCGTGCAATTGTCATTCAAAGAATGACAGCACTGAAAGCTGAAAATTGCCCTGGGCAGGAAGGGTGTTTAAGTGCCCAGTGAGCAAGTGGTTAATGTATGTGCCACTGGTGATTCCCCAGACCCCAGGATCCCACTTATGCCATCCATATCATGTTGAAAGATAACAACTATGCATGTATTTGTAATGGTACTCTCATAGGGGCTGCTGAAAGTTGTGGACCAAGTGGACCAACTATCACCCTGCCCAGCCCAGCATTCGCTTCCCAATCGCCTTGTAGACAATGAACAGTCCATATGTTTGTTTTATTGTTTTTATTGAGGGAATAGAACTTGGATGGGTAGAGGAATGTATGGGATACCCAGTAGAACAAACAATTGGCTGATTGTATAGCAATCAATTGGGACAGTTATGGAAGTTTAGCAGGATTATGTTATAAAAAATATCCCACGCTTTGAACATCTCACGGAGCACTGTTCAATCCCTCATCTGAAAACGGAAAGAGTATAGCACAACTGCAAACCTACCAAGACATGGCCGTTCACCTACAACTACAATAAAAAATATATACTACAGCGCTAACAAACACAACATAAATAAATATAAGTAAAAAAAATAAAATAAATAATAAAAAGTGAATGTTCATATAAAGTGACTGATGTGCTCCAATCCAAAAAAGTGCAAAGTGCTCCAGAATTTTCAAGGTGTGCCAAAACACCCCCTCCTGTGTCCCCACTAACTGGATGGAATGGACCCCCAGATTTTCAGTCTAGGGGTCTCGTCAGGCTTTTTAATGGTGGCCAGGGATGGCAGCTTTAACATCAGATCATCAGGTAGATCTCCCTTGTTATGGATACTCAGCCAAAATAGAGGTGCCCAAAATAAAAGGAAGGGACTATAGTGAAGTACCATTTTGGCAAAGAATTTATTGCGCATAAAAATTGAATACTTACCAGAAGCAAGATAAAATCAGGCATAAAAATCGAGAAGCTGTGAGTACAAAAACGCTGTTCAAAGCGTACGTTCCACTGATAACCGGAAGTGACGTCAGAAGAACTAGGAACCCAAAATACATATATGCTTTTCACCCTCCCACAGGGCATCATCAAGTACACCAGCCTATGGGAGTGTGAAATGCATAGACGTAATTTCGGGTTCCATTGCATTGTAGCCAGAGCTACAATGCAATGGTTTAGATCAAAGCATATTCATCGCAATATCAATATCTGACGAAGTTCCGACACTTAAGGAATGAAACATGTAAGCTTTTAGGTTGGACTGACACCATGGAGGTCTTCAATCCACCTCCCCCTATCAAGACCAAATATTACGATATTGCGAAAGAACAATGTGCAATATATGAGTTTACTGGGTTGAACAGCATTAAATGACCCTGGAGAAACATCTGTTGAAATACTAAATACAGGCACTTCAGCTGGCGGTGGACTTGTGGTAAGCATTTATATCATTTATGCGGACTGACAACTTGTTAAATAAGGATCTAATGCCATGTGACACAGATGGGCAATATAAATCCCTCTTTTTTTGGACTGGGAAAATCTGCAAGGTCAACATCCAGTAAGTAACCAAGAATAATTTGTCTGTTTGAATATTGCTTAGAGGATATACCTACAAGTTGTGGGAATCTTGGCATATGGTTACCAGGATGAGAGCAGCAGTCGTTGTCCCTACTATGGCAAAATCGTGATGAGACAGTATAACCATGCAGTGCCTGTTTTTCAATTTCATTCAGTCTGATGGCACTAAAAGACATTTATGTTGGTAATACATACAAGAAGTCTTTCATCTTACAACAGAGGATTATCAAGAGAACAAGAACATTCTATATAGCATTTTATGCCTGTTCTCCTATAGAAGGAACTGTCTCTTTTCCAGCTGGAGATATCTCTTGACGGACGACTGACTGTTTGACTTTATATTACTGTTTCCTGGGTCATTTTGGAGGGCAATAGTGTTGATTGATGTCCATGGTTTGGAGCTACGCTGCTGCCCTCTGAAATTGTACAGATTCTGTTTGCATTATAGGTGGATTGTGGGGGTTTATATAGGTGTTAGACTGGGGGTGTATTTATATTTGCTATTGATAGCTTAATAAATGTTGGCAATTTGACTCTTTAGGGTGTATTAGTATCAATTTCTTTTTTGTTTTTTTCTTTTGGAGTTAGAATGTCTCAGTCAAAGTCCAGACCTAAATCCAATTGAGAATCTGTGGCAAGACTTTTTGCAAAGAAGAATGGCCAAAAATGTCACTCTCTAGATGTGCAAAGCTGGTAGAGACATCCCCAAAAAGACTTGCAGCTGTAATTGCAGTAAAAGGTGGTTCTACAAAGTATTGACACAGGGAGGCTGAATACAAATGCACGCCACACTTTTGGCATATTCATTTGTAAAAAAAATTGAAAACCATTTATCATTTTCCTTCTACTTCACAATTATGTGCCACTATGCTTGGTCCATCACATAAAATCCCAATAAAGTACGTTTACGGTTTTTGTTGTAACATGACAAAATGTGGAACATTTCAAGGGGCATGAATACATTTTCAAGGCATTGTATGTACTTTGAGGGCCTCAGAGCAACTATTTTCAATATATTACTTGACCGACTCCAGAATTTTGACTTATTTAATACTTTGTGGGTTTCTTTGTAAGTACTTTATACATGCAGTTTAAATGTATAGTCTACAGTATAGTGTTTTCTCTAAGGAACATATAGATTCATATACATAAAAGATAGATTGGCTTATTATGCTAAAGTGTTGCAGGTAGTACTGTATATGAAGATCAGACCCGCTGTATGAACTCATTTACTGCTTGGAAACCACCTAATTATGAACACGTAGGTTCTTTTAATAAATAGACACCTTTCAGTCTGATCTTTTGCTGTACAAGCTACAGTGTAGGCTTGCCGGGATGAGTCACGAAGTCGTTCTAGTAATGGGTCATTTAGTGAGGTGTCACAACTGACACTACTTTCCATGCTGTGAGAGGAAAGATCTTATCCGTTTAAGGTAACCATCTTTAAAGGGAATCTGTCAGCAAGAAATTATCTTTTAAAAATGTAGCAACTAACTACTTCTAAAATCTAAAATATTTTCTTGAGTCTGTCAGTCCAGATAAATGTCATCATGTAATACAAAATCCATTCCGGTTGCAGCCTAGAATAGATTTGAAAAATTACACAGAGTGGTCTAGGTGCACAACGGCATAATACCTTCTCTTATGCCCCATACACACTATCAGATTTTCTGCAGATTTTTTCCTGCAGGTTTCCCAAAACCATGTAGTGCAAGGGCCTGCCTGATTGCATACAATTAAATTTCTTATTATATGGTTTTGGTAAATCTGAAGGAAAAACTCAGCAGAAAAACTGATAGTGTGTATAGGGCTTAATAGTTATAGTCTTTTTAAAATTGTTACATTTATAGAACAGATTCCCTGCATATACCGGATTGTGGCGCCCCTGGTTACTACACTTTCTCCCACCAGGTTTGATGAATCTCTGCTAGAGCCTTGACCGATCGCTAAGCACCTTAAAGTGGTTGTAAACCAAAACTGAACTGGCTGCGGTAATCATGGCAGCTGATCAAAGATACCATGGTCAGTTTATGTTCCTCCATCATCCCGCTGTGTTCAGAGTCTCTCCCCTCTCCCCCTCTCTCCCTGCCAGTCAGTTCCTATTCTGTGAGCCAATCTCCAAACCAGCCCCTCCTCTCCTGGCCCTTTTCCATGTGGCTGTAAAGTTAGTAAAGACAATTACTGCCAGCCCCTCTGTTATAACAAGCTATACTACACAGTGAATGTGTTTATTTTTTTATTTTGCAGCTAAATACCTTATTTCATGCTGACTTTAGAGGGGAAATAAGGTGTTTAGCTGCATAATAAAAAAAAAAAAACAAAGACACTGTGTTCTCAGTAGCTTTACAACAACTTTACCCTACATAGTATATCGTTTAGGAATAGTTGGTGGTATTGGATACAGTGGGGTTAATTTTCTAAAGGAGTAAAGAATGTTAATTTAGTAAAGTGTGTTTTTACTTTGCATGGCAATTTTCAATTGGCTTAGTGAATTTGGTGAAAAATCACTTTGCAAAGAATACTTAATCATGTGCAAAGAAAACGTGAAAAAACATGGGCATTCAACAAGGTCAAAACTAGTGCTGTAGGGTTTGATTTATTAAAGGCAAATAAGCTGTTTACTTTGAAAGGGTATTTTCCTCAAAGCTTAGTGAATGTGGTGCAATTTCGTTTTGCAAAAAATACCCAAACATGTGAAAAGAAAAATGTAATTCAACAGATCTTCACCTCATTCACTAAAGTGCTAGAAAAAATGGCATTACAAAGTACAACTTCCCTTGCAAACAGCCTATTTGCCTTAAAGCGGAGGGCCGTTTAAAAAAAAAAAAAGTCAGCAGCTGCAAACACTGCAGCTGCTGACTTAATCAGCCCACTTACCTGTCCAGGGCACCCGTGATGTCGGCCGCCCGAGGCCGACCCGTCCCTCGGCTCTCGGGTCCCGGCGTCGCCATTCCTTGTAAGGGAAACAGGCAGTGGAGCCTTACGGCTTCACTGCCCGTTTCCTACTGCGCATGCACGAGTCACGCAGTGCTTTGTGAATGAGACGCGCTGTGTTCTGGAACACACAGTTCCCAGAACACAGCGCGACCCATTACCCAGAAGACGCCACACAGAGGAGAGAAGACAGAAGATCTCCGCGGAGGAGGAAGAGGAAGATTAGGATTATGTGCCTAGCAACAGGCACTTCTGGTAAGTAAAAAAAAAAAAATTTTTTTCATTTTTTTTTTTTTTAGATTTTTTTGTAATCTTTAATATTTTTTTTCAGGGTGGCCCTCCACTTTAAGTAAATCAACCCCATGAGTGAATTAGCAGAGCTAAGTGAATAGTCTATATTAATTTAGTAAATTAACCTCAATGTGCTGCCAGTTAAAATTTGTAACTTGTTTTTCACAATCCAGAGAAAACATTGTCATTATCTCCTGTTGCAAGACAACCTGCTGCTCAGTCCGGGGTTCTTATATGTGTCTAGAATGTCCTGTACTCTGGGCTAATTTATGCATTCTATGTCTCTCCTTGAAAGGACTCCTGATACAAGTGACTGAGAAAATCTGTTCTGTTTGCACAGCAAGTCAATTATTGTTGAGTCTAGAGCAAATGTTGGGCAAATATATGGAGAACAATACCTCAGATCCGATAGACTTAAAAGTATCTTTCAGTGCTATTTATAATAGTTTTTAACATTCAAATATGCACTGTACTGGAAGTAGTATTGCTGATAGTTTTTTGACGAGACACTGACCAACAGTCTGTCTGCACCCTGATCCATGGATGGGACCTGCAGCTGACCTGTCATTGATTTCCGCAGGCTGTGCATCCTGGGTGACTGTAGATGGCCCTTCACACAGACATATGAATCAGTACACATGTGTGAATGAGGCATAAGACTTTACTTCTTGAGTCCAGGTACATTTTAAATTTATTATTTTCTTCATCAATTGCAGATATAAAAAGAATACTGGATGAAAAATCCAATACAGATAATGACTAGTCATGGTGACACTGGTGTCCCACAGTCTACCTATTAGATCTTCCCTAGTCCATATACAAGAAGAAGAATTGCAAGAAGCTGCTATAAACACTCACATTGTGAGATAATCTCTACTCATGTATGGCAGGCATTAAGCCTTTTAAATGGCAGCAGCTGTAAACTTTTTGAATCTGAAGTTCAAACTGTCTAAATTAATTTAAATTGATGCTCTTCAAATTAATTAAATTTGGGGATATGAATGTAACTTGCACAATAAGCTGCATGACCTTATCTCTCTAGATATCCCTACAATCATGTCCCATTTGGATAAAGCAGTATCTTTAGAGTTTTGTGTTCCGATATCGCTCTATACCCCAGATGAAAATAAATGAAGCCTGCAAATTGTATTTGACAGATGCTTGGGTAGAGATAACAGAATACATTAGTAATGTAAATTAGCCTATATTGTATTCTGTAGGGGTTTGTTAGAAAAAAAAAAAGTAAAACTTTGGGTTCTTAGCTTTCTAAGTTTCCCTTTATAAAATAGGAATATGATTAAAACATGCTATTTCTTGGTAATCCAGCACTGATACATGTTGGTGCACGGTTTATAAATTCCTAACAGAGACAGACTAATTTATAATAAGGTAGCCAACAAGATGCAAAAGTGCAGTAACCCATGAGAGACAATCAGAAAACTTTTTTCTTTGTTCTAACTCATCTAAACTGATGATGGGGGACTGTGGTAGCTATGGGCTCCTGCCCTTTGCATTATAAATGCTCCTTGTACTGCTTTAGTAAAAGCATAGCAAGCGAATAATACCTGGAATGCATAAAGACTGGTACAGATAGATTTGCAAAAGTGTCTCTCATGCATTTCTAAAAGCGGTGAAGAATGTGTCAACATCATATACAGTACCTCTTTAGAACTTGTGCTTGAATTTGGCTCGTGCTGAGCTGCCTTTAGAATGCATTTGAGACACTTTTGCAAAATTGTTCTGAGACAGTTTTTATCTCTGTACTCCAAAAGAGAGCTGGTCTTAATTAGATCCACTTTTACATGTGGCACATTCAATGCGACACAATGTGAAAGTGGCACATTCAATGTGACACAATGTAAAAGCGGCACATTTTAGAATTACCTGAATTTGGTGCACAAGTTGCTGTCAGGACCAAAAGTGTTGCAGATGCTTCATGAATTTGGTGCAATATAATAACAAGAGGGATTAACTCCAGAAAAGTGGCGCCAAAGTTTATTGAATTCCCCCAATGTGTTTCCGTACATTTTCTTTTTTATGTATTATGCATGCTTAGGTGTAGGTAACAACTGACTGGTTAAAAATTGAGAAAAGCAAGTGGCAAGGATTTATATTGTTACCCTACTTATTAAATTTATATGCAGTACATCGTGTGAGATGCCAGGATCGACAAATCACAAGCCGTAATTAATATTTTTGTGAGAAATAGCAACAACCTGAGATATGCAGACGATACCATACAATGGCAGAAAGTGAAGAAGAACTAAAGAGTCTCTTAATGGAGGTAGACGAGGATAGCACAAAAGCTGGCCTGAAATTGAACATTAAAAAAACTAAGATCATGGCAACTGGTCCCATCACTTCTTGGCGAATAGAAGGAGAAGAAATGGAAACAGTGACAGATTTTACCTTCTTAGGCTCCAAGATCACGGCAGACGGTGACTGTAGCCATGAAATTAAGAGAAGCTTGCTTCTTGGGAGGAAAGCAATGGCAAACCTAGGCAACATTATAAAAAGCAGAGACATCACCTACCGACAAAGTGCTGTATAGTCAAAGCTATGGTGTTCCCAGTAGTAACCTATAGCTGTGAAAGTTGGACCATAAGGAAGGCTGAACGCCGAAGAATTAATGCCTTTGAACCATGGTGTTGGAGAAGACTCTTGAAAGTCCCTTGGACGGCAGGAAGATCAAATCAGTAAATCCTGAAGGAAATCAAGTCTGAATATTTACTGAAAGGACAGATCCTGAAGCTGAAAATCAAATACTTTGGCCACCTAATGTGAAGAGAGGACTCATTGAAAAAGACCCTGATACTGGGAAACATGGAAGGAAAAAGGAGAAGAGGATGACAGGAAAGAAGATGGATAGACAATATCATCTATACAATGAACATAAAGTTAAGCAAGCTCTGGGAGGCAGTGGAGAACAGAAAAGCCTGGCGCGTTGTGGTCCATGAGGTCACGAAGAGTCGGACATGACTAAACGATTGAACAACAGGTGTAAGAAAAAAGCTTAAAATTGTGTTTTGTGTATACCCTTTTGCAAAAAGCAAGGGTCAAGTACAAGGTTATTACTCCTTTGTTTCAGCTGTTTACTGCTGAGCTCTGACTTACAGATCTGATTATGGGGTTCCCAGATTTAACACACAACTAAACAAGCTAAATGAGAAGGAAAACACCAACTTTATACTACCATCCTCTTTAAAGCGGTAGTAAAGTCTTGCTTTCAAAATAAAAATGATGGTCCCCCTGAAGGCTTAAGTCATAAGTACAAGTATGTACCGCATACTAGCCCATTATGACAGACTTACCTGAAAATGGAGCCCTCCAGCGCTGAGCTGTCATGGCTCCCTCTTGTCCTCGGTGCATCCATCTTTGCCTGTTCTTCCTTTCCGGGTTCTCTATTTTTGGCCGCTTGAATAGCTGGGCTGCGGTTACTTCACTACCACTCAAATAACATCACTGACAGGCAGGGGGCACATTTATGACTGAAGAGACCACTAGGGTCAATTCTGTTATAAAAACCCTGCCTGTCAGTGGATTTTAAAAATCCTGACTTTATTAGCACTTTAAGCAGAGACATTGCCAACTAGACCTTCAGTCTACCTGAGTATTCAGCAAGTGCAGAGCTAGTGCTAGGCACTCTAATTAGACAACATGCACTTTACACTCTGAAGCCAGAAAGTGCCCTGTATATGTTTATATATAAAATAAGGAATCTACCTATACAAAGTAACCAGAATGACCTATAATCAGTTTATGCTAAACTTATGAATAAAATACAGTTGACCAAAATCATAATAGGCCAATCTATAGACAATAGAAGCAGTTGCTTTTCAAGGGTATGGTATCCTGCTAACAAAATACATATTCTAACAGAGGAATCATGGCAAGAGAAAGAATTGAACCTACTAAATACATGTTGTATAGAAGTACCTCCCTTGAACTTTTTGACCCATTCTGAAAATAAAAGCAACAACACTAAAAGTGGCCTTATAGCATGGATGGAAACTGTTATCCTGTGCATCAAGAGCTATGGAATAAAAATATGTAAGATAACTCCTATCATTTTCATTGGAAACCAAAACTTTAATAATTGTTGACATTTGTATGTTGACATATTTAACCACTTGCCCACTGGACACTTAAACCCCCTTCCTAACCAGGCTAATTCTCAGCTTTCAGTGCTCTCACACTTTGAATGACAATTACTCAGTCATACAAAACTGTACCCATGTGAAATTTGTGTCCTTTTTTTTATACAAATAGAGCTTTCTTTTGGTGGTATTTAATCACCTCTGTTTTTTTTTTATTTTATGCGCTATAAATAAAAAAATACCAAAAATCTTGTAAAAAAAATGCATTTTTCTTTGTTTTGTTATAAAACTTTGCAAATTAGTAATTTTTTCTTCAGAAAAATTTTGGCCAAGATTTATACTGCTACATATCTTTGGTAAAAATAACCCAAATTAGTGTATATTATTTGGTCTTCGTGAAAGTTAGAGAGTCTACAAGCTATGGTGTCAATCGTTGGAAAATGATCACACCTGATGTACTAACTAATTTCTTGAGACACTAACAAGCCAAGGAAGTACAAATACCCCCCAAATGACCCCTTTTTGGAAAGTAGACAGTCCAAGGTATTTAGTAAGTGGCATGGTGAGTTTTTTGAAGTTGACATTTTTCCCACAATTCGTTGCAAAATAAAGATTTTTTTTTCACAAAATTGTCATATTAGCAGGTTATTTCTCTCAGACGACATATGCATACTTGCTAGACTTGTGCACAACAGAAAATTTTGTTTTTTTTCGGGTTCGTTGTCATTCGTAAAATACATAATTTCGTTCTGTTATATTCGTTATGTTACGTTAATACTTTTCGGATAATTTGTTATTTCTGTAGAGTGTCGATATTCGTTATACTGAATTTTGAATCATGTTGAATTCATTTGTTATATGCACTATAATTTTGTTCGTATTAGTTGAAATTCGATATTTATGTATGTATTTATATTCGTTATAATGATTCGTAGTTTGGAAATTCATTTGTTTATTTAATCTTTTAACACACACAATGACAATATCTCTTCTCCTCTGCTCAAATGCAATACAACACCCTTCTCACTCAGTTCTCAGGAATGCACTTTGCCAGTAATCCAACCTCCAGCACAAAATTTGTTTCATTAGATCTTTAACGAATTAACGAATCATGTTGAATTAATTTGTTATATCCGCTATAATTTATTTCGTGTTAGTTGAAATTCGTTATTTTTTTATTTGGACATTTGAAAGCATGAATTCGGCCGAATTTCGATTCATTATGAAACGAATTGCACAAGCCTAATACTTACAATTACACCCCAAAACACATTCTGGTACTCCTCCATGTATGGCGATACCACATGTGTTAACATTTTTCACAGCCCGGCCACATATAATAGAGTCCCAATATGCAGGGTGCACCGTCAGGTGTTCTAGGGACATAAGTTACACACATTTCCTGACAACCTATCACACTTTTGGAGTCCCTGGAGCACAATGGCTTTTGAAAAGCAAACACCCCAATGTATATTTTTGGAGGCATAATGAGTCTTTTGAACATGCCATTTTTTTCCACGAGTTTTTGAAAAATGTGGTAAGAAAATGAAAAAAAAATTTCTACGCAATTTTTATGGCACTGATGGATCCACTGATGGGGGTGGCACTGATGAGCACTTACTAATGGGCACTATTGGGCACTTTAGTGGCACTGATGGGGCACTGTAGAGCACAGATGTGGCACTAAACTAGACTAAAACAATAGCAGAAGACTAAAATGAGACTAAAACTAAAATGCCATTTAAGTCCTAAGACTAAAACTAAATCGAAATTTGCTGCCAAAATTAACACTGGCACAACAAGATGCCAAGAGCAGTCCACCCCGTATTGTGAAACCTTTTTTAACTGAGGCTACTTCCACACTGGGGCGCTCAGCGTGCTGGCGGTAAAGCGGCGCTTTACCGTCATTTTAGCGGTACTGATCGACCGCTAGCGGGGCAGTTTTAATCCTCGCTAGCGGCTGAAAAAGGGTTAAAACCGCCCGCAAAGTGCCGCTGCAGCAGCGCTTTGCAGGCGGGTTTGGAGAGCTGCCCCATTGTTTTCAATGGGAAGGCCACTTTAGGAGTGGTAAATACACCGCTCCTACAGCACTCTAAAGATGCGGCTTGCAGGACTTTTTTGACCGTCCTGCAAGCACACCGCTCCAGTGTGAAAGCCCTCAGGGCTTTCACATTGGAGTGTACTGCTGAGTGGCTCTTTCAGGGTGCTTTGCAGGCGCTATTTTTAGTACTTTAGGGCCTGCAAAGCGCCTCAGTGCGAAAGGGGCCTAAATGCAAAGAATATATTTAGGAAAAAAAATAGACTTTAGCCTTGCTTCATCTGTCCAACACAACCTTACAACAACCTAACTTTTTCACAGTGGTCATGTGCAGGAGGGTCAGAATTTAAAGCAATATTAAACCCAAGACCCATTAAACCCAAGAGGCGTCTTGCGGGCGCGCACACCCGCCAGGAGCTCCATGATCGCAATTGCGGGTCCCACGGACTCAATGTCCAACGATTGTCTCACAGTGAGGAAGAACGGGGGAAATGCTAATGTAAACAAGCATCTCCCTGATCTGCCTAGTGATACTGTTACTGATCAGCGCTCCCTGTAATCAGGAGTGCTGATCAGTGACGTGTCACACATACCCCCCCACAGTTAGAATCACTCCCTAGGACACACAGCCCCTACAGTGCCACCTAGTGGTTAATCTCTTCACTGCCAGTGACATTTTTACAGTAATCAATGCCATTTTTTAGCATTGATCGCTGTATTAACCGGTTCCCGACCAGCGCACGCTGATGTACGTCGGCAGAATGGCACGGGCTGGCAAATGGGCATACCTGTACGTCCCTTTAAATTTACCGCCCTGCCATCGCGAGCGTGCCGCCGGTCCCGCGGACTCGATCGCCACGGGCATACTCACGATCGTCTCACGGGGAGGCTGAACGGAGAGATGCCATTGTAAACAGCATCTCCCCGTTCTGCCTAGCAACTAGTGACGCTGATCTCTGCTCCATGTGATTGGAGCAGAGATCAGTGCTCACTAAATTAAAGCCCAGCCCCCAACAGTTAGTAACACACCCCTAGGAACACTTAACCCCTACACTGCCACCCACTGGTTAACCCCTTCACTGCCAGTGTCATTTACACAGGAATCACTGCATTTATATAGCAGTGATTGCTGTATAAATGCCAATGGTTCCAAAAATGTGTCAAAAATGTCTGATGTGTCCGCCATAATGTCGCAGTCACAATAAAAATCGCTGATCGCCGCCATTACTAGTAAAAAAAAAATATTAATAAAAATGCCATAAAACTATCCCCTAAATGCTATAACTTTTGCGCAAACCAATCAATAATGGCTTATTGCGATTTTTTTTACCAAAAATATGTAGAAGAATACGCATCGTCCTAAACTGAGGGAAACATTTTTTTTAGATATTTTTGGGGGATATTTATTATAACAAAAAGTAAAAAATAATGTGTTTTTTTTTTTTCAAAATTGTCGCTCTATTTTTGTTTATAGCGCAAAAAATAAAAAGCGCAGGGGTGATCAAATACAACCAAATGAAAGCTCTATTTGTGAGAAAAAAAGACGTCAATTTTGTTTGGGAGCCACGTCGCATGACCGCGCAATTGTCAGTTAAAGCGACGCAGTTCCGAATCGCAAAAAGTGATCTGGTCTTTGGCCAGCAAAATGGTCCGGGACTGAAGTGGTTAATGCCAATGGTCCCAAAAATGTGTCAAAAAATTGTCCGATTTGTCCGCCATAATGTCAAAGTCACAATAAAAATTGCTGATCACTGCCATTACTAGTAAAAAAAACATTCTCAATAAAAATGGCATAAAACCATCCCCTATTTTGTAGACGCTATAATTTTTGCGCAAACCAATCAATAATCGCTTATTGTGATTTTTTTTACCAAAAATATGTAGAAGAATATGTATCGGCCTAAACTGAGGAAAAAAAATGTTTATTTAAATATTTTTTGGGGATATTTATTATAGCAAAAAGTCAAAAATAATGTTTTTTTTTCAAAATTGTCAATATTTTTTTGTTTATAGCGCAAAAAATAAAAACTGCAGAGGTGATCAAATACCACTAAAATAAAGCTCTATTTGTGGGGAAAAAAAGGACGTCAATTTTGTTTGGGAGCCACGTCGCACAACCGTGCAATTGTCAGTTAAAGCGACGCAGTGTTGAATCGCTCAGGAAGGGGGTAAATTATTCTGGGGCTGAAGTGGTTAATAAAACAATGTGTTTATAGTTGTATCAGAGGCATACACCATAGCACAAAGTTCTAGCATATTTTATTCAAACATAACAAAAAACAACCTACCACCTTTCAAGCTCAGATTTTGAAGCTGACTTTATTAAATCTGTATGATGCAGAGGAACAAAGTTAAAAATGTGTTTTGAAAATCTTAAGAGACAAAGGTAGAATATAAAAGAACAGTTGCTTGGCAGCTTAGCAAAATAAGGGGAAATATTCTGCAATTAAAACAGCTTTTGGCTGTGGGGATTACTTATTAACATCTTAGAGATGCTACTGAGTGTAAAGTTATGAATATACTGTCATTCAAACTGTTCCCTATTTTGAAAGGAAGTATTAAAAAAATCTGTGAGGAAAAAAACACAGAGACTTACAATGTTGACTGCAATGTGAAAATGCTAGTTTCCTGGCTGCAATTGGCTTTATTACTTTGTGAGACGCGTTCTCAGAACAAGCATGCTATTTAGGAAGGTCGGAATGAAATAGGTACTTTCAATGTGACAGAATCTCCTTAAATTCAACCCAACCCCCTTTACTTATCATTCCCACTATACACTGACGTAATTTTGAGGTATGGTTGCACACAAAACTGTACTTGACTGCTAAAGAACAGCTTTTAAAGTGAAAAGTGTATTGGACTTCATTTAATATAAAAGAAGTATGGACTTAAAAAAAAAAAAAACCTTTAAACTCACGTATGGATGGATTTAGCATTGATCCCCCATTGGCTCTGCAGTGAGAACTGAGTGATCAAACACCGCCAATCACTCAGTTGCCCCCTCCACTCTTATCAGTCTCTAGCTCTCTGTTCTGCCCCTCCAGTGCTCACTGGAGCACAAGGCTGTGGAGGGGACGGGAGCAGCTGGCTTAGGCTCTCTGCGAATCGCTGAGAGGCTGAGCTAGGTGCCAATCCAGGCTTTTGGGTTGATCCTGACCATATGGTCGGAATCTTTTCAGAGCCTGGACCAGTTCTGTAACTTCAGCAATGCTGAAATGTCAGTAATGGAGAAAAGATTAGCTTCCTGGAGATCCAAGCAATACTGGTGACTAATCCTTTACCCACTTTTTTGGGCATAGCCTTTTTTGGGCATAGCACAAGTCCTCTTGAAGTGGAAATTGCAGTATCATGGTTTTGGGTCAATATTATTTTAATATTTTTTTTTTTAAATAATTGTTTCTGATGTATTTTATGATATGCATGCTATATAGAGTTTTTGTTTTACAAGTGCACATCTAATACATAATGAAGGATTCCCCTATCACTATAGGTTACCTAAAGAGACAGCAAAGCAGCAGATTCTTGCCTTCAGCCTTGCCTTGTCTGAACCCATTTTCTGATAAGGAATCTCTGCTGCATTTACATGTATGTGTATATTTCAGCGCTACAGAGATATGGAGGAAAACATGCAAAAAAGGAGCATACCACCTTACCTGCAGACTAAATAGAAGACTAAATAACATAAAAATTGTTTCGTATTTATTCTATTTTAGTCTTGACCCTAATAAATAAAGAGAGCAAATAGGTACAAAGCCACTAGACATTCCCTTTAATATATATCACATGACATACTGCCATCTCTTCTAAAACAATCGTGTAAAAGTACAGATGATCTGATGAAGCTGAGACTACTGTTAGAGATAAAACATAGATAATGTTAGATGAGTATGTCAAACCTAAGTTGGCAAAGGCTGTACTGTGAAAGGAGACGATGGTGGAAGGAACACACACAGCTTCAGAAAGACATTTGGCTGATTAGGTCAAATCTATTTTTATGTCTCCATTGGCATTCAGTAAACAATAGAAGCACTGTTAAAAAGTCACTGAAGCACTGATTGTCCTTGTGATTTTTAAAGCAAGCTTTTTAGCAGATATAATGTATGTTTATTCAGAGACTCAGGTTGAGGTTTTAGTCTAATATATATACCTGGTATCAACCAGGAAGAATATCAGACCTTTACCCTTTAAAGCCATGGAACTGCAAGTATCAGCATGGCTGATCTTTGGGAATAGAAACAGATACGTAGAAACTCCAGAAATATGACATTAGACCATGTTGCCTTCCAACAATAAATATATATATATATATATATATATATATATATATATATATATATATATATATATATATATATATATATATATATATATATATATATATATATATATATATATTGGCTTCCCCGGAGCCAATCAGTGGGTGCGACTGGCCCCGCTGAGGAGTCTGGGGAGTCTGGGGAAGGGTACTTAAGATGTTGAAGTCACGTGTTCAGGGTTCTGTTCGTTAGGGCGATAGTCTCAATAGCTGGTCCGAGGCGCAGTAACTGAGGGAGGATTCAAGGCGTCCGGGTGTGCTGTCGGCTTGGAGGGACAACGCAGCTCGTGTAAGCAACCGGGGGAGGACTCTTCGGAGGAGGGCCAACAAGCTGGCATCCCGAGAAGTGCCTGGTTGCTTGGTTTTCAAGGACATCAGTGAGTCCACGTTTTTCCAGTACTGCCAAGGAGACAGAGAACGAACATTCCAGGTACTGAGGTTCCTGTTCACTACTGTTACAAATTACTCAAGGTCAAAGATTTCACAAGTTCTGGATCAAAGTGCTGATTGCCATAATCTCTGGCTAGAGATTTGTTCAGCTTTGAAGCACCCAGCTGAGAGTGGCTACTCTCTGGGGGGTATTAGAGACTTTCTGATAACTAGCAGTTCAAGGTGCCTGAGTTTCTTCACTCTTGCCCTCTGATCCCATACGAGACTGTGTTTGTTGGATGTTACCCCTGCAAATAAAAACCTTTTCTAAAGGACTTTTATGGTGTCAGTGTCCAAAGTTGTTGGGTACTAACCCTGGGAACCCCTAGACGTGGAAGAACAAGCCAAGCGGAGGTAACCAGTAAGCCCAAAAGTCAAGGCCGCCCTGCCAAGGGTTATGGCCGCTACATTTAGTTTATGCTTTTTTACATATAACTTTTAGATGATGCTTTCCCATTCACATAAAGGGCACACAAAGACATTGTAAAACTTATGGGGCTTTTTTTGCACTTGTGAACAGTAAAAAAGACTGATTTGTAAGGAACATTATCTGCATGGAACATTGAACAAGAAAACTCAATAGCTGGTGCCTTGACAATAACTCATTCCAGAGCCCTTTCTCGGGTGAACAAGCTTTAAATGTAGCTTTCATTGTACCATTTATGGGGCACTTGTTTTTTGTATCAGAAATTAATTAGAAGAAAGATATGAATACATTGCTCTCACAGTGTGAAATCTCAGCTACATGCACTCTCCAAGCACATAATAGAAAGAACACAACTAAATACTTACAAATCTTGCTTGTTGAAATCAAGTGCATATTGTGTTCAAGCATGTGTTTAGTTGGACTCACAACCTTATTAACATGAAAACATTTGTTTGGAAATAATTCAAGCAAATATATTACTTTAGGCCAAACTCTGCCTTATTATTTTTTAGTGTTTTAAATTTTTTTATCCCTTGTGTGTAGAAAACTTGTAAATACACTACTTACCATCTTTAGGAATTATGCACACTGGGTATTTAGCCACAGTGCATGAGGCTCCAGCATTAAGTTGCAGATGAGGGCACAGATGAACAATCCAACCCTGCAGCTGGCAGCCTGTCAAACGCTATTTGAGACTGACAGCGAGGGCTTTAATGTGCACCTAGCAGTACAAACATTTAGGGCACTATTAAAATAGTAAGGGTCCTTTCACACGGGGCAGATCAGTGATGATTCCGCCCGTGGATATCTGCTTGCTCAGAGCGGATCGCTCCGTCGATCCCCGCTGAGCAGGAAGATGACAGGTCCACACTGTGCAGGGACGGACCTATCAGAGCGCCGATCTCCCCTATGGGAGATTGGATGACGACGGACCGCAGTGTCCGTCGTCACCCGATCCGATGACGGATGGAAAAGTAGGTTTTTCCTCCGTTACACTTTTTCGGGTCGGATGTCAGCGGACATGTCACCGCTGACATCCGATGCTCCATAGAGGTCTATGGAACATCCGTTCAGGTCCGCCTCAAAAACTGACAGGTGGGCCTGAACGGATCGGCCATGTGAAAGAGGCCTAATTTTCACAAAATTTACCATTTTTAAACAGTGTAAAATTATGGGGCACTGGAGGCAGCAATCATAGAGCGGAGCAAATCTGATATATTTAATAATGGTAAATTTTGTGAAAAGGAATACTGTTTGTGTATGTAAATAGGATTTAATATTTATATATTTGTTCTAATATTCTCCTTTTGAATATGTAGTGGTTACCATTTTCTCCTTACTGGATTCTCTACGGGTCCCAAAGAATTGTAGTAGAAACACATTGACCTAAGGGGACAATTGCTATGAGGCAATATATGTAAAATATCTTATATGAGGAGTATAAGTAATACATTATATAATGAATCTGATATGATATACCAGTTGGTAAAAAAAGATTTTAGGATCATGTAGATCCATGTATTCATGTTTTAATTTCATCAATAAAGTATTGCCAAATAGATTTAAGTAGTACCCTGTTTCCCCTAAAATAAGACCTAGCATGAGTGTCGGTGATGGCTGCAATATAAGCCCTACCCCCAAATAAACCCCATCCTCTTTCCCCAAAAATAAGCCCTACCCTGAGAATAAGACATAGAAGGACTTTAACTAGGGCTTATTTGGGGGGTAGGGCTTATATTGCAGCCATCGTCGACAATCACGCTAGGTCTTATTTTAGGGGAAACAGGGTATTGAGTGTTAAGTTCATACCCGTAAAATTTGTGCATACATCATTGGGGAATTTCTAGAAAATATCATGTTGATATAAAGCAAATCTGTCACAAACCTGGTTATTTCAAACTCAGGATATCAAAATGGACCCACCCCTCCTGACTCCCAAATTCCCTACTGGTGAGTGACCTGTGTCCCTGGATGTAAAGACCATTTTCCATAGTAACCACTGCCTATGAATGTTTGAGGGCCAATGCATACCTTTTCAGTGCAGTACATTGTGGTAAAATGTGGCACTGCCATTCGCCGAATAGTAGTTCAATGCCGTAAGGCAGTGGTCTCTGCGGCCCGTGGGCCAAATTTGGCCCTCTGCTTGCTTTTCTCTGGCCCTTGAGGCACTATTACTCACACCGACACCAGCAATGGACCATTATTCCCCCAATGACACCAGCAATGGGGCACTATTCCTCCAATAACAATGACAGGGCACTATTCCCACTCCTATTGACCAGAAGTGCTAAGTCAGAGGCATTGTTTACTCCCACTGACACTGAGACATTTTCTACTCCTGTGGGACCACAGTTCACCCCCCCCAATGTCTGAAGGACAGTAAACGGACCCTTTGCTTAGAAAGTTTGGAGACCCCCAGCACTAAGGCAATGCAGGTCCAAGGCATATGCAGCGCAGTGCACTACAAGGCACAGGGAAGCAGTACTGTACATTGTGGTGTGCAGTGTGTTACCAAAAATGTTGCATGTCTGTTTTTTTAATGTTTTAGTGCATTGCAAGCCCAATTATTTAAGCCAGGAAAAAAAACTGAGAAAAAAGCACAATCCATGTGCTCAGAACCACCTGTTCATACGGGGAGACTATAATGGTGCATGATTGGTGCAATAACAAGTGACAACCCATACACAGCTATAACCAAAGCAAAAATATTAATCTACCAGATATAAAAGTAAATAAATATGAACATATCAAAATCGAATAAATAATGATAAATGAACCAAATAGCACCACTCCACAGTATGTTTGTATGTCTCTTTTAAAACTTTTTTAAAATATGTGTTACATTTACTTAATTGTTTTTGATCTGTACGGCTGTTTTTATCTCTGTTGTCACTTGGTAGTCTTGATCATGTCAGGTGCTGCCTCTAATTCATACCTTATCCTGCACCACCAAAGCTTTAAAAGGCACAGGTGGCTTTTCACAGTAGGCTGATGAGGATTTCCCAGAAACGTGTCCCAACCAGCACAAAACTGATGTGACATTACTCCAGAGGGCGGACGTTGTCTGTGCTTATGTCTTCCCCAGCTACAGAGGATTTCATTGGGCTGGGTTCACACCTATGCAAATTGGATGCGGAAATTCACAGAACATTTTAAAATTTGTTCCAATCAGTTTGGTTCACATATCTGTGTTGCATTCGCACTCCGCATTGACCAAAAAAAGTGTGCATTTTCTAGGCAGTGTGGTGCAAATTGCAGGCACATATTCTTCTATGGGAACGCATCTGATTTGCAGATGTGTTCCATAGTGAACAGGCATTCTCTCCCCCTTCTCACTACTCCTCCCCCTCTCCCTTCTCAGCTTATCCGCAGATACAATGGAGAGGCACCGCTGAACAGCTGCTTTTTCTCTTCGCAGAGAAAACGGAGCTGGAATTTACATCGCACATGTGTGAACCCAGCCTCAATTTACTGCACATACAGGCTCCTTTTTTGTGCTTGGCCTTTTATTTTTATCTGTTCGTTTGAATGGACTGCCTTATCTCAGTGTACATTAACACAGTGCATTAGGATACCAAGGTCGAATAGGACCTAAAAGTCAAAAGATCTGACCATCCTGTCAATTTCTGTAATTTCCATCCTTGGAATGATCTTGTGAAGCTAACCTTCTTGCTAACTACTTTCTAGCTCCCATATCTATGAAAATGCAGGCTGGGTGTTCACTGGTTCCATGCATTGCTTTTTGTAATTAACCCTGGAAAGGTTTAATGCATGTACTAAAAACAGTAAGAAAAAAGGGAAAATGTGAGAAATACCTGGCTGGATAGAAAGGGATCATACAATTGTAGAGCTGAACATTCTATGTGCTGTTTATTGAATCCATGTCTATGGATAGGACATTAACCAGGAAAGAATATATATCCGTTGTAATGCCATTTGATATATTTAATCAATCAATCATTTAAAAAATTATTTATTTGACATTTCAATTAATTAAAAACTGATGTAATTTTTTTTACTGGTTGTTTCCAGTGTGGTAAATGTAAAGTCTAAACTCTGAATAAATTAGATAATGATGCAGCAGCTGTGCAGCAAAAGGATTTACTGATTTTACTTTGCATTCTACACACCCTTATAAAATCAACTATAACTGGAATTTATCCTGCTTTTATTATTGCAGTAAATGTAAACCCAGATAAATTGCACTAGGGTTGATTTACTAAAGGCAAATAGACTGTGCACTTTATAGTAAAGAATACCCAATCAGATTCAAGGAAAATGCAACAAGCATTTTTGCTTGCACATGATTGGATGAAGGAAATCAGCAGAGTTTTACCACATTTACTAAGCTTTGGGTAAAATAACTTGCAAAGTGTACAGTCTATTTACAGTTTGTAAATCAACCCCAGTGTGTATAATAAACTATTTCCATTATTATTATTATAATACAATTTTAATATTTTTTTGCATCTCAGTGCTGCTGGTCACCCGCAGCCTATTTTTTGTCACTTCTTGTCTACATGTATACTGTATGCTCCAGCAACCGATGAACGACGCATCTCAGGGTGAGTTTCCTAATGGTGACAACAGTGGCTGAACCCTGTGCAATGTTCATCAGCACGGCAGAGTGTAGTCTCCATTGGAAGAGCATGTAATAAGTTGATGAAACAGGAGAACACTTTGGAGAGAGGAACAAAACGTTCTCACCATATAACAGGATATGCCTGAACTAGTACCTTAATCGCAGGATCACCCAGTATTATTTTAATAAGACACAAATTTAGAAATATTGGATGTGAATTTTAGTAATTGAGTTTACGTTAAAACAGTTTTTTTTTTTTAACAACTTTAAGTCCTATGCAGTTGCAAAATCAACAATAGGTCAATGTAATGCATACATGTACATATAATGTACATAATAAGTTATACTTATATATTTATTAGGAATAAACATGTACAACCTAAACTCTAGTTTTTTATATACATTGTATCTACAGCCGTTTTCTTTTCCTTGATGTATTATAATTTTAGCAAGTATTTTCCTTAGTGTTTCTTTTTATTCAGCTTTTATAGGGTTATGTATATAGTGGTAATTGTCTAAAAAGTGATTAAATGTGGTATACTTTAATTTGGCTGTGAATTTGATTTAGTATCTTTTGATCAACCTAACTTGTATTATACATGTCAAGAAATTCTGTAGGTATTGTTTTCAGATGAATAAACAATAAAAGCTGGGGAGGCAGTGTGTACTTGTGTGTTTTGTCTACACTTTGTATTGGACTGTTACTGAATGCCAATGGGATGTGCCTGCAGCCAGCAGCTGCAGTGGTATGTCTGGAAGTTGGTTGTGTAAAAAATACATTACTCTCTTTAGTTCTGAGAGAGAACAAGAAACAGCGCAGAGTCAAGAGGCTACACCTCTGGCCTGAAGCAGTGTGGACTGCTACTGAAATACAATTGCAATGGATTAAATAAATCTCAGAATAAAGGTTCAGTGAGCAAATTGTCTTGCTGAAAACTGTAAAGGGGTTCCTGATTAGTACCAAGAGCTGACAATTTTTTCGTTTTCTTTTTTAAAGGGAAAATTCCAGTAGGAATTTGGCACAGGATTTCAATTATGTGTCCCTCTGGATCTTTTTTTTTGGCTCAGGAGTACATCATTATGGTGGCTGGAATGTCCAGTATGCCTCAAATAACAGATTTCTCACCCTTTTACCTGGTGAGCGGTGTGAGCCAGATTCAATGAAGACCATGCTGCTTTTAATCGGAAAGAGCTTTAGGGATTTTGGAGTGTGATTTATAACCCACAAAACCCACAGTGATCTGATTACTTTAGATTGAGCCCATGTTTGATCAGGATATTGGACCTGTGATTTGCTTTTTGATTGTTACTGCTGGTAGTTTGGTCTTCAGTTCTGACCTTGAAAACTTCTTCAATTCTCTTTTGGGTTAGAGGTGAGGTTGTGTTGGAACCATTGTTATGTTTTCGATATGGTCCCTGTTTGAGAAATTTCCTGACACATTACAGTTACTCAGACAGCAATAAAAATGATTTTTATTGGAATTGGGGAAGGTTTAGATTATGGTTACTACCCATTTCCCTAATCCCCTCGCTTTCTTTGTGGTCATTAGAAAATACACATGGAGTGAGTCTCCCAAAGAGTAATACAGAGAGTCTTGAAAACCTCACAGTGGTTCTGTTCCTTCCATATCCTTTGTGAGACCTTATATTTTAAACCACGGCACCATCTGTATAGAATTTATTTGGTCTCCTTGGTGTGGACAATACAGCCATAGTCTTTATTTTAGTTAATATGTACTAGATACACCAGTTGAAATTACTTGTTTTTGGGATTCTGTTTGACATTTAAGCTGCTCATCTACACAGCTGGGTTATTACAGGAGTCCAGTAACAGAGTTCTACAGAATATTATAACTTCTGGAGATTTTTATTTGTTCAGTCGAGGGACATCAGCAACATCTTGTGGCCCAGTTTTTCCTATCTTATCTGCCTCAGGGAGTTGTTCCCTTTGCTTGTAAACAACATCTGTGCCTACAAATTTGCATCATTGTTTCACCATGGTTTTCCGAACTCAAATCACTATGAATATGACAGACATAAATAATAGACCAAAACGTAATGGGTGAAGTGGAAGCTAACCATTACAGTTTAACAATGTGATGAAGGAAAGAGATGACTCATACACCGTCAGTGGCAAATTGTACAGGTCACAGAACAGATGTCCTTTGACTTTCTGCCAATGGCCAAAAGTTTGAGGCTTTTCTAGAGCAGCTGGGGAACTGTAGTATCAGCAAACTATTTCATCTCCAAGATTGCATAGAGTTTTGGTTTAAATCTTATAATTTGGTTATTGTGTTATTTTAAACTATGGTTGCATTAGCAAGCATGGTGTTGCAGTGTTTGTTGGGTCCAGTTATTAACAAGGACACTATCTGCATGGAGTTTGTGTATTTCCCCTGGGTTTACACGGGTTCTTACTACAATTATATCTCACAACTCAAATATACTAGTGGGTTACTTGAATCCTAAATAAGTAGCGTTAAATATGCAATAGAATCTTTGAACAAGACCTCCAAACTGTTTTATAGTACTGTAACACAAACAGTACATTGTGGTGCAGATGTATTGTGGAGGCACATCGGGGTGTGATAGCGGTTGTTGCAATAACCCTTTTATTTTGCTGCACACTACTGCAATACAAATTTGTGAAATTGGCCTCTGTAGTCCATGCTAATTTATAACTTACGATGCATTAACATTTAGTGAGTTTTTCAATCAGCAAATACACAAATATATTTTTTTGAAAATAGTTTTCTTTTCTAAAATACTTTAAAATACATTTAATTGAATATACCATGTTGCAAAATTATGTAGAATTACTTTTTATAATGTGGTAAACATGGCCTAAGTGGAAATCAATTCTGTAGCTATTCTATTTAGTTTGATGTTATTTTTCAACAGAGTTTGATTTGTCTGTATAACTGTGGTGGGTTTGGGCACTGTAACTTCTTCTAGGGTGCTGATTACTCTGAATAGTTCTATGGCATTATGGGCTTGATTTATTAAAGCTGCAGATTGCAAAATCTGGTGCAGCTCTGCATAGAAACCAACCAGCTTCCAGGTTTTAGGCTGGGTTCACACTGCTGCGGCTACGAGAACCGGATGTGATTCGCACCGCACTGCAGTGCAAATCACATCCGATCAGATAGTATGGCTGAATTCGCATCGCACCCGCCCCAAACTCGCACAGGACCCTTTTTTTGGTCCGCAGCAGAATCGGATCGTATGGGTGTTCACACCATGCGATCCGATTCCTGTCCGAGTTTGCAGATCGCACTGCGATATGCGAACTGATCTGGGGGTATCATTAACGTTTCACTGACACTCCCAGCAGTTCGCATAGGGCAGTGTGAACTGCCGCCGGGAGGTATGCGATGCGGGAACCCGCCGCTGCAGTGTGAACCCAGCCTTATTGTCAAAGCTTAGTTGAACAAGCTGAAGTTAGAAGCTGATTGGCTATCATGCACAGCTGTACCAGTTTTAGTAAATCAACTCCAATAAGTCACTGATGTATAAGTGCAAAAAAGTTAACATTTTACTGAATCAGTTTCTCATCATATACCTTTATAGCAGAGGTGTTCAACCTGTGGCCCATAGGCCACATTCTGCCCAAGACAGCTATGAATACGGCCTAACACAAAATCATAATATTTACTTAAAAATTTAAATTTTACATTTGGCGAACAGATATGGCCTAGAAAACATTTGACAATATCTCTTTACTTTGAGAGACTCAGAGCTGAATCTTCTCAAAGGAAAATATCCTACTCTTTACATTCACTGCTTGTTCTTGTCATCAGTTTTTGGCAGCAAGCTATATTTGTGAGCAACTATTTTCAAGGATGAAGGACAAATTGCAATAAGCAAAATTAGAACCAAAATATCAGATGAGCACCTTGAAAATTCCTTGAGAATTGCTAATACATTCATAAAATACACACAAAAGAAAAAACTAGCAGGTGCACTGATCAACAGTTTAGTATAGCCCTCCAGTTGGCTATTCCTGATAATTAGACAAGTCCAAGGGGTGCTGCTGCTCTCTGTGGATCCTCTGGGTGGCAGGAACACATCTAGTCAAAAACACAAAAGAAGAGAGCACAAAGCTGCCCTAGTGTAACACAGCTTTTAGATGGTAAAGTTAAAAACACTACAATGATCAAACTCACATTGTGTGAAGATAGATACAGCATAAGGATTCCACTGTGGCTGCACTCCTAGAACCATCTCAAGATCCTGACAGGGGAAGGGAGAGCCGTGGATGTTCAATCTAGATGCCTGGATCCTGGCAGCGGTTCTGAGGCTATTTACCACCATGCTCTATGTACAAATCCTAATGCACATTTGCCTGGTCCAGCTGACACTGCTCTCCGAGGACACATAAACCCACACAAGCAGGATGCAGGGGGGGAAGAGAGTGGGACGTCACACAGTTTGCATGACAATGCGTTTTGGAGACGTGGCCTCCTTGTGTTTTTAACTTTACCATATTAAAGCCGAGTTACACTAGGGTGGCTTTGCGCTCTCATCTTTTATGTTTTTGTTTAATACATCCATAGAACCAGATATTAATTTATGAAAAACAGTGTCAAATATCACACTAGTTTCATGTTGCCCTCTTACTTTCATAATAAAAAATATTGCAAAATAAGAAAGCTTTATTGCACAGATATTATCTACATTAGACCTTATCTATATAGTGATTGTTAACTTGTGATCTGCCATACTTTTTCTGCTCATCAGGTATCCCTAATGTTAGTGTATTTTATGTGTAGCCAAAGACAATTCCTCTTCTTTCAATGTGGCCCAGGAAGGTCAAAAGGTTGGACACTGCTACTTTATAAAATCATCTAAGGGGAAGACAATATTATACACAACTTATATAGTGCCAACAGTTTACGCAGCGCTTTACAATGTATATAACTTCATACAATATAACTTCACCTTAGCATTGTGAACCACTGCAGGGAGAAGGTTAAGAAGCTTTTTTGTGATCCCAGATTAGATGAAACCAGCAGTTTTGTTCACCTCTTGCAATATCTAACCCATAATCAATGTACCTTGGCTCTGCACCCAGCAATCTTGATTTACTCCTAGCACTAAGGCCGATTACACACTAGTAGCTTTTTTTTTTTCACCCCAGCAGGGCTGAACAAATAAAAAATGACATCTCAGGAGGAGCCGATGTACTAACTATCCGACGTTAGAACAGCAATCTCCCCTGCTGTTCTATTGTGTTCTGACAGGGGGATTGCCCCCTGCCAGAACACTCTGGTCAGAACACTTCAGTCAGCGCTCTCAGCCATTGGCTGAGAGCACTGATCTCCCAATCAGCAGACCTTTTTCAGTCATGACCAACTGAATGTTGGCTAGTTTCTATTGAACAGGCCAATGCCGTCTGACATTTGGCCCACATGTACTAAGCTTAAATCTCAGTTCTTATAACCTGTAATGGTCACACCATAATAAAACAACAACAATCCTTCCATCTCTATTGCTACCATGGCTTTAAATGTACACTGAAGGTGGAGCTCTAATGTGTACTCAGCTTCTTTTGCATTGTTCATTGAGGCAGATTGCAAAACAACAATTAGAGAGGGTGCACTGACCTAGAGCATTACCAAAATACATTTTATTTAAGAATAAAAGCAACAAGTGTTATGCTAAACAACAAACGCATGGATTGTATATGTATATCATAGCAAGTGAGAGCAATCGCCTCCAGGTCTGCTGTAGTCAACCAGTAGTATGGGAAGACCAGGCAGCTGTCAGAAACCATGAATCAGACTGAGGCAGAAGTACAATTAAATCACACTTGTTTATTAATAAAAATAAAAAGGTAAATAGAAAAAGCGTAGTCAAAGCATAGCCAGAGTCCAGTAACCTGATAGAGTAGTCAGCCAGACCAGAGTTTAATACCCAGATCGGGTAGTCAGCCAGGCCAGAAGTCAGGGATCCAAGTAGAGCAACAGCAAGCAGGATAAGGAGCCAGAAGGGATGTCAGCAAGCCACTCTTTAAACAGAACCGCAGGAGATGGTTTCTTCTGATGTGACCAAAGCGAAGGCAGAGGTGAAGTGAGCTGGATGGCTTTAAGTAGGCAGGTCAGACAAACATGATCAGGAACAGCTGGTAACTGTGGAGAGAGATGAGAGCTGGCAATTAGCCGACAGCTGAGCAGCCAGCCCAAAGAAGGAAGGGCTAAGCCAGCCCTGACAGCAGCTTCCTTAATGGCCAACACATTTCAAGGGATCACCCTCTTTACCAGAGCCAAAATAGTGAATGACCAACCACTCATTTAAGTGCACATTCTGTATATAAATATATTATGCAGTGTCCACATTAATAAACTCCACCACCCTCAAATAATTATGGGGTGGAGTCACATCTTCCAACATCTGTATAGCCCATGATACATGGATTAAATAGCAGTATATATACCAAACTTAACCACTTGCCGACCAGTCGCCGTCATTATACTGCGGCAGGTTGTCATGATCACGCAAACCATTGTAGCTGTACATAGATCCCTTTAGGCGGGATAGCAGGCATGCAAACAGGGGTGCCAATGCTTGAGACCCGTGGTCGAGATGACCGACAGCCACGATCGATTTGTGGGCAGGAGAAGTCCTAGTTGCAATCTCGGAACACTCAAGAGGATAGTATGTGACCGGTCAAAACATATTAATGCATTAAAATGTTTGTTCACCAATGCCAGAAGTCTGCCAAGCAAAATAGGTGAGTTGGAAGCTCTGGTGCATCAGGAGAGCTGTGATGTAATCGTTATTGCTGAAACTTGGCTTCATTCCTCACATGACTGGGCTATTAATATTCCTGGCTATGCACTCTTTCGGAAAGAGTAAAAAGGAAAGGTGGAGGGGTCTGTCTGTATGTGAGAAGTGATCTCAAAGCGCGTGTGAAAGAGGACTTGGTGGACGGAGAGTGTGATGAGTCTGAAGCATTATAGGTGGAACGGCATACAGATGTGCGTAGTTCAAAGTTAATCATTGGAGTTTGTTATAGACCAGACCAATGTTAATGAGGAGGTGGAGACTCAGCTCCTTGCACAGATGGAAAGGGCTGCAAGGGCTGGAAAAGTGATAATAATGGGGGATTTTAACTACCCAGAAATTGACTGGAGTAATGTCACTGCTGAGACAGTTAAAGGGCAAAAATGTATAAACCTATTACAGGACAATTTTATGGTGCAGTTTATTGAGGCCCCAACTAGGAATGATGCTCTGTTGGACCTGGTAATCTAAAACCATGCAGAGCGTATTACTAATGTTCAGATAAAGGAATACCTGGGTAGCAGTGACCATAACATGATTTCATTTGATATTAGCTATAAGCAAAAATTATATACGGGAAAGATAAAAACACTTAATTTCAAGAGAGCAAATTGTCCAAGGATGAGGGCTGCTCTCCAGGACTTAGACTGGGAAAGACTTTTGGCATCAATGGGCATAGAACAGAAATGGGAATTTTTCAAAAAGATTGTTTGTGAACTGACTTCAAAGTATATTCCCATGGGCAATAATTTTAAAAGGCTAAAAATAAAACCTATATGTCTCACGGACAAAGTTAAAAAAGCTGTAAACTATAAGAAAGGAGCTTTTACAAAATATAAAAATGAAGGAACACTAGTGTCATTTAAATGTTACAAAGAATATAACAGAATATGTAAAAAGGAAATCAAGGATGCAACAATTCAAAAACTAAAGACAGATTGCAAAAGATAGGACAAAACCCCAAAAATTCTTCAACTATATTAATAGTAAAAAGGTCAAGTCTGAGCATGTAGGCCCTTTACAAAATAATCTAGAGTGGGTGACTGGGGACAAAGAGAAGGTGTCATGTACCTGGTGGTTGAGCCCGCGGATGCTGGGAGCGGCTACTCGTATTCCTCCGGCTCAGGAACTCCTGGTAGAGGAGACAGAGGTTCAAGAGCGCAGAAGGGGCACAAGTGCCAAGCAGGACACAGGTGTCAGGACTGATCCGGCTCCGGGTACTGGAGAGGAGCAGATGCAGCAGGAACAGCGACCAGCAGGAGGTGAGAGCAGTGGAAGATGCACACGCTGAAGCAGCGGGGAAGGTGTTCTGTAGTACGGCTTCTCACAGCAGACCCGCAAGCAGGTAAGGCAGGATACTGGAAGACTGGCACCTTGGAGGGACGGCAGACTGGACGAGGTCGTGGACAAGCCGGGTCAGGAACAGGCAGGCAGATAGGTACCGAATCAGCAGGCAGAAGAATCGTCAGACAAGCCGGGGTCGTGGGCAGGCAGCAAACAAGTAGTCGTCAGGGTAAGCCGGCTCACAGGAGTAATAAGTATCAAGCAGGAGCAAGGGATCACGACAGGAACGCTGTAGACCGGACAGCAAGGAGGCAAGGCAACAGGTCCCTTTAAGTAACCCCTTTGGCGCCAAGAGCCATCACGGTGCGCTCCCGCGTGCACGCGCATGCAAGCACGCGCGCTGCCGCGTGCGCTCAACAACACCAGCACCATCTGCGTCAACGCGCACCCGCGTGCGCCCATCAGGACATCTGCGCACCCGCGTGCGCCCACCTACGTTAGTGCGCACCCGCGTGCGTCCACCTGCGTTAGCGCGCACCCGCGTGCGCCGACAGACACTCACAACAGGGGCTTTGCGGCCCAAACCTTCAGGAGCAGTCGGATGACTGGGCTGACCTTCTTGACAGAAGGCTAATTTATTAAATACTTTCTTCAGCTCTGTGTATACAAAGGAGCATGGGGGAGCTCATGTCCATAATGGGGGTGGTAGTGACACAGCCCCAAATCCACAATGGCTCAAAAGTGATATGGTCCAGAAATATTTGGACAGAAAAAAGGTGGATAAAGCACCTGGACCTGATGGCATCCACCCACGGATGCTAAAATAATTGAGCTTTGTAATTTCAAAGCCATTGTATCTAATTTTTAGGGACTCATTAATAACAGGAATAGTACCACTGGATTGGCGAAGGGCCAATGTGGTGCCTATATTTAGAAAGGGAACAAAGTCTTTACCAAGAAACTATAGACCTGTTAGTTTAACTTCTATAGTTGGGAAGATACTGGAGAGATTAATAAAAAAACACATAGACGAGTTCTTGCAGGAAAAAAATATTTTAAGCAACAGACAGCATGGATTCATGAAAGACAGAAGTTGTCATACAAACCTGATTTCTTTTTATGAGGCGGTAAGTAAAACCTTGGACAGAGGGGTGGCGGTGGATGTGGTATACTTGGATTTTGCAAAAGCGTTCGAAATAGTTCCGTACACACGTCTCATGTGTAAGGTAAAGTCTACAAGTTTGGAAATATCAGTTTGTAAATGGATAGAAAACTGGCTAAAAGACAGAATTCAGAGAGTAGTGGTTAATGATTCTTACTCTGAATGGTCTAAGGTTATCAGTGGTGTACCCCAAGGTTCAGTGCTGAGACCCTTACTTTTTAATAACTTTATAAATGATATAGGGTCTGGGATCAAAAGTAACATTTCCATCTTTGCAGATGACACCAAGCTATGCAGTGGAATAAAGTCCTTACAGGATGTCTCGAAATTACAAGCCGACCTCAATGCTCTGTCTAATTGGGCGACTATGTGGCAGATGAGGTTTAATGTTGAGAAATGTAAAGTTATGCACTTGGGGGCTAAGAATATGCATGCATCATACATGCTAGGGGGAGTACAACTGGGGGAATCCATAGTGGAGAAGGATCTGGGGGTTTTGGTAGATCATTAGCTCAATAATAGCTCAATAGCTCATTAGCTCAATAATAGCATGCAATGCCAAGCTGCGGTTTCCAAAGCGAGCAAAGTCCTTTCTTGTATTAAGAGAGGTATGGACTCCAGAGAGAGAGATATAATTTTGCCCCTGTTCAAATCATTAGTAAGACCTCACCTGGAATATGCAGTTCAGTTTTTGGGCACCAGTTCTCAGAAAGGATATTGGGGAACTGGAAAAAGTGCAGAGAAGGGCAACCAAACTGATAAGAGGCATGGAGGAGCTCGGCTATGATGAAAGATTAGAGGAACTGAATTTATTCACTCTTGATAAGAGGAGATTAAGAGGGGGTATGATCAACATGTACAAATATATAAGGGGTCCATATAGTGAACTTGGTGTTGAGTTATTCACTTTACAGTAACAAAGAGGACAAGGGGGCACTCTTTATGTCTAGAGGAAAAGAGATTTCATCTCCAAATACGGAAAGATTTCTTCACAGTAAGAGCTGTGAAAATGTGAAATAGAGACCCTGCAGAGGTGGTTCTGGCCAGCTCAGATTGCTTTAAGAAAGGCCTGGATTATTTCCTAAGTGTACATAATATAACTGGGTATTAACATTTATAGGTAAAGTTGATCCGGGGAAAATCCGATTGCCTCACGGGGGATCAGGAAGGAATTTTTTCCCCTGCTTTAGCAAATTGGATCATGCTCTGCTGGTGTTTTTTGCCTTCCTCTGGATCAACTGTGGGTATAGAATTGGGTATATGGGATTGTATGATATTATTATTTTTTTTTTGTGTGGTTGAACTGGATGGACTTGTGTCTTTTTTCAACCTAACCAAGTAACTATGTAACTATCCCAGTTCTGTGAGGAGAGGAGAGAGAGATGTGAGGAGAGAGATGTGAGTTCCCGAGCTGGGAACCACAATCTCTCATCTCCTGTAGTTAGTCCCATCCCCCACAGTTAGAACACACACATAGGTAAGACAGTTAACCCCTTGATCGCCCCCTAGTGTTAACCCCTTCCCTGCCAGGGACATTTACACAATAGTCAGTGCATTTTTATAGCATTGATTGTTGTATAAATGTCAATGCTCCCAAAAATGTATCAAAAGTGTCTGATATGTCCGCCATAATGTCTCAGTCCCGATAAAAAAAAAAAAATCACAGATCGTCGCCATTACTAGTAAAAAATAATAATAATAATAATAAAAATGCCATAAATCTATCCCCTATTTTGTAGATGCTATAACTTATGTGCAGACCAATCAATATATCCACTTTTTGCAATTTTTTGCATCAAAAATATGTAGAAGAATACATATCAGCCTAAACTGAGGAAAACATTTGCTTTTTTTTAAAAAAAGTTGGGGCTTTTTATTACAGCAAAAACTACAAAATACTGTGTTTTTTTCAAAATTGTTACTCTTTTTTTGTTTATAGTGCAAAAAATAAAAACCGAGATGATCAAATACCACCAAAACAAAGCTCCATTTGTGGAAAAAAAGGGACGTCAATATTGTTTGGGTACAGAGTCGCATGACTGCACAATCGTCAGTTAAAGCAATGCAGTGCCGTATCTCAAAAAATGGCCTGGTCATTGAGCAGCCAATTCTTCCAGGGCTGAAGTGATTAATGCATTTCACTTATATGCACAGTACAAAACAATAACTTCGTAATTGGTGATGAAAAATGTATGCAAATACATGTGTTTGTTAGTGTGCATTAAACCTTCCAGGCTTGATGTCTGTAATGTGTTTATAAGTGAAATGCTTTAAGTTTGTTATATATGCTGCTATTTAATCCATGTATCATAGGCTATATAATGGAGTCTATTAATGGAGTCTATTAATGTGGACACTGCATAATAGGTGTATATATGTGCATTTAAATAAGTGGTTGGTCATTCACTACTTTGATGAAGCTCTGATGAAGAGGGTTCTCCCTTGAAATGCGTTAGCCATGATGGACGCTGCCTGTTCTTCCAATACTACTGGTTGACTACAGCAGACCTGGAGGTGATTGTTCTCATTTGCTATGATACAGTATGCATATTCATGCCATGCTTTTGTGAGTTTAACACTTGTTTCTTTTATTCTTAAATAAAATTTATTTTGGTAATGCGCTAGGTCGGTGCGCCCTACTCTTGTTGTTGTTTCTCAGTCCATAAGGATACCCATGGTCCTGATGGGACATTAAGAGTTCTGGCACTGATGAAGAATCCATATACTATATACCTCTAAGCTTACCACTCGAGCGTAGGATAGCAGCTTTTGGATTACATAGAGGCAGATTGTCAGCACAATCTGTGTGTCATGCCTACTGAATGTTTTGCAGTTCCTCCCAGTGCTACCTGACTAACTTATCATCTTGAGTCTCTTGAGTATCATCCAGTGTCACTTTTGAAATTTAGAGTAGGACAGCAAGATTATGGGACCTGGCCTTAAAATCAATTGTATAGATTTGCGCGTTGCGGGGAAATCTCTGCTGAATTGGGTCTTTAATCTGTCCTTGAATTGCACTTAAATTTTTAAAATTGTGATAGAGGAGTGTTTTCCCTGTTTATTTTATAGTAAAGCTATGGTTTTCATTAAACCTCTGTGCAAAATCAGTTTATATCAGTATATGACTATGGTATGCTGAATTAAAAAAAACAAAGCGATGATGGCCTACAGCAGGGATATGCAATTAGCGGACCTCCAGCTGTTGCAAAACTACAAGTCCCATCATGCCTCTGCCTCTGGGTGTCATGCCTGTGGCTGTCAGAGTCTTGCTATGCCTCATGGGACTTGTAGTTCTGCAACAGCTGGAGGTCCGCTAATTGCATATCCCTGGCCTACAGTAACAGATGAGGGCCAGTATCAGAAGATTATATGGTCATTTCTGTTTGGATTTTTTTTTTTTTTTTTAAGAAAACCTGTTGATATCCATTGCACGTTGCTTTTTATATGTATTCATAACAGTTTTTAGCCACATCATACAGAGTATGATTTTAGTAGCTTCTTTTTTATTTTTATTTTATAGGTTATGCAGATGTACCTCCCATTCTGTGGAATTGCCATATCCAATGCTCAACTTTTTTCTGCCTCAAGAAAGGAATATGACAGAAGTCGGGTGAGTGACTTTGAGTGTTTAATCGAGTAGACATATTGGTCTTTAACAGTAATGAAAAAGTTATAGAAGTATATAATTAGGTTTTAACAAAGTAACATTTAAAAATTCATGTCAATCAATCAGCAATCATCCTTAAAGTAGAAGTGCAGCCAAAGCTTGTATTTCTCCTATGGATCACACAGGAGTGCAGTTCATTTTGCACTCCTGTGACCCATTTTCAGCAGACAGTGAAGTCCGCTCTCTACTGATGTCACAGAGCCGGTCCAGGCTCAACGTCATTACGACCATGGAAGTTGGCATCTGTCAGATCCCTGAACTGCCACCCAGCTCAGCCTCTTATCGAGCCACTGATAGCCTAAACCAGTCACTCCCTCCACGGCCCAGCGCTCCAGTGAGCGAGAAGGGGGCAGAGCAGAAGGCTGCTGAATGACAGTCACCAGCTCTCTGCTCACAGGCTGTGAGAACTGAGCAATCAGCAGTGTTTGATCGCTCGGTTCTCAGTGTTTGAGGTGCCAGGGGACAGATGCAGCATCAGACCGATGCTGCATCCACCTAGGTAAGTATGAATAAAAAAAATAAAAAAAGCATACTTCTCTTTTAACTGCTTTGGCTTCTGTAAATTGATAAAAGTTGAACTCTAGTTGGTTACTGTTGATATTTAATACCATAAGAGCATGTGTGCTAGATAGGGATAAGTAGAACGGACCTAACATCCAGACTTTACTGAAATCAATGGCAGCTGAATCTTTCAAATCAATTCTGACCATTTTTAAGGCTAATAAAATACCATATCAGCAAGGTGAAATACAAAAAATGCAAAATTCCTTTAAAAAAAACATGCCTTGAACTTACTTTTGAAGTGACGCACCTATACCATGAAATTTACGAAGAAAAAAAAATGCTTCTTAAAGGGGTGGGAAGGGGTTAACACTAGGGGGTGATCAAGGGGTTAATTGTGTTCCATAGTATGTGTTCTCACTAAAGAGGGGAGGGGACTGTGTAGGGGAGATGACAGATCGCTGTTCATACTCTGTATGAACAGACGATCTGTCTCTTCTCCCCTCAGAAAACCGGAAACTGTGTGTTTACACACACAGATCCCGATTCTTGGTGTGTCAACAGCGATCGCGGGAGCCCGGCGATGATCGTGACTGCTGGGCACTTGCATCGGCCCCAGGGGAGAGCAGCGGGCATGCTCGCGCCCCTAGTGGCCACAAGGTTAAGCAACGTAACATAACGTTGTTTCGCCCAGCCATGCCATTTTACTGCAGTAAAACTGTGACAGCTGCTCAGCAAGTGGTTAACTTACTGCTGCAGCCAGAGGTTGGGTCTGCGGGAAAATGAACAACACATTTAGTTTGCCCATTTAGCAAGTGCTAAACATGCAAAGTTTGCCCCGAATTCAACACCGGTCCAAATTTGAAGCTCACCATTGCTATCAGGACTTCTTCTCTTCCCATATAAGTCAGTGAGAAGACAAAATAATTTTGAAACATTTCCATGCAACTTAGAAGTAGGCCAAACTACACCTGCTCCAGAGACACCTGCCTAAAAGGAGAATTCTCCTCATTTTTGTAGATTTTCTCAAATTTCTCCAATGGTACCCAAACAGGAAAAAACAACCTAGCAGGTTTTAACCCTTCCCTACTATATTCAAAGCTATTACATTTTTGGCTGCAAATACAGTTTAGGTCCCATGAATACTGGGCATTTAGCCCCAGTGCATGGAGCTCTGGAGTTAAGAAATGGGTGGAGGGAATAGGTGTCCTGTCCAGCCCTGCTGCCAGCAACCTGTTAAAAAAATCTATGAGAGTCTGACGGCTGTTGTGGCTGAACGGAGCTGAATGCTGCACCTAGCTGTATGAACACTTGGGGCAATATGTAGCCAGGATCGAAAGCTCAGACTTCAGACTTCTTGTGTTCTCGTCATTTTACACAGGGGGTAAACTGCCCTAAATGTTTGTACCACTCCATACACCATCCTGCCCGTCCAGCCACAGTAGCTGTCAGACTCTCATGCATCAGGAGTAAATGGCCAGTGTGCATTGAAAGCCTTTAAATCAGGAATATCCAAAAACAAGAAAAAGTAATCTGGGAGGCATAAACCTTTTTTATACTTCCCAGGTGACTTCACCGGTATTTAGAAAATGCAGAGTATGTTCAGTATGAGGCCTAAAAGATTACACTTACAAGTCTATTGCCCTGTACACACGGTCAGACATTCCGACCACAAAATCCGTCTGATTTTTTCCAACAGGCTTTGGCTCAAACTTGTCTTTCATACACACGGTCACACAAAGTTGATGGAAAAATCTGATCGTTCAGAACGAGGTGACGTACAATGAGTACAACGGGACTATAAAGAGGCCAGTAGCCAATAGCTTTCGTCTCGTAATTTATTCTGTGCATGTGTGGCACTTTGTACGTTGGAATTGTCTACATGCGATCGGAATTTAAACAATCAGATTTTGTTGTCGGAAAATTTTAGAACAAGGTCTCAAACTTTGTGTGTCGGAAATTCTGACGGAAAAAGTCCAATGGAGCCCACACACGATTGGAATTTCCGACAACACAGTCCGATCACACATTTTCCATCGGAAAGTCCGACCATGTGTACAGGGCATATTAGATAATAATACATATTGTTTTTTAATTCATTAAAGCATAGAATCTGTTTTTATATTTATATCTATTGTAACAAAAATAGAACAATACAGCGCACAATGCATATGATTTGCACATTAAGTCAATAATATTGTTAATGAAATGGTTTCTCATGTTACACAGGCTTTGCTGGAGGTCGTGAATGACCTGTTTGAGGAACAAACAGACCTGGAGAAAGTTGTCAAGAAAATTATGCATCGGGCTCAGACACTGCTGAAGTGTGAACGCTGTTCTGTGCTGCTTCTGGAGGACATTGAGTCACCAGTGAGTTGTCTTCCAAGTTTAATATCATTCATAATTAATGCTTGGGAAAGCATTCCACAGCTGTCAGGCGGTGTTGTTTTAGAAAGTTTAGGATAGTGTTCCATGTACTACCCTTGTAAAATCAACAGTAGTGTAAAGTTCCATCTGACATATGCTCCTGCTGTTGTTGCCAATGTTGGATCGTTGGATCAATATGAAAACTCAAACAACTTCAGACATCCGCTCCTACAGCACTCCACTGCTTTACTGTCACCAGTGAATTAACATTGTCTTATCTGAAACGTTTATATATATATATATATATATATATATATATATATATATATATATACATATAAAAGAAGGCCAGTATGGTGGCCTGAATTTATGGGAGGAGCGCCGGAGGGTATTTAAGCAGTTGACTCGCTGTGCTGATGCTCTTTGTCAATTCAGTGCACGATACTACACGTCACTGGGCTGACTCACCTCATGTTTGTGAGTCTGTGCATTCATTCGTAAGTGCATTGCGGCTTCTCCATTCATGGTCTTCGTTGGCGGTCCCTGCTCACTGTCGCAGGTAGTATTCAAACTTTTTCCTAACATGCAATCTTGTGATTTGTTATGCTTCCTATCCGGCATCCCTTTTGTAAAAAACCTGCTTCCGAGTTGTTGTCGCTCATGTCCCGACATCATTCGGCACAGGCATAGTACATTTGTAAGTTCCTTCTGCCATACATACTATTCATTTGTAAATCCAAGCCTCTAAGGTGCTGTCGGTCGTTGTCTGATATCACTCAGCATAGGCTTCACTAGTTATAAGACTCACTGTCCATAGGGTGGCCGTCTCATCCATTTGGAGATGAGCATGTATTGTTTGTATGGGTTCTGTGTCTGATTGAGGTGGTAATTAGACCCACCTGGTGCCTTGTCTGCACTTGATTAGCCTGTGGAGCTGTTTGGTTGGTATGTTTTCGGTTTCAGAGCAAGGGGTGGCATACACTCTACAACCAATTCGTATCAGATTAATTTAATACTCCTTACTACCAATTTGTATCGGATTCATTTCATACATTTTATAACTGCCGATTCGTATCAGAGTAATTTCTCTTTACAACCGATTCATATCAGATACATTGCATACTTTCTAACATTGCCATTCCTTGTATCCCCCATGCCTTGTATTTTAGTTCCTGCAGCGGAACTTACGAATCGTTTGTACACGGTTCTCCTCTCATTTATTTACCAAACCAAAGTTATTTTCTGTGAGTCATGCACAGAGCCATACCACACTCTTTGGATGTGTTGCACACCTGCTCCATTCCAATGCGAACCCAGTTGCACGGTCACTGTCACAGGTAGTATTTATTACCATGTTTTCTCATGTAAAAATGTGTTGCCTCTCGTGGTGTCGCCCGTACCATGTGTTCGGTTCCCCCAGGGGAACTTTACGATTCATTTATACGTACATCTCGCATTCTATTTTCTACACCAAACCTTGTTGTTTTGCCCTGTGTACGGCATCACGCCACACCTTCCTGATGTGTGGCACTCCCGCCATAGTCCACTCGCATGGCCCACTGTCGCAAGAAAGATTCGTTACCATATTCTTTATGTTCTATCAATTCATTACCATTTGTTGTCTCCCATATTATTCGTTAGTTCCCCCTACGGAACCTACGAATCAAACGGATGTTGTCCTTATCCCTTATACTGCTCGCTTAAGAGTATGGTAAGCCGCCAAACAAACCAGGTGTTTCTATCCTTTTTTTTTCAGCAACCCAATTCTCATTTGTTGAGAACCTTGCAGCCATGCAAAATCATCTCAACAGCCTGTCACTCTTGTTGAGATCCTTGCAAAACGTAATATCTCTCAGCAACCTGACACCTGTCGAGACCCTTGCAACCATGCAAATCATCTCAGCAGCCTGACACCCATGTTAAGACCTTCATCGTCTCAGCAACCTCTCACTTGTCAAAAAAAAATATATATATATATATATATATATATATGTGTGTGTGTGTATGTGTGTATATATATATATATATATATATATATATATATATATATATATATATATATATATATATATATATATATATAAAATAATAATAATAAAATAAATAATAAATAAAACCCCCTTTGTCACCAGGCAATCTCGGCCCAGCAACGCATGTTGAGACACTTGTAACCACGCAAAATTTTCTCAGCAGCCAGACACCCTGTTGAGACAACTACAAGCACAATACCGTCTCTGCAGCCTAGCACTCATCGAGACACTTGCAATCACGCAATGCCCTCTCGAGCAACCACCCACTCATCAAGACCTTTTGTGACCACGCAGTCTCGTCCCAGCAACCTTACGTTCATTGAGACCCTTGCATCCAGACAAATCGTCTTAGCAGCCTGACTCTCTTGTTGAGACCCTTGCAAATGCAATATCATCTCAGCAGCCTCACACTCATCGAGACTCTTGCAAACGCAATATTGTCTCTGAAAACCTGACACCCATTGGGACCCTTGCAGCCATACAAAATCATCTCAGCAGCCTGACACTCATTTGAGACCCTTGCAAAATGCGATATCGTCTCAGCAACCCCTCACTCGTCAAGACCCTTGCAATATCATCATAAAGAAAAAAAAACAAAAACCAACCTTATACTCATCGAGATCCTTGCAACCACGCAATACTGTCTCAGCAACCTGACTGAGACCCTTGTGACCATGCAATATCGTCTCAGCAAACCAGACTGAGACCCTTTCAACCACGCAATACCGTCTCAAAACAAACCTCATACTCATTTAGGCCCTTGCAACCACGCAATATAATCTCAGAAAACCAGACTGAGACCCTGGCGACCACGCAATATTGCCTCAGCAAACCAGACTGAGATGCTTGCAACCACGTAATGTCTCAAAAACAAACCTTCATACTCATCGAGACCCCTGCAACCACACAGTTTCGTCCCAGCAACCTGACACTCACGGCACACATCTATGAGCAAAGACGCATACAAACTAACTTGCAAACACACCTCAGTGGCAAACAATCAGCCACACAAACATGCAGCGGCACCCAGTTGGCCATCCATCTCCAGTGGCACGTGGGCCACTCATTGTTTCTCTGTTTTTATCTCTGAGGTTAGTTCAGGTTTCCATCCAGCACCAGGTTGGACTTTATCTCCACAGGTAAAAATTTAAAAATAGGAGGGGAAGAAAATAGAGTTCGCAATTTCACCAGGGTCAGTCGCATGACAGGAGTGAGCCAGTTGATTTCAGGTAAAGTCACACCAGGCCCACCGTCAGACGGTTATCTAATCACCTCGATGATTTCCGGCTCATCGAACAACCAGGCACACCACCGGCAGATCTAGTCAGATTGAGAATAGCCTTTAGCAATCTCAATGTTCCCATAGCTGAGCATAAAGTGAAAGGCCCCTCACACTCTACCACCTTCCTAGGTATCACCCTGCACACACGTGCCATACAGGCTAGCGTGCCTCCCAACAAACTAGCCCGTACCAGGACAGTTATCCACGACCTCACCCGGTCACAAAGGTGTACCATGAGGCAGTGGCAAACCTTACTAGGGATGCTGAACTTCGTGATGAGGATTATTCCTCAATGACAGTCCTTTTATATCACAGATTTTTAGTTTTTCTCACACCAGTGCAAGAACCAGACCAAGTTCTCAAACTAGACCCAGCAGCAGTAGCAGACTTAGCTATGTGGGACAAGTTCCTCCCCAGCTGTAACAGCATTTTAATGTTCATCCCGGCAGTGTCAACCGAGCCACCACGGGTGGTCACTGATGGTGCAAGCCTCCACAGGCTTCAAAGCCATTCTGGCCTCCAGAAATTCTCTTAAATTTCTGCTTCCACCCAGTCTTCATCACTCTTCGAGCTGTATCCCATTGTGACTGCTGCCCAGGTCTGGGGCCACACTTGGACAGAACAGACAGTGCTCTTCACCATGGACAATCAGGCCATGGCAAAAATCATCAATAAAGGTAGATTCAAGTCACTCCCCATCATGTCCTTCCTGCGCAGGCTCGCTCAGCTGTCACTCTGTCACCAGTTAGACATATTCCAGGCAAATGCAAAATCGCAGCTGATGAGCTGTCACGTTTCAACCTTACTTTGTTTTCCAGCAGGAGCCTGGAGCTGATCTAACAACTACTCCTTTCCCACCCTGGTCATTGCTGACTATGGACTGAGGTCGCATCTCGCCAACCCAACCCAGCTCAATAATCACTCCTTGGCATGCAACACACTGAAGGCCTATCGCACGCAGCTGGCCCTTTCTCACAATACTATTAGGATATACCTAGCCGGCAACCAGCAGCTTTCAGGACCCCAGTAAACCATCAGTATTCTCAGCCCATGCAGTCAAGTCCCTCCTATGGGGCATTCTGAAGCACCAACCTGTAGTCAGTGGCAAATGCCTACTTATCAGGAGTGTCTTCTTCAGAGACATGTTTGAAATACTTATACGGTCTCAGTTTTGGGCTTTGCCCAGCCATCTACCAGACTTTCTATGGTATCCTATGACCTAGTGAATTTATCGTCAGCGACTCTGGCAGTCAGACACTGCTCCGACGCCACCTGCTACCCTTTCTAATCAGCCCCCTGAGTGGCAGACATTTTATCATGCATGCCAGATATCCTCTTAAGCAACTTGGGCTTCAATGCCAGTCAGCTCTCTCGACATTCCTTCCAGATTGGAGCAGCCTCAGCTGCCTCCCAGCATGGAGTACCAGACCATGTAATCAAGAAACTAGGCCGATGGAAGTCCGCTTGTTTTGCCACATACATCCCAAATCATCAGGAAGAAATAGCACAGACCTTCACCAAACTTGCTTATTAACCACAAGAATAAATAAAGAGTTATTCCCCTATCTGAGTCTTTTGCCCCCTTTTCTCGGCATACCGACCAGACCACCAAGGTACACTTCAGGTCTATTTATGTTCTTGGAGGTGTGTTTTGGGTCGTTATCATGTTGGAATACTGCCCTGCAGCCCAGTCTCCGAAGGGAGGGGATCATGCTCTGCTTCAGTATGTCACAGTACATGTTGACATTCATGGTTCCCTCAATGAACTGTAGCTCTGCAGTGCCGGCTGCACTCATGTAGGCCCAGATCATGACACTCCCACCACCATGCTTGACTGTAGGCAAGACACACTTGTCTTTGTACTCCTCACCTGGTTGCTGCCACACATGCTTGACACCATCTGAACCAAATAAATTTATCTTGGTCTCATCACACCACAGGACATGGATCCAGTAATCCATGTCCTTATGGAAGAGTGGCAAGAGAAAGCCATTGTTGAAAGAAAGCCATAAGAAGTCCTGTTTGCAGTTTAAGAGAAATCATCTGGGGGACCCAGCAAACATGTGGAAGAAGGTGCTCTGGTCAGATGAGACCAAAATTTAACTTTTTGGCCTAAAAACAAAATGCTATGAGTGACAGAAAACTAACACTGCACCCTGAACACACCATCCCCACCATGAATCATGGTGGCAGCATCATGTTGTGGGGAACCTTTACTTCAGCAGGGAAAGGAAGCTGGTCAGAGTTTCTGGGAAGATGGATGGAGCCAGACATGGGGCAATCGTAGAAGAAAACCTATTAGAGTCTGCAAAAGACTTGAGACTGGGGCAGAGGTTCACCTTCCAGAAGGACAATGACCCTAAACATACAGCCAGAGCTACAATGGAATGGTTTAGAGTAAAGCATATTCATGTGTTAGCATGGCCCAGTCAAAGTCCAATCTGACAGAGCTTGAGCTACTTTGCGAAGAAGAATGGGCTAAATGTAATTCTCTAGATGTGCAAAGCTGGTAGAGACATAACCAAAAGACTTGCAGCTGTAATTGCAGCAAAAAGTATTCACTCAGGGGACTGAATACAAATGCACAACACACTTTTCAGATATTTATTTGGAAAAAAAATTGAAAACCATTTATCATTTTCCTTCCACTTCACAATTATGTGCCACTTTGTGTTGGTCTATCACATAAAAACCCAATAAAATACGTTTTTGGTTGTAACATGACAAAATGTGGAAAATTTCTAGGGGTATGAATTATTTTTCAAGGCACTGTATATCTGGTTACAGACAGGGGTTTGGTGACAGGGAGGGTTACAGAGCATTATTGAGTTAAAGGGGAAGTGAGTATTATGGTAGGGGCTAAATGAAAGGTTAGTGTTAGGGTTGTGATTACTGGGAGGTCAGTGTTATGGATTTGGGATATATATACAAAGAGTGTTAGAGTTACAGGGAGAGATAATGTTAGTGTGAGGGTTACATGGAAGGTTAGTTTAGGGTTACAGGAAGAGTTAAACTTATGGTGGAGGTTACAGGTAGAGTTAGTGTTGGGGTGAAAGGAAGCCAAAGGCTACTTTCTCACTGGGACGCTCAGCGCGCTGGCGGTAAATCGGCGCTATATTTAGTGGCACTTTACCAATGTTTTAGTGGCGCTGATCGCCTGCTAGCGGGGCAATTTTAACCCCCGCTAGCAGCCAAAAAAGGGTTAAAACCGCCTGCACCGGCGCTTTGCAGGCGGGTTTGGAGCGGTGCCCCATTGTTTTCAATGGGAAGGGGCGCTTTAGGAGTGGTAAATACACCGCTCCAACAGCACTCCAAAGATGCAGCTTGCAGGACTTTTTTGACGGTCCTGCAAGCTTACCGCTCCAGTGTGAAAGACCTCGGGGCTTTCACATTGGAGTGCACTGATCGGCTCTTTCAGGGTGCTTTGCAGGCGCGATTTTTTAGCACTTTAGCGCCTGAAAAGCGCCTCAGTGTGAAAGGGGCCTTAGTGTTAGGGATGAGTTCACTGACCACATCTGTGCTACTTTTGTCCTTTCTGTCAATTTAAAAACTGCAGTACTAACCTTTGGATAGTAGTGTGAGCTGAACTTAGTGGGGATACCTCTTTTTTCACTAACAGAAAGGACAAGGGGATTATAGAGGTATTGCTCTGGCTTTCCTAACATGTGGGCCACACATGATCTGCTAATGGCTCCAAAAGATTTGTAATATGATATCACTAGTTTTGTTAAAATTTAAAGCCTTGATCTTTTATTCTTTGGCTACCCTGTAGGTAGCATCCACTCCTGATGAAGTCAATGGATATTCATGAAACATGTTGTGACCAGTGATGTGCTTTATCTTGGTATTGACTTATGATTTTGGGAATGTTAATCTGAATCTTCACAGATAATAAAGTATATCACATTGGAATTATGAACTGATCTTGTTCAGGGAACTAAAGACAATTTTTTGAGTAATCAGCCATTGTTCAAGGACACTTGGGGTTGATTTGCTAAAACTTGAGAGTGCAAAATCTGGTGCAGCTGTGCATAGAAACCAATCAGCTTCTGAGTTTTATTGTCAAAGCTTTACTAGCTGATTGGCTAACATGTACAGCTGCACCAGATTCTGAATGCATCAGTGTAAGTAAATCTCCCCCACTGTTTGGACAGACACAAGTCACGACATATTATGGCCTGGTTTAGAAAAAGTGGAGAAATATCTTTGTGATCCAATATGCTGAACCAGCCAACACAAACTTATACTGCCTTCAATTTTTACAAATCACCCTAAATATTTATTTGGTCTTGCAACTGGTACAATTTACATATTTCCAGTTGGAAGCTACCAGCAAGATGGCTACTTGAAGGCCTCACAAGTAGAAAGTAAGGAAACTTTTTTTTTTTTTTTTACAAACATTATCTGCTTGACTGCTTCGCATACTGTGCACCGATGCATTATATACTGGCATTTATTAATAAACCATTGCAATTTTACTCTGGATCAGACACAGTTGCTTAAATGTTTAAATCCATATTAAGCAACAGATTTGTGTGGTGAAATTATGTGCATCATTTTAAACCTGCAGCATCCAAAGGGGATATGCAGTGTTTCATGAAGTAGTAAAGTCTGCCTCTGTTATTTTATTTATTTTATTATTTTATGGTGCAAGTATTTTAGGCATCTTCACTAAAACTGATTTTTCATTTTACATTATTGACAAGTTCAGTAATATATGGGGCTTAATTTACTAAAGGAGTAGAGAATAATCACTTTGCAAAATGAATGTTCTCTTAGCCCCTGTACACACGGTCGGAGATTTCCACAACCAAATCCGTCGGATTTTGCCCGTCGGATTTTGTCCGTCGGATTTTGTCCGAAACTGTTGCATACACACGGTCGGACAAAGTTGGCGAAAAATCCGATCTTTCAGAACGTGATGACGTAATTTCGTTACGATGGGACTACATTCAGGCTAGTAGCCAATAGCTTTGATGTAGGAATTTGATCTGAGCATGCGAGGCACTTGGTCCGATCAAAATTCTCTACACATGATCGGAGTATGTCCGACCGGCCCAGTTGGTCGGGAAATATTTCCAACATGTTGGAAAATTGGGTCCGACGGATATTCCGACGGAATCAGTCCGATGCATACCACACACAGTCGGATTATCCGACGACACGGTCCGATAGGACACATTCCGACGGATTCTCAGACCGTGTGAAGGGCTTAGAATAATGTGACGCTAAGATAAGGTGAGCATCCAAACATGTGCCTGGGAAATTAAGAAATAGTGGAATTTTTCTTTGGCATATCAGGGTGGTTTATGTAAATTACAACTTAACTTACTTGCTAATCTAAAAGTGAACATACAAAGTCACTTCTACAAATGTGATAAAGAACAGATCTAAACAAAATCACCAAATAACGCTTCATATACTAAACATTTTGCTCTGTTTGGCCTGCAGAAATACAAAGGGACTGCAGGAAGAATGGACATTCCCAGTTTGAATATTAGCATAGAATGATCCTTTGTTGTTAAAAAAAATAAATAATAATAATCAGGTACCCCATATTTCTGTTGTCCAAAGTGCTTGATGGGCTGAACATTGAGCACTAGCTAATTATGCACACTCACAGGCTGTAACGTTGGTCTGCATTAACTTTGCAGACCTTGTTTGTATGAATAGCTCCCAAGGACATCCCCCACCGCCCACCTGACAGAATGATAAACACAGTCCCATGCTTTGGTTGTTGAATGATGTCATTTTTCTTTTTCTCTCATTAAGGGACTCAGGATTCAGATACAGTTGGGTTATGCTGCTTCCTACAGGAGACATTGGACATTAGCAAAGAATATTAATGACCAACCATAAATAACCCTTCCCAATTTCAGCATGTCTCAGTTTTCTACTAAGCTCCTAGGAAGATGTACGTCTATTCTCTACTGAGGAAAGATTAAGTGTTTTACCAGACATTTTTTTTTTTTCAAGATTATTATTTTTTTTTTTAATCAAGACTTCATCTACAGTTCTATACACTGATCAAGCTGGTCTTTCTATGCATCCATCCAAGTCATTGTATTATTCAGCAATAGTTTTGACAGTTGTCCCCTGACCCCAGTGGACAAAAGATTGTGAGGCCTGAGTGGAATGTGACCTTAGGGCATTGGACTGTGTAGAGATTTATGTATCAGTTAGTCTCAGAGCACTTTCCATGTCCAGAGCCATGGCTCAGCCTCTCGTCTGAGCCAATCCCTGAAGACTCATTTAAGCCCTTGTACACACGGTCGGAGAATCTGTCGGAATGAGTCTTATCGGAGCGTGTCGTCAGATAATCCGAATGTGTGTGGTATGCATCGGACTGATTCTTTCCGAATCTCCGTCCGACCCAATTTTCCAACATGTTGGAAATATTTCCCGACCATCTGGGCCGGACGGACCTAATCCGATCATGTGTAGAGCATTTTCATCGGACCAAGTGCCACGCATGCTCAGATCAAATTCCTACATCAAAGCTATTGGCTACTAGCCTGAATGTAGTCCCATCGTAACGAAATTACGTCATCACGTTCTGAAAGATCGGATTTTTCGCCAACTTGGCCCAACCGTGTGTATGCAACAGTTTTGGACACAATCCGTCGGACTAAATTTGGTTGGCAAAATCTCCGACCGTGTGTACGTGGGCAAAGAGTAATCCACTCGAGACAGGCATCAGAATATACTATATTTAGTAAAACCATTGGGCATTTGTATCAGCCCTTTCTCAGCACTTTTTTCCACTGGTCTCAACAGAAAGGGTTAATGCGCTGAGAAATTATGTGCTATATCACTGACTGGAGCATCACATATGCAAACTATGCTGTGTTTCAGCATGAGGTAGCATTTTCCCACCATTGCTTATGTTAGGTGTGACCTCAACAAGTCACCTATTTGTCAGGTTATGTTACCGTTTCCCAATTGTTAGTTAGAGTTCTTATCTAAGCAAAGAGACACGGAGGTATTCAGTATTTCTGCTCAGAAGTCCGTGTTTAACTCTGACTCTCTCTGACTCTGAGCTCTTTATTACTTCTCTTTTATAGACAGAAAAGAGCAAACATCAGCAGTGTAAAAAAACAACATTTTTGCAAAGAAAAGACAATTCTCCGGGTGTTATCAGCTGATAAGACAATCTTCTGGGCGTAGACTGCTTTTTAGGGCTGATGCGGCCTCTTCTTGATGAGTACGTGACTAAAGATGACGAGTCCTTATTTTACTGAGAAGTATAGAGAAAGACATGTATTTAGTAAGACATACTGTCAACCATTTTGTTTAGACACCCCTTAATCCTTACATTTCCCCCTTTGACATCACCCCTCCCTCTTGCCCTGGGTCCACCTGAACAAGTTCTAGTCGGCCTATATCCAGAGTACTCTCCCTGACCGCGAGTTGTCAGAGGGGTATACACCCATCCCCCTGGACAGTACCAACATCTAAAATTCAGGAAGAGTGGCTTTTCTGCAAGATGGGTGATGTCAAGGATCTAAATCTACCTATCTTCACAAAAGTTCCATCTTTTCCGCATCATTTACCTTGGCTTTCTTGCAAAAGCACATGAGCAGTTTAAAGCATGCATAAAAGAAAAATACGAATAAGAGCACCACTATAATCGTCATTGCTGCCTTCTTAACCCAAGAGAATAACCCTGAGAAACTAAAAGTTCCACCAAACGGATCCCAGTCGCGACCAATATTTCGGGCCTTCTCTTGTAAATTCTTTACTTCCGTACGGTGTTGTGCAATGATGTCATAATAGTCAGGTACCTCAATGCTGGTGTTATGTATCCAAGTACAACATTTATCCTCACAACAGATATATATATTATTTCCCAGTGCTACTGATCTATTACCGATATTATTTCTATAAAGGGAGGTGTATCCATAAAGAGATAGGTTACTCACTAACCACCTGGTGTTGTTGTCTGAAATATTACCGAGGAACTCAGCTAACGATTGGTGTGTGTGGGTTATACTAGGGTAGAAGACCGTGTTTTTCCCAGGAGTAGCTTTTGGTATGAAAATGGACAAGTTAAATTTGCTGTCTTGGCATTCTCCATTTCCTCCCGTTGTTTTCCCTAGGTTGAAACACCAATCAGGGGAAAAGGCGAGGCCATTTGACTTAAACATTACTGTCTCGCTGGTATTTGTTCTAATTATGTTAATGCTACTGTTAGCAAGATCAGTATAGTTTATAGGAACTGCCATCAGTGGTATACTTGCTGTGCTGGGGTGTAATTTGCTACAAATCCAACATTTCTCATATCCTGACTTCTGGGCATAAGCATATTTAAACTTCAGTAATAAAATTTTTTTAGAAAATCCTTCATCCTTGTGTATTTTATTCTGTGAGGTAACCAAACTATTAGCCAGGATTACTGAAACAATAAAAAGATACATGTTGTCATTTGCCAACTGGCTCCTTTTTACAGTGAGAAGCATGGATCCAGGTAGGTTTCCCTTCCAATTTCACTGAGGTTGCTGTAATCAATAGCACCTGGAAAGGACCTTCAAACCTTGGTTCCAGTGTCTTCCTGGTATGTTTCTTTACATACACATAGTCTCCTGGTTGTAGATCGTGAGTACCTGTGACAGAATTAGGGTCTGGAAGAGAAGAATACACACTCTTGTGGATTTTAGTCAGACGTTGTTGCAACTGTATTACATACGTAGTTAAACTATCACATTGTAATTGCATACTTTGAGGAAAATATAAACCTAATCTAGGTGCACTTCCAAACAGTATTTCATATGGGGATAACCCTGTTTTTCCTGTTGGGGTGTACCTAATAGAGAACAAAGCTAAGGGTAGGCACTCAGGCCATGGTTTGTTCAACTCCTGCATGGCCTTTTGTATTTTCAGCTTGATTGTACCATTTACTCTTTCTACTGATCCTGAACTCTGTGGGTGGTAAGGAGTATGAAAACTTTGTTGAACCCCTAACATTGCCATCACATTTTGCATTATTTCTCCCGTGAAATGTGTCCCCCTATCTGATTCTATTGTTTCTGGGAGACCAAACCTAGGTATCAGCTCAGTAATCAGTTTCTTGGTGGTGGCTTTTGCCGTAGCTGATTTCACAAGATAACTTTCGGCCAGCCTGAAAATAGGCAGATGCACACGAGAACAAATTCAAAGGGGCCGCTCTTAGGCATTTGTATGTAGTCAATCTGCAGTCTCTGAAAGGGATATTGGGCCCGGACCTGATGTTTACGTGGGGTTTTCACTCTCTGTCCTGGGTTATTAATCAGACAGATTTGGCATGCAGCACAGTAGTTCCTTGCAGTACTACTGAATCCAGGGGCTAGCCATCCTTGGCTTACAATCCTATACATAGAATTGGAGCTGACATGAGTGGGTAAGTGGACAGCCGCTGCCATTGCGGGGTATAGAGAAGCGGGTAGACATATTTTGTCTCCTTCTCTCCATACATTGTCAAGGCCTGGTGCAGCTCCCTCCTTAACCCAACGGTCCTTCTCAATAGCCCCTGCTTGTTCCTGTAGTTCGATTAGCTGCTGCCATGTGGTTTCGGGCATACTCACCTGTACCGTGGCTAAGGTCTCAGGGCTTACTTCCCCTAGAGCTGCCTTCTTTGCAGTTAAATCTGCAAATGCGTTTCCTTTTGCCTCAGTTGTTTTTGCGCTCGTGTGTGCCGCTATCTTCATGATGGCTACTCTTTTAACCTTTTGAAGATTGTTCAGGACTCTTTTGATTCCTTCACCATGTTTAACAGGTGTGCCTGCTGCTGTAAGGTAACCTCTAGCTTTCCATATGTGGCCATAATCATGTGCCACACCGTAGGCGTATGCGGAATCAGTGTAAATGTTCCCTTCTTGTCCCTCCAAGTGTTCTAGGGCTTTCTCTAGAGCGGTTAGTTCCGCTTCTTGTGCCGACATGTGTGCTGGTAGTGACTTTGCCTCAATTACCTGTGTGTCCGTTACCACAGCATAACCTGTGTGATATTTACCTTTGTCATCGGCAAATCTACTACCATCTATGTACAGTGTGTGTTCTGCATTTGCAATGGGTATGTCTGTGACATGTGGGAACCCCGTGGTTTCTTGTTCCATAAGTTGGAAACAATCGTGTTCATCAGATGTTATGTCATGAAATGAAAGTGTGTCAGAATCCTGAGTATCTTGTGCTGTATCTACACCATTATCATCATTACTCCCCCCTGTCAAATCTGTCTGTAATGGTAAAAGCTGTGCTAAGTTAAAAGAAGTGCATCGCTGAAAGGTAACATTGGGGGGTAGGAGCAAAGTGCATTGTAGACGCAGCTGCCTTGCCATTGATATGTGTTTTGGCTGGACCTGTGACAAGATGGCGTGTATGTCATGTGTGGTATGTACCACTACAGGATTGTCTAAGACAATTTCTGAGGATTTGTCAATGATAATTGACACTGCTGCAACTGCTCGTACACAGGACGGTGATCCTCTAGAGACAGGATCGAGAGCCGCCGAGAAGTATGCTACCGGCCTTTGTTTGATGTGTTGTTGTGTCAACACCCCTGTTGCGTGTCCCGTGATTTCAGCAATGTACAAATGAAATGTTTTGGTATAATCAGGGATCCCGATCGCAGGTGCCGAAATTAGTAACCTTTTTAAGGTGCTAAAAGATTCATGACCTGCTTCTGTGAGTACATAGGGTACTATTTTCAAGCAATCATATAATGGCTGCATCAGAGAACTGGCATGTGGTATCCATTGTCTACAATATGATACCATTCCCAGAAACATACGAAGTTGCTTAAAGTTGCGTGGGATATTCATTTGTCTTATGGCCTGGACTCGGTCTTCAGTGAGGTGTCGAGTACCCTGGGATATACAGTGGCCCAAAAAGACAACCTTTTTCTGACATACCTGTAACTTAGTTCTATTCACCTTGCACCCTTTTTCAGCCAGGAATTGTAACAATGATAGAGTGGCTTTTAAACAAGTATCGTTATCCGGACAACATAACAATAGGTCATCTACATATTGCAACAATACACAAGTGTCAGGCGGTAGCCATTCCCTATTTTTACTTTTAAAGGTTTAGTCAGTCAGTGGGGCATCGGACAAAAGACCGTCATAACCACTTATGGGTATGGTGTCACGGGACGTCATGTGTGGAGGGACTACTGAATCAGACAACAGACTGCGTGACGCTCCTGTGTCAACCAAACAAGGAATATGTTTACCTTCCACCTTCATCAACATGTGGAGCATTTTGTTCTCTGATTCAGCTAGGACTGGGGCAAGTCATGCGGTCGGATCGTCCCTATCATTGGTACGCCTCTGTCTGTAGTCCCTCGTGTCTCTGTCCGTGTTTCCTTCCTGTTCGTCTTTTATCCTTTTCCTACAGTCTCTTTTTATATGTCCCACCTTGTTGCAGTAATAACAGGTAAGAGGTTTACGGGAGGAATTCCCTCCTTCATTGACCCGGGCAACAGTGTTAACTCCCGGTGTCCTTCTGGGTTTAGTTTCTGCTAAATCAGCCTCTATGCCTTGTGCTTTCTGCAACAATGTTCCTCTGTCCCGTATGGCTCTCCATTCGGGAGTACATGCCTTCAGTTTGTCACCTATTTGGGGTACTAGTCCTTCCATAAACTGTCGATTGAAAGCCCTAATGGTGACGGGTAAGGCTAAATCTAGACCTTCGTCAGCCATCATGCTTTCCATGTTGAGGTAAAATTCTGTAACAGTCTGACCTGGGGCCTGTTTTATGGGCGCTGTCGAACCCCTTTCCTGCTGTTTCCCTTGGCAAAATTCTCGTAACTGAGCAATAAACAGGGGTCTAGAGTCTATATGACGGGGGTGTATTCCTGGTGGATCTGCCGCTGGATCCCCTTGTGGTCTATGTGGAGCAATTTCATTCATAAATTGATTAAACATCGTTAGTGTCATTTTATGTCTACACAAATCTTCCCCATCTTGCCAAGTTGCTTCATGTGTGTCTAGTAATTGTGTCACGAATCTACAGAATGCGGCAGGTTTTGCTACGGGATCAGGAGCATTCTGTATTAATGCCATAAGAGTGTCAGCCGACCAAGGTGTCCATGTCCTCAGAACGACTTGTCGGGTCACTGTAGGTGGCTGTCCTGCTTGACCCGCATTTGGATTATTTACTTGTATTACCCTAGTCCGACTATGGACTGGAGCTACGGGCTCTGGTCTTTGAGCGCCGCAATGCACACATTCCTGTGCCCAGTCTGGGTTCTGGGTACCGCATACTCGGCATACCCATCCTCTTCCTCTTAAGGAAGGATAAAGTTTTGGTCTTTCATTACCTGGTGTGGTGGTGTTATAAGGAGGTGGAGTATCTCCCGTATTTACCCTATCGCCGGGAGCAGAAGGAAGACTTTTGTGTCGGACCTTCATATCCCATCCACCCTTTTCCTGACAATACTCCCATCCCTCCTCTTCAGCCCTGTTGGAAACCTTAATTAAACATTGTATTTGTGATACCCATCCGTTTTTCAATATCTCTCCCTGTCTGTCTTTCTTTATTTCTTCCCAACCTTCTACACTTAATCCATTTTCTCCATCCATCCCCAATTTCTTGAGAACCCTATTTGTGCCCTGTGCCTTATCCTTCCCATACAACATTGTAATTATGTCTTTAACAGCATAACATTTCTGAGATTCCTCCTGGGGTTTACCATGTGTCTGGCCCATTTTGACAGTCCTGCCTAGGTGGCGTTTGGATCACTTACTAAGTGTCTCGTTGCCTTCTCCTCCTAGGGTGCCAAAATATTAAAAACCTCTCCTGGATGAGATCGAATTACTTTATATGCTAGCCAACTGACAAATATTATGACCAGACTGACAGCTACAACATATACAAGCATTCCCTTTTGGTGGCCAAACACATATGACTAGATCTCCGGGACTTTGTGGAGACCTTTTTTCCTTCCCATTACCATGGAATCTCTCAGCATTCGTTTCTTATTCCTGCTTTATTGAGGCAGTCAGGACTTATACTTTCAACCCGTTTTTAGGCTCATGAATCAAAAAGCGTATATCAAACTTAAGTGTCGGACCCCCAAAGTACTCTTACGAGTTAAGGGCGCATTCCGTTACCCATTGGGATGATATATGTTTCAATTCACACCATACAAACAGGGCTTATCTCAGTCACAACAGACAGATGACAAGTAGACAGACAAGAAACAACGGTAACATAAGCCAAAATATTAAGTTCAAGACCCGCTTACTACAGAGGTTGGTGTTTACCTGAAGAACAATTCAGACAGATCAGGTGGGCACAGATCTAAGAAGCACAGAGTTTATAAGAAAATAAAGCTTTTCTTACCTGCGCAGGATTTGTCTGTGGTTCTTGATGTGCCCGGCCTTTTTGTTCCGTCCTTATGTTCGTTCGCCTCTTGTAGTTTCTTTCTGCAGGTCCCTTGTTCGCGGCGCCAGAAATGTTAGGTGTGACCTCAACAAGTCACCTATTTGTCAGGTTATGTTACCGTTTCCCAATTGTTAGTTAGAGTTCTTATCTAAGCAAAGAGACACGGAGGTATTCAGTATTTCTGCTCAGAAGTCCGTGTTTAACTCTGACTCTCTCTGACTCTGAGCTCTTTATTACTTCTCTTTTATAGACAGAAAAGAGCAAACATCAGCAGTGTAAAAAAACAACATTTTTGCAAAGAAAAGACAATTCTCCGGGTGTTATCAGCTGATAAGACAATCTTCTGGGCGTAGACTGCTTTTTAGGGCTGATGCGGCCTCTTCTTGATGAGTACGTGACTAAAGATGACGAGTCCTTATTTTACTGAGAAGTATAGAGAAAGACATGTATTTAGTAAGACATACTGTCAACCATTTTGTTTAGACACCCCTTAATCCTTACACTTATATTTACAAAAGTGCAAGATGTTGGGTCTCAAACACAAGAGGAGAAATCCCTCTGCGTAAGGTCTCTCCAGTGCATCTGCTAACAATTTTAGGACCACCTTCACTGCCTTTCCTCATGGACCGGATACTGACAGCCAAGATGGTGGTCCTCTGATTGAGCTCATAAATTCCTTGTTCCACCAAATATGGCATAATCCTTGACCTTATCCAGAGAGAAGTTATTTGCAGTTATTCTGGAGATTATGGGCCAAGTGCTCCTTTACTGATCCTTTAAATAGAGGCTGTAAATGCTTTCCCCTATACTGTATATATAGTGTATATACAGTATATACACAGTACATGTGTGTGTGTGTATATATATATATATATATATATATATATATATATATATATATATATATATATATATATATATATATATATATATATATATATATATACAATATGCCCCTAAAAAACCTGAAATTGCTCTTTAGATTTTAGTCCCCTCTATGTACATGGGCTGTGAAAGGATCTCACACATGTGGTATACCCGTACTCAGGAGGAGTATCATGTGTTGGATGTAATTGTTAGTATGCCTATGCTGTGTTTGAGAAATAACTTGAAATTACATCTTTGTGAAAAAGAAAAACACATTTTACTTAATCTCTTAATTTTCCCAAAAAATTTAACAAAAATGATAACTTCAAAAAACTCACCATGCCTCTTACATTGGACTGTCTATTTTACAAAAGGGGTAATTTTTGTGGTATTTGTACTGTCCTATCATTTTAGGGTCTCAAGAAATGAGACCCTAATGAGGCAGTCAGTACATCAGGACTGGTCAACTCTTAGTCTATCATTTGGGAAGCCGGATCTTCCTGACTCAAGAGGTTCCCTCTTTGGAAGAAGTGCTTGGTCAGGACCTGCTCTTGTGGCCAGGTACCAACTAGGAACCATCTGGACATCCCCAGGGGGAAGTCGGGGGTTAAGGTGGAAAGGTGTCAGAGGAACTGGCGCAGAGGAGAGTGGTGTCTTTCTGCAGATTTCTTGAATACACTATAGTGGGGCCTATAAGAGGGTGATCTGTAGCAGCAGACGGAACATATTTAGGGGTCATCTAGGGGGAGCAGAGGCAAGGGGCGTAGGATAAAAAGTCTTCTAGCCCAGCCCACTGTTTTGTATGTGTATGGACATTCCGATCCACTATTCTAGTAAGAAGGCAAGTTTTTTGATAGTTGCAAAAGCTGTGTAAGCCTATACAACCTCTTGAGTTTAGGAATGATCAGTTGTGTGTATTTGATGCAAGGGTGTTTATTATGCAAGAGGTATTTCGTACACGTCGCTTGTAAGAGAAAAAAGTGGAGGGGTAAATTAATGGGTATAGTTTGCATAATGTATAACTACCTAGGCAGAATGTTCTTTTTTAGTATGGTGGCTGTGCCGGACCACAAAAGAGGGAGTGTCCCACTTCTGAATGTTGTCTCGTATAGCAGTCAGCCTGACAAATAGTCACCATTTCTGCAGGCGGGGTGTTGTTTAAAGCATATAATTTTCAAACTTGATTTTAAGAAATAGTCGGAAAATTAGCAAAGTCTTTCAATAAGTAATATAGCAGAATATAGCTTGACTTTCATTTATGAAGAACGATAACTTATTTGCAATGTTTTATAACAGAGACTAAGACAAAGAAAAATGCTTTTTTGCTAAATATTTAGTCTTCTTGTCCTTTATATAGTAAAAAAAAAAAAAAAAAACAGTGGTGATTAACTACCACCAAAAGAAAGCCCTATCTTTCTAAAAAAAAATTGGACACAGTGTTGCATGACTAAGTGTCATTGAAAGTGTGACAGTGCTGAAAACTGAAAAATGGTCGGGACTGGAAGGGGGATATAACTGTGTGATCTTCAAGTGGTTGAAGAAAGCACTGGCTGTTCCTGTTAAAATGCAGTGTTTAAAGTGATTGTAAAGTCTAATTTAAAAAACAAACAAAAAAACAAAAAAAAACAAACATGTCATACTTACCTGCTCTGTTGCAGTGGTTTCACACAGGGCAGCCTGGATCCTCCTCTTCTCTGGTTCCTCTTCACTGCTTCTGACCCCCACAGCAAACAGCTTGCTATGGGGGCACCCAAGCCGAGCTGCAGCTCCGTGTGTCCATTCAGACACAGAGCTGGCGTTCAGCCCTGCCCCCTCTCTCCCCTGATTGGCTAACTGACTTTAATTGACAGCCTTGGGGGCCAATGGACTAATTGATAAACATTAGGAAACTGACCCACTGTTGATCTGGGGTTGTTCTGCCATAAAGTAAGTACTTCCCTTTCCTGTTGAGAACGCCATATTTATGGGCCCCCAAGAGAAACATTTGGAATCTCTTTCCAAATCCTTGTTTTCTCTAGCACACCCTACATTTGCAGCCTGCCATGGCTATCATATGAATCTTCTATGTCTTAGCGGAATAGTCTAAACTTATGTTAACCTCCCTGGTGGTGTTCCCGAGTGTGGCTCGGGTTAAATTTCAGTACCATTAGCAGTAACCCCGTGCTACAATCGGGATTGTATCTCGGGATCCTGGTGCAGTATACTTACCTTGTCCCCAGGATTCTATGATGTTCCCCTGCTGTGTCTGCAGGCTGTGTCCTTCATCCCGATGTCCTGGGTGCCAGGCTCCGTTCCCTGCGAGTGTCGCAATGCACGGGGCCAGCGGCAAATTAAAAGAATTGAATCTTACAGATTACATTACTGTATGAAATTATTTCACATCCCTTTTGTCCCTAGTGGTTTCTCCAATGCCCTGCATGCAGTTTTATATTATATATGCTGTTCTTTCTGCCTGGAAATTTGAGATTGTCTATAGCAACCAAAAAGTGTCCGCTAGAAAACAGCGATAATAAATTAGAACCCCTTGCATAATTGAGCGATAGTGAATAGTGGGGAATTTTTTTTTTGTTATTATTATTATTTTATTATTCTTTTTTATAATTATTTATAGTTATTTATTATATCATAATTTATGATTTTGTGTTTCAAACTTTATCATACCCGGGATATCTACTAGACTCTTGTTTGGACAGATTTAAGTGTGTTATTGCTAAGAATTACAGGCCTAAAATATAAAACGCCAAATTTCTATGCAAACAGTTGTACCGCTTTCAGACACAAGAATCTGACATAATCATACCGCCAGGGAGGTTAACCACTTCAATACCAGGCACTTAAACACCTTCCTGCCCAGACCAATTTTGAGCTTTCAGTGCTGTCGCACTTTGAATGACAATTGCGCGGTCATGCTACACTGTACCCAAATGAAATTTTTATAATTTTTTTTCCCACAAATAGAGCTTTCTTTTGGTGGTATTTGATCACCTCTGCGGTTTTTATTTTTTGCTAAACAAATAAAAAAATACCGAAAATTTTGAAAAAAAAATGTTTTTTTTGTTTCAGTTTCAAAACTTTGCAAATAAGTAAGTTTTCTCCTTCACTGATGGGCACTGATGGGGTTACACTGATGGGCAATGATAAGGCGGCACTGATGGGCACCGATGAGGTGGCACCAATGAAGTGGCCCTGATGAGGTGGCATTGATGGACACCGATATGTGGCACTGATAGGCAGCACTGATGGGTGGCACTGATGGGCGACACGGATGGGCACTGATAGGTGGCACAAATTGGCACTGATAGCTGGCACGGATTGGCATGGATGGGCATGGGTTAGTCGGCACAGGTGGGCATGGGTTAGTCGGCACAGGTGGGCATGGGTAGGCGGCACAGGTGGGCATGGGTAGGTGGCACAGATGGGCATGGGTAGGCGGCACAGGTGGGCATGGATGGGCACTGATAGGTGGCATGGATGGGCACTGATAGGAACTGATAGGCGGCATTGTATTATAATATATTGTACTAATGGATGCCAATCAGTGCCAAACAATAATGCATGCCAATCAGTGATGCCCATTGTGGGCACTGATTGACATCCATTATGGGCACTGATTGGCATCCATTGTGGCACTGACTGGAATTCCTGGTGGTCTAGGGTGGCATACCTTGTCCTGGGCATCCCTGGTGGTCTGGTGGCGTCCCTGGTGGTCCAGTGTGGGCATCCTCGGGGGGGGGCTGCGCTGATAATCGATCAGCACAGACCCCCCCTGTCAGAGGAGCAGCCGATCGGCTCTCCTCTACTTGCGTCTGACAGACGCGAGTGAGGAAAAGCCGATCACCGGCTTTTCCTATTTACACTGTGATCAGCCGTGATTGGACATGGCTGATCACGTGGTAAAGAGTCTCCGTCGGAGACTCTTTACCGAGATCGTAGTTGCCGGGTGTCAGACTGACACCCCGCAACAACGATCGCCGCGATGCGCGCCCCCGGGGGCGCGCAGCAGCTCATAATCCTGATCACGTCATATGACGTCCGATCAGGATTATACAACCACTTTGCCACCGTCAATTTGTTATAGGGCGGGCGGCAAGTGGTTAAAGGATATCCCCACACTCTTGCATGTGGGTTAGTTGACATCTCTTGTTTTATCTAATGCATGTCTCCTATCAGTGATTATGCAGGATATTTTTCTTCCAAATCTGCGTCTGTCCTGAAATACCTCATCAAAAATCCCTCATCACTGTCTAAATGAATTCAGTGCTGTGTATGTTTACACAGCCACTGCTACAGTTAGAAAGATTGACTCTCTTTTTGTTATTCCTGATGGTTTCCGTAATGGAGAACCAAATTCTTGTGCCATCATGTATTAGTGGCTCAGACAGATCATCATTCAAGTTGACACTAGTGCTGCTGCATAATCCTGCATTTTTTAGTGCATGTTTTTATTTGTATGTTTGTTTTTTTTATGCTTCAAGCGCTTATGTTTAGTCGGAGGAAACTGGTTGGTAAACACAAAGCCCTGCCTAAAACGCATCAAAAAAGCATGTACATGCCTTTTTTGTTTGCTTTTAATGTGCTTTCATTGAAGTCTATGGGCCAACGCATTGTTGGTCCATAGACTTCAATATTGTGCTTCACGAAAAAAAAAACACCTGCACCTTTTCAAAAATTGCACAACACCATGTTGCATTGATGTGAAAGAACACTATAGAAAATAATGTAAATCTGATTAGCTGTGCATTGCAGCATGGCAGCAAACAAATAAGAAATCACACTAGTGTGAACGGTGCTTTAGGTTGGATTCACACCGCAACAGTGGCTTACAGCAGGGGTCCGGTGAGTACCTGTTTACTGTCTCAGGTCCGATGTCAACCTGAATTTTGGGCTGAATTCAGACCTGAAACGGACGAGAAGACGAACAGGACTCCTGTGCAATTCGCCCCGGAGCCCCTCCGGAGATGTGTGAACCGGCTCTATAGAGAGCCGGTCACAATCTCCTGACATGTGAATTGGCAATTGACAATAGTGTGAACCCAGCCTTAAAGTGGAAGTAAACTCCTCTATCGGGGCAAATGGTTATTCCTGTGCTGCTCCTAGTGAAAACTATTTAGTTGAATAGCTGCATACACCGATATGGACCAAACCTTGTCCAATAGGAAGAATTTTATGGGGATAGTTGGTGTCGCGCTATTAATAGCGCGACAGCAACTCTCCCCATAAACTCCCCTATCGTTTTCATCCACGGAAGCTGCCATCTTTGCCTCTGTTTAATCTTCAGCTGCCACGGTGCTGCACATGTGATCCGTTATGACACCAGCCATTGGGTGGTTTAACAGTTTGGTTGAGAGCACAGCCAATGTGCAGTTAGCATTCCCGGCATGCCATTTTTTTAAAACTGTTTAAATCGATGGCTTTACTTCCACTTTAAGGATCAGGTTCATACCATTCCTGTTAAAGCTCATTCCACTAGGTCTGTGAGTGCCTCTTGGGCTTTTCAGCATCAGGCAATTGTTTTACAGATTTTCAGGGTTTACCTGTTTTAGGTATATGGTCTTTCAGGCAGCACTTTGAGCTGTAGGTTGCCCCCAGTTTTGTTATTTTTTTATGTGGGCCTGCTTTGGATGTCCCAGTTGTTTTTGAATCCTTTGTCCCTAATAGGGATGAGCTTCGTGTTCGAGTCGAACGCATGTTCGACTCGAACATCGGTCGTTCGGGCGTTCGCCGAATTCCGAACGTTTGGGCCGTTCGCGGCAAAATTTGTGTGGCCCACAATGCACTGCGATGGCGCAATGCATTGCTGTCTCACGATTGGCCAAGCATGCACTGTGACCCCGCATGCTTGGCCAATCGCAGGGCCAGCAGCGAGGAGAGCAATGGTTGGCCACAGGCATCCTGCCTGTGGCCAATCATAGCTCAGGCTGTGTAGTGCACGCCCCACACTATATAAGGCCGCCTTTAAGGCGGCCTCCTGTAGTGTGTTACGTTGCATCTGAAGCAGTGGGTGTTCTGTGTACCTTCAACACAGTACACACCAATCGTTTTTGGCTGATTTCCTATCTTGCTGCTGTGTAGTGGTTGTTGTCTGTGCCCTGACTGCAGTATACACCACTATATTCACCTCACCTATATAGCTAGTGATCTAGCTTTAACCACTTAACAACTGCCCATTGCCGATTAACGGCTTCAGGGCGGTTGTTTAACTCAGAGAGGCCGTTAATTAACGGCCTCCCAGAATTCTGCTCTCGCGTGCCCCGAGGTGTGCGCACTCGAGAGCATCCGTGACCGCCGGGTCCATAGGACCCGGCGCATCACGGTAAACGGCCGCTCATAGCGGCCGTTTACCACGTGATTGCTCCGTCAAATGACGGAGTGATCACTTGGAAACAAACCGGCGTCATGTTATGACGCCTGTTCCTCCCTCCCCTTTCTGTACCGATCGGTACAGCGGAGGGGAAAGAGATCGCTGTCAGCAGCGATGTGGGCTGCATCTGCAGTGCCCACATCGCTGCTCACCGAATTTAACCCCTCAATTCCCTGCCAATACTCTGCAATACCAGTGCATACTCTGCAGTACCCTGCCATTACTCTGCAGTACCCCGCCATTATTCTGCAGTACCCCGCCATTACTCTGCAGTACCCCGCCATTACTCTGCAGTGCAGTACCCTGCCATTACTCTGCAGTGCAGTACCCTGCCATTACTCTGCAGTACCCTGCCATTACTCTGCAGTACCCTGCCATTACTCTGCAGTACCCCGCCATTACTCTGCAGTACCCCCCATTACTCTGCAGTAACCCCCATTACTCTGCAGTACCCCCCAATACTCTGCAGTACCCGCCATTACTCTGCAGTACCCCCAATACTCTGCAGTACCCTGCTATTACTCTGTAGTACCCCGCCAATACCCCGCCAATACTCTGTAATACCCTGCCATAAATTGCCATACCCAGCCATACTCAGAGATACCCAGCCATACTCGGTGATACCCTGAAATACCCAGCCATAGACGCCCCCCACCCCTCACCGCCCTCCGGTGCTTCTACCAACTCACCAGTACGATCAAAGCCAGAATCTTTTTTTTATTTTTTATTTCAGGCTTCCCAGCCTAGAGGTGAGATGTGGGGTCATATTGACCCCCCAGATTTCACTGTAAAGAGGACCTGTCACCCCATATTCCTATTACAAGGGATGTTTACATTTCTTGTAATAGGAATAAAAGTGATCAAAAATATATTTTTGGGAAAAAAAATGTCAAACTAAAATAAATAAAGTAAAATGAACAATAAAAAAATAAAATAAAAATTAAAGCGCCCATGTCCCCATGTGCTCGCATGTGCCACACATGTGAGGTATCGCCGAGAATGTTAGAGCGAGAGCAATAATTCTAGTCCTAGACCTCCTCTGCAACTCAAAACATGTAACCAGTAAAAAAATATTTAAAGCGTCGCCTATGGGGATTTTTAAGTAGCGACGTTTGGCGCCATTCCACGGGCATGTGCAATTTTGAAGAGTGACATGTTTGATATCTATTTACTCAGCATAACTTCATCTTTCACTTTATGCAAACATTGGGCTAACAAGTGGTTAATAATAGAGCTTGCAGTCAGTAGTGTTAGGAGATAGTGCGTGCTGTCTGCGTGCTCTGTACCCAGTACATACCGCTATAATATAGGGCAGGCCCCTACTTTCAAACATCCAACTTACAAACATCTCCTACTTGCAAACGGAAGGAGACAGCAGCAAGTGAGATGAAAAAAGATGGACGACAAAACAAATTATACAGGGGTGATAACCCTTCCCTATGTTTTCCAAAAAGCTTAAAGATATTTTTTTTGACTGGAGCTACACTTTAAAAATGTACCGGTTGAAAATGACAAACAGATTCAACTTAACACAACAAACCTACACAGTCCCTGTCTTGTTTGCACCGCCTGTATACTGCTGTTCTGAGTATATAGGGCCTGGGGGCCACACGCATTTCCTTTTTTTAATATGGGTACGGGGTTCCCCTTAATATGTGTACAAGACCCAAATAGGCTGGTAATGGGCAGGGAGGGCTACCCATGCCATTTTTCTGAATGATTTTCAACCATATTGCAGGAACCAGATATAACATTAAAACCGCAAGCAGTTTTAAATGGTGTTATTTCCGTTTAATGTCATTTTGTGCAGGGACTGTTCTAAACACGGGAAACACGTGGCACTTCACAGGCATACTATAGACACCCCCCAGGCACCATATTTAAAGGAATATTTCACTTTTTTTTTTTCACTTTAATCGTCATTAAAATCAGTGCTCCCGCCAAAACGGTAGTTTTTAAAACTTTTTTTTGCAGTGACCCATGTCCCCTGAGGCAGGAGGCAGGTCGCCAAACCCTTTTTAGGACACTATCTTGCATATTAGCCGTTAAAATTAGCACTTTCCAATTCGAACGTTCGAGTCCCATAGACTTCAATGGGGTTCTAACGTTCGTGCCGAACGCGGGGGTCGTTCGCAAGTTCTGGTGCGAACCGAACCGGGGGGTGTTCGGCTCATCCCTAGTCCCTAATGATGTGAAAGGAAATAGGGTGTTTGTGGTATTTGCACATTTTATGGTAAGTATAAAAATCCTATTTTAAACAATATAATCCAATGTATCTCAATTTACCAGGACTTTCATAATATAAAGCACCACATCTTCTTGTTTCATGATTCTGTGCAGCCTACCTTTTCATCCTCTCAAGCTGGCATCTATCGATTTAATGTAATGTAGAAGCAAAGTATAGAAGATAAATGTCAGAATAAAAATTATAGCTCCTTAGTAGGCTGGTTTTGTCAATCACATTTGATTAACTGAAAACTTTTCAACTTGACTTGGCTGCAACTATAATATGTCAAATGAAATGCAATACAATGAGCAAAAGTTCATTATTTGGTTATTAAATGGGTTTACCTATTGATCCTTTGGCTTCTTTCTCTTCTGAGTTAGTTCTGCCTAGCAAACAACAGCCAGCAGTAACAACACTTTGTTCTAGCTAAATCCATGTAAACAAGTCCTGCACAATGAGTTAAAGCCATCATTTTCTGCATATTAAACAATATTGATTTTTCTGTATTGATTACACTTCTTAATTAATAATAAAGTAACATCGATTAACAGTAATTTACTGGAACAATATTTGAATGCATGTCACAGTTTAATTTATATGAAAATGATTGTGCCACCAGTATGTGACTGTTTTTTATTATTCTAGGTGGTGAAATTTACCAAATCTTTTGAGCTGCTGTCCCCCAAATGCAGTGCTGATGCAGAGAGCAGGTAAATTCCAATAATAAACTGTATTAAATACAGTATTAGGGCATTATTACAGTGCCGTTGCTATGCTGTGATGGAGGTTTTTGTGGTCTGGTCTTCCTACCCTTATGTTTACTTAAGTATCCCTTCTTTGATAATGCATTTGTTCATATAGACAGACACCCAGGAATAGAGTTACATTAGCCCACATACAAATGTTAAATTTTTTTTAAGTGTTACTAAATCCACAACAGTAAAATCAGTATGTATATGCGGTAAAGCATGCTTGTTATACTCACTGTGGAACCTAATGCCCCCTACACACGATCGGACTTTCTGACAACAAAACCATCGATTTTTGTTTGAAGGATGTTGGCTCCAACTTGCCTTGCATACACACGGTCACACAAATGTTGGCCAACAATTACGAAGGTAGTGACGTATGTGATATCTCCATTATGAACGCTAGTTATATCTCTGGCTTGTACTTGATTCCGAGGATGCGTGGACTTTTGTCCGACGGACTTGTGTACACACAATTGGAAAGTCCGGCAACAAACATTTGTTGGTGGAAAATTTGAGAACCTGCTAGTCAACATTTGTTGGCGGAAAGTCCGACAACAAAAGTTCAATGGAGCATACACATGGTCAGACTTTCCGCCAACAAGTTTGCGTCCAACATTTGTTGACGGAAATTCCGATTGTGTGTACGGGGCATAAGGTGTTAATCCTTGCATTGTGTATAAAGGCTGTGTGATCCTGTCTCTCTGATCCTCCTCTTCTTCCACTGACTCCAGTCCATTTCTTGATAGAACAGAGCATTAGGGGACAAGCTGCACATGCTCAGTTTGGTGTGTATTGCTAGAGAGTTTATTTTTTCTTTTTTTCTTGGGAGGGTGCATGTGATCAGCACAGGGCCAATCAGCACTGTCCAGACAGAGGATCAAGGATCCTGCAGTCTTATAAGACAATCAGGGGGAATGAAAAATCCTCCTACAAGCTTTACCCAGACACTAATAGAAGTCAAAAGACTGCTGATGAAAAAAGGTATTTAGCAGTTTATATTTACTAAAATAATTGCATTTCCATGCTCTGTGTACTGTGGGAGACCCGATATAGTGAATGCAGGATCCTGGGTTTAGTAACACTTTAAGTGCACTTTAAAGGTGAACTTAAGAGAGGTATTAAAAAGACACAGATTCATGTAGTATTTGTTGAAACAAAAAACATTAATTGTGTTTGTGACATGTCCACCTCTCCTCCCCATGTTCTGCCTTCAGCACTAGAGCTCTAATGCATGGTCAGAGCCTTTTCCCACTTGCAACCTTGAGAGGGTGCCAAATCTTCAGAGGTGCCCCAATCTATCCAAAAAAGACCTTACATAAATGTGAAACCTATATAAAGGAAAATGTATGTACATTAGGGTGGGAGATGATCTTGCCACAATGAATAGGTTCAGTTGCCATCCCTACTCCTTTAAATCTTTTGCTCGCCTACTCCCTTCTTGAACCACCAAGCTCCTCCAACTTCTTGCTCAGCATCCACCCTGCAATGCTCCATTCTCTCCTCTTGTTCAGTCCAGAATGATATTACTATTATCAGTATTTTTTTTTATCATACAGTGAGTGTAATCATTTGTATCTATCAATATACTGTAAGTGTATGGTGTAAACTGATAATGATAACTGATAATGATGCCTTTCAAATCCGGTTTGGATGCATAAGCACTGATCTAACATTGTTGTTTAGCCCTGTCCTACCCGTTGCTTCAATTTGCTAAATGGCTTAAGATTTGTATGCATATGTATGCATCTGGGCCTTGTGTGTGTTTTTATTAGTTGTCCACTTTGATTTTTATATTGGTGTTTGGTGGCCAATCTGGCCAATTTTTTGTTATGAATTATATTTCAAAAAAGTTTTTTCTAATTAGTAATGCCGCGGAGGGTTCTCTTTTACGACTACTTTTGGGTAGTCGCTCTACGACTCCCCACTATTTTTAGTATGATATATACTTGAGATTTTTATAAATTTTAAATGTATATACAGTACCTTTTACATAAATCCTAGCCCTAATAAAGAGAAAAGGAGAATAAGAGCAAGGTGAGCCGGTGAAACATGTTGTTTATTGGAAAAAAACGTATTTTGGTGTCACGCTACTCCTTATCTTTTTATCCTAATGGGATAAAGGTCTTTACTCAAGTTTTTTTTTTGACTATCAGCCGATCAAATAGAGAGGCTTTTGACAGTCAGCAGAAGTACAATGATGATAACCTCTCCATTATTTTATTTTAAAAAAAAAACATCTGTAGGAATATTTGAAGTACTTGTCAGTGTTTGTATTAATGCAGTTTCTGTATTTTTCCTTTTATAAATTGTTTTTTTTTATAAATACAATTATGGCACCAGTATAGCTGATAAAGCTTTTATTTGCAGCCCCTTGCATGTTCTCTACTGAGAAATATACATTCTGTAGAACCAATATCACAATACACACAGATACTTTCTTTATTACTCTGTTCATCTCCTATCCCCACGTTATGAACACATTTTGTTTCTGAAAACTACTTCATATCTTTGCTTTTCATGATGTTACACAAAATGTGAATTCTCATTGATTTCCACTGCAAAGCTGAAAAAGACTTATAAAATATTTATATGCTTTTTTTTGTGCAGTCAGACTGAAAGGTATTTCTAGAATGTGTTGTATACTAAATTTTAGAAGAAATTGATGTCTTTGAGATTAAATAAAATTCACGGTGCCACTTACAAAACTGAATTTTTTTCGAATTGGTCCGACAAGTTATTTTTTTTTGAAACTCCGTTTTTTATTAATAATATTTGGCACAGACATATATAATAAGCAGACTGTATACATCTTTGTGGGATATAAACATAACTTGATAAACAATGACAAGCCGTACAACAATAATTGCCCTGTACCTCAGTTATAACAAAATCATATTCCACTTGTATTTTTTATTTCCACCCTCTCCCCCCACCCTCCCAACAACAACAAACAACCCAACAAAGAACAGATGCACTCATAAGGATGCCAATTAGGTGGGTATGAGGTCTAGAACCTCAAATCATCCTGTCAAGGGCCTAGAAATCCCATGGCAGCGCTAATTACCGCACAACAGATCATAGAGGAGCAGAATTACATGTATCTATCCCATCCACCCAGTCTCCCCATATTTTGAGGAATTTCCCTGGCTTACCCCTTGTTTCATACGTTATTTTATATATTGGCAAGTCTTGGTTAATCAAAGCTTTCCATTTGTTCAGGGAGACCAATGATGTGCGCGTCCAATGTAATAGGACCGTCTTCCTAGCATAATAAAGGAGAAAACGCAAAAATTGTTTCTGATGGTTACTAATGCCAACCTCCTCAAAAACTGAGAGGAGGCACCATTTAGGGCTACAAATATTGGGGAGGTCAAAGGTAGTCGCCACAAAGTGGGTCACCTGAGACCAAAATGGTCTTATCCGCTCACAGTCCCACAACATATGTAGTAGGTTACCTTCTTCCCTACCACATTTATGACACAGAGGAGAAGGCAGTTTCCGCATACGGAAAAGGCGTAGAGGAGTATAGTATATCCTATGAAAAATGCGTATCTGGATCATTTTATCTCTGGCGGAAATAGCAGTGCTAAAATAAGTATCTAGAAGTTCCTCCCAATTATCGTCCGACAGGTCAGGTACACCCCTCGTCCATTGTTGTCTCAGGATTTGCAATCTAGAAATTTTAGGCTCATTCAATAATTTGTAATAATTGGAAACCAGTTTAGTATGTTCTGGTTGGGCAAGCGCCCCTTCCAAAGTAGAATTCTGAAAGGTAACAGCTCGGAGCCCAAGTTGAGACTCGGCCGCATGCTGCAACTGTAAATATCTAAACCTCCAGGATTCAGGTATACCCAACTCTTGTCGGAACGCCGGGAAGGTTTTAAATCTACCCTCCTCGTACAATTGGTGGACATATTTCAAACCCCTTTCGGCCCAATTGCCAGCGAAAGGGAGATCTCTAAAATGTGGGAACACCGGATTATTCCATATGGGTTGATTAGGAGAAATCGTGGGGTGGGGTTCAGGCACCAGTGTCTTACATATCTTAAAGATTTTGAGAGAGTTTGCAATCATATCTGTACCCCTCCTCTCAGAAATCGCTCCTCTAAAGATCACATTTGACAGTGTTTCATAGGAGGAGAGCAACGCTGCCTCTGTTGCAGTAGCAGCATTGTTCAACTGTGGAAATAGCCACCAATGAACATATACCAACTGTGATGCATAGTAGTACAATCGCAGATTCGGTATTGCTAGCCCCCCTTTGTGTATAGGTAATTGTAAAGTAGCCAATGCAATCCGTGGATTCTTGGGAGACCATAAAAATGTAGATATCAAAGAGTCAATCTCTTGAAAGATCTTCTTTGGTACATACACTGGGCAATTCGCCAAGACATACAGCAACTTAGGGAAAAACACCATTTTAAATAAATTAGCCCTCCCCATCAATGTAAGAGGTAAACCCACCCAGTTATTGAGTTTAGCCTTAAGCGAAGCTATACAAGGAAGAAGGTTATCCTGGATGTATGCCGAAATCGGTAGCCTAACCACCACCCCCAAGTATTTAAACGATGTTGTGAATTGAAGCGGACAATGTTGTGGCAAGTGGGCAGGGGACTCTGAGTCTAACGAAAATACAGTGGACTTAGTCCAGTTAATCTTCAGGCCTGAATATACGCCAAAATCAGTGATCAACCTCAGCATTTTGGGAATCGTGTATTTAGGGTTTGACAAGTAGAGCAACATATCATCAGCATATAGCGAGATACGTTCTTCCAAGGAGCCAGTCCACATGCCCTGAAGTTCCGGAGAACTCCTCAATAACCTCGCTAGAGGTTCCACTGCCAGGGCATACAACAGGGGTGACAGAGGACAACCCTGTCTGGTGCCCCTGTGGATTCTGAAGGGTCTAGAAATAATCCCATTAAGCCTAAAACGGGCAATAGGTTGATCATACAATATCCTAATCCAGGTGATAACATTCTGTCCAAAACCAAATTTTTCCATAATATATATAAGGTATGGCCACTCCACGGAATCAAATGCCTTGTGGGCATCTAAAGATACAATAGCTCGGGGGACAGACAATTTATTGGGGGCTTGTAAATTAGTGTATAATCTGCGAATATTACTATAAGTGGACCTACCAGGGATAAAGCCAGTTTGGTCTGGATTAATAAGAGCAGTAATGATGGTATTTAGACGGGTGGCCAAAATCTTAGATAAAATTTTTAAGTCCGTATTAATTAACGAGATGGGTCTGTAGGATTCACAGTATTGTGGGTCTTTATTGGGCTTGGGAATTAATACAATTAGGGCCTCCTTCATAGATGATGGTAAGCAGCCTTGCTCAAAAATAGTCGAGTAAAGCTTTCTTAGTCTAGGGATTAGGCCATCTTGATATTCTAAATACCACTCTATAGGGAAGCCATCTGGGCCTGGAGTTTTATGTTTAGCAAAACTTTTAATGGTAAGCAGTATCTCCTCGGCGGAGATAGGTGATTCTAGAGACATCTTTTGTTCTAAGGGTAGTACCGGGAAGTCAATTCTATCCACATATTCATATAATTCTGGGATGGTATAATGGGCTTGGGAGCGGTACAATTCCGTGTAAAATTTGTAAAAAGTTTCTACGATCTCCTCCTGAGTATCCCTGAGAGTGTTTGAGGTATCATAAACACAGGGGATGAAAATAGGGTCCGGGAGCGGAGCGGCCAAAAACGCCAGCAATTTCCCGCTTCTGTCCCCTATCTCAAAAATCCGTTGACGTTGGTATAGATTTTTCTTTTGTGTTTTCGAGAGCAGTGCAAGTTCATACTCCCTACTAACACTTTGCAGAGTTTGATAATGATGAGGAGAGGGATCTCTAACGTAAGAGTCTTCTGCCCCCTGTAACTGATTGGCCAGAGTTCTCAAACAATCCCCAGTCGCTCTCTTGAAATCCGATACTCCTTGCATATACGCCCCCCTAGAGACCGCTTTGAAAGCATCCCAGGTGATTAGTTCGGGGACCTCTTCCCTATTTTCCTTCCAAAAGTGTGTCACTGCGTCCCTACAAATAGATGCTACCATGGTCTCCTGCAACCAATATGGGCTCATCCTCCACACACGCTCACCCAGGACAATGCCCGCTCTCATAGTCAGTTGTAGAGGTGAGTGATCCGATATAGCCCTGGGTAGATAGGAGATAGCCTCCACCTCTGGCAATGCAGCCCCAGGAAGGAAAAACATGTCCAATCTAGAAAGCGATCTATAGGATGCCGATGCACAAGAGAATTCTCGGGTATCCGGGTGCTTCCATCGCCAGACCTCCTTGAGGTCATAGGACGCAGCCCAGTCACTTAATACTGTAGATGATGGTCTAGTGCAGCGTAGCCTATCCTGATCAGCATTCATGACCTAGTTAAAATCCCCTCCCATAATAAGGTGACCACGCAACATAGGGAGAACCACCGCCATGCAGGCTCCCAATCTTTGTAAATCAAATGGTGGGGGCATGTAAAGGTTTACCAAAGTATATAACACACCCAGGTATTGCAGTATGACCACTACATAGCACCCCTGCGGGTCAGTCCTAACCTCTAGTATCTGGACAGGTAGGGACCGTAATATGAGTATAGATACCCCTCTAGAATAGGTCGAGTAAGTGGCATGGAAAGCATGAGCAATATGCCTCTTTTTCAGGGCCATAACCTTTGAACCCATCAGGTGAGTTTCCTGAAGCATAATTATTTGCGCCTTAGTGCGTTTCAAATAGTCAAAGACCAGTGATCTCTTAATCTTCGAGTTCAGCCCCCTGACATTCCAAGTAAGACAGTTAAAGCTCATTCGTATAACACAGTAGTCATATGGAGGGGGGAGAGGAGAGAGGGCAGGACAGCAAAAGGGTCCCACTCCCCCCCCCTCGCCCCCGACACATTATAGACAATAAACCTAAAATGAAAAAGTTGAAACTCCCACCAAGATTTTCGGTGTCGTTGCGTGCGTGCATCAGTTATACCAAGGAAAAAAAACAGGAGCAAACATCTCCAGACTAACCTTCCCCATTCCCCCCTCCCCCCTCCCTGCTCATTACCCCCAACCATAACGAGCTTTAGCCCAAAAAGAAAAGCAAAAAGGGAAGAAAAACAGAAAAACTGTTTAGTCCAGGGAGTGACCAGTCGTTGCTCCCAGTGTCAGTTTAGTAAAAAAAAAACTATGTCAGATCAGAAAAGAGGAAGCTTGTGCCTCCTCCGGCAAAACATATCACAAATAAGGCACCTGATACAGTAGCCAAAGAAAGATATGCGCATCCCAGAGTAATTGTAGACGCCAGGTCCGGGTCCGCCAGCAGGGCAAAATGGCGGTTCAGTGTCAATTCCGGTGCTTTGGGTAGGACAACTGCAAAGAGGAACAAGAACAGAATAAAGTCAACCAGAAAGTACCGTATAGAGTGGTCGTCCTCCGCCATGTGTATAGAATTCCATCATAAACTGTAGGGAAGGCACACAACGTGACGGCCATGAGAAAACAGGCAGGGACCGGAATGTTACAGTCCATCCAACCAATCCGAGGCTTCATTGGGTGAAAGGAAAAATTGTACCTTGCCGTCATTAACAACTCGTAATTTGGCCGGGTACATCATACTATATGGAAGATTTTTCTCTCGGAGGCGTTTCTTAACATGGAGGAAGGCCGCTCTTTGCTTTTGAGTAGTAGCAGAAAAATCCGGGAAAATGGAGATCTTTTTTCCGTTGTATTGTATATCTTGTAAGTTCCGCGCGGTACGCATAATGCATTCTTTATCCCGAAAATGAAGGATCTTGGCTAAAATGGGTCGCGGAGGGGCTCCAGGGGGCATAGGGCGCATGGGCACCCTATGAGCCCGTTCGATTGCAAACAGAGGTGACAGTGCCTCCCGTCCCAACAGAGTGCTCAGCCATTGCTCCAGGAATTGCTCCGCGTCCTTGCCCTCCGCACCCTCAGGGAATCCCACGAAACGTAAATTATTCCTGCGCATTCGGTCCTCAAGGTCTCCCAATTTAGCAGCATGTTCAGTAATCTCTTGTTGATGTGTGCGGAGAGTAGCAGACATAGGTTGCATATTGTCCTCCACCTCACTGATTCTTTGCTCCGCAGTGGAAATCCTAGAGCGAATCTTTTGCATGTCATGCTTAACAATAGAGAGATCCAGCCTAACCGTTTCGATCTGTGTGGTCAGAGTGGTTTGGCATTGATGGATAGCGTCCATAACATGCTTCAAAGTAAGTTCCTCCTCACCCTCTGCCGTTCTCTCCCCCTCCGACCCCCTGTCCACCTGTGGAGTGGGATCCCCCGGATCGCTGTCTCTCTCCCAGGCCTCACCCTCCTCCCAGGGGTCTACGGCCTGCTCTGCTCTCGGGGACGCTGGGGGGGGGGTATGCTGTCCATGCAGAGAATCCGCAAAATGTTCCCTGATAGTTGTCGGTGGTTTCGGCTTACCCGGAATACCGGAGGGCACATGTGAGTTCGCCGAGGGGCCGGAGTCAGCCTTCGCCTGTGCCTTGCCTTTAGAGGACTTCCCCGTGGCGGAGGACGCGCCGGCGCCATCTTTGGCCTTGCTGCCCGTCAGCGTGGCCGCCCGGTCCGCGGCGGATTTCTGGCTCGCAGGACCGTTCCGACCCATTCCAGCGGGTGCCCGTGAAGGTAGTGGGCAGTGGGGTGGTGGCTATAAGGTCGGTATCTAGGTAGGGATAACGGATGCTGTTCAGGATGAATCGGTGCCGGAGGAGCTCCGTAAGCTTGCTGCTCACATGTCCGCCGCTGGCCACGCCCCCTGGTCCGACAAATTTAATGACAGTACAAAATGTGTAGTGGGAACTGTTATTTGCTATTTTCTGTGTCAATATGGTTGGTTTTTAAGGCATGAAAAGCAAATCAGTAAGAGTAATTTCAGTAATAATAAATAATGATGTACTGTATCACAATAATGAAACAGTAGAGAAATAATGTTTGACTTAAGCAAGCAGATTTTCATCAATAACAATTAAGACTGAATGTACGATAAGGAAATGGTTTCTACACAGTTGGGCTTTGGCTACAAAGAAATAATGAAATCAGAAAAAATCTCACCTGAACAAAAATGGATCTATAGTTCATAATGGCAGAAATGTAGAATTCAAGGATCGCTGCTGACAGCTATAGCTACTGATGTGATTGCATGAAAAAAATCTGACAGGTTGTTTGTACTGAAGTCAATCAATGGACCAACTTGGCTTATGTAAAATGTGATTACCTTGGGTCCAGAATGCATGTAACACCGGACAGGACAACCAAATATGGAAATATGACCTAGGCCCAAGCAGCCACGAAAGCAGGTTGGAGGGTTGATCAAGTATGCGCCAGCCAGCCTGGTGGGCATCATATGCCAGTGGAAGAGGACTTTGAAAAAGTATTCATATCCAATTAAAATTTACACATTTTGTCATGTTACAACCAAAGATCTAAATTTATTTTTTGGGGCATTTTATGTGATAGACCAACACAAAGTGGCACAGAATTGGGAAATGGAAGGAAAATTATAAATGTTTTTACATTTTTTTTACAAATAAATATATGAAAAGTGTGGCATGCATTTGTACTCAGCCCCCTGAGTCAATACTTTGTAGAACCACCTTTCGCTGAAATTACAGCTGAAAGTCTTTTTGAGTATGTCTCTACCAACTTTGCCCATCTAGAGAGTGAAATTTTTGCCTATTCTTACTTGCAAAAATACAATATCATAACAATGTTCAAAACAATTTAAAAATCATATGAAATGATATAATTTGAACATTGAGCCCTTGTGCGTCGCCTCTACACGTTTCGCCGTAAAGGCTTCCTCAGGACAGGAAAAATGTTCAAAGACAGCCCAGCATTGGGCTGTCTCCCAGGGGTATGCCTTCATTGTCTCCACAAAAATAAAAAATAAATTTCACAGTCAAAAAAGGTTTTATTGAGAATATTTTCAGGTTTACAATTAGCTTAGAGTTATAAATGTTACCAACAACGGATTGTATACAAACATTGATACAGATAGGTAGCAGTCGTGTTGTAACCTAACATCTCATTAGAACAAGGAATGAGAGCAAAAACACTTAGAGAGGGATAGAAATTAGTAATATCACAAGGTAGGTTATGAATTTGGGGAAAGGTGAAAGAGGGTACAGGATAAAAGGGGTTGGTATTCAGGGAGGGGGAACCATCGCACTAGGGTTCGTTTTCTTAGGTTAAGTGTGTATCTAATAGAGACACGTATAACACAGCCCTTTTATTTGTTCCTGTCTATGTCCTTTTTCTCTTTAGAGTGGCGTGGAGGGGAAATTCAGGTCATAAGTAATCGGTAATCTGAGGAGAGGGTAAAGGCCAACCAAGGTTGCCAGGTTTTCTTAAAGGATGCGCTGTTCTCTTTTTTCATAGCCACTAATTCCTTCATTTTAAAAATGTATTGCACTCTGTTTAACCAGTCCTTAATTGTTGGGACTGTGGGGGCTTTCCAATGGGCGGGTACAAGCGTTTTAGCAGCAATGAGTAGGTGTCGAGAGAGTGATTTTTTGTAGCGACTTAAGGTAGTTGGGACTAAATTAATCAGGCAGGCGGCTGCATTTAGTTCTATATTCGTTTCCGTTATATGTTTTATCCAGGTCTTAATTCCATCCCAGTATGTGCTGATGAGAGGACATTCCCACCAAATATGTATAAATGAGCCAATGCAAATTTTACATCTCCAGCATTTATCTGAGGTGGGGTGAGACCATCCCCCGATCTTTTGCGGTGTCAGATACCACCGAGTGAGGACCTTATAGGAAATCTCTTGGTATTTGGAGCTTAGCGAACATTTGTGTGTCAAAATACATGCCTTTTCCCATTGCTTTTCCGAAATTTTCATTTTAAGATCAAGCTCCCACTTTCTTTTGTGTTTATCGTTATCCGCTAGTGGCATACAAATTAGCCATGAGTATGCAAGGGATGTGGTATGAGCTACCGGTGATCTCTTTAAGCATATGGATTCTAACTGCGTCAACGGGAGGCAGAATTTGGATTTGTACTTACTGTTTACCACAAAAAATAATTTTACCTTTAGTTTCCATATGCTGTTTAGCCATACTATGTGTCACCAGCATCTACTAATCTCCATGTGGATGGGATTATGTCCTCTATTGGCTGTCCCCATTGATGGTAATATAATGACTGAGACTTCTTTCCTGACCCTCCTATAAGCAACTATCAATTTTTGTTTGTACTCATCATAATGTGCCACTTGCTGTCTACTCTATCACAGCGTGGTTGACCGCTCCATATATTTGGATCTGGCTTGGTGGCTATGACATTTGTACTTGAGGCGCAGCCCATTGGAAGATAGTGAGATTTATTGTTGCTCTCTCTTGCTACGTCTCTGAACATTTTTCCGTGTCCTGAGGAAACCTTTGCGGCGAAGCGCGTAGACGCATCACACAAGGGCTCAATGTACAAATTATATAATTTCATATGATTTTTATATTGTTTTGAACATTGTTATGATATTGTATTTTTCAATAAAATAAATATTTTTTTCTACTTTCATATTTGCTTCCATGCCTTAAAAGTCCGACCTGTTGATATCTATTTGGTATCTTCTTTGTTTTCCCTTGATATTTTATGGAAGTGGCATTGTGGGTGCTCCCTCCTTCCTATTTCTCATACTTGCAAAATAGCTCAAGCTCTGTCAGATTGGATGCAGAACATCTGTAAACAGCAATTTTCAAGTCTTGCCACAAATTCTCAATTGGATTTAGATCTGGACTTTGACTGGGCCTTTCTAACACATGCATATGCTTTGATCTAAACCATTCCATTGTATCCCTAGCTGTATGTTTAGGGTCATTGTCCTGTTGGAAGGTGAACCTCTGCTCCAGTCTAAAGTCTTTTACCCTGTATTTGGCTCCATCCATCTTCCTATCAACTCTGACCAGCTTTTCTGTCCCTGCTGAAGAAAAGCATCCCCACAACATGATACTGTGATGTGCAGTGTTAGTTTTCCGCTACAAATAGCGTTTTGCGTTTTGCTTTTAGGCCAAAAAGGTAAAATTTTGGTCTCATCTGACCAGAGCGACTTCTTCCACGTGTTTGATGTGTCCCCCACATGGCTTCTCGCAAACTGCAAACAGGACTTCTTATGGCTTTCTTTCAACAATAGCTTTCTTCTTGCCACTCTTCCATAAGGGACAGATTTGTGCGTACAACTAATAGTTGTTCTGTGGACAAATTCTTCTACCTGAGCTATGGATCTCTGCACCTCCTCTAGAGTTACCATGGCCCTCTTGGCTGCTTCTCTGAATAATGCTCTTCTTGCCCGGCCTGTCAGGTTAGGTGGATGGCCAAGTCTTGATAGGTTTTCAATTGCGCCATACTCTTTCAATTTTTGGATGATGGATTGAACAGTGCTCCATGAGATGCTCAAAACTTGGGATATTTTTTTTATAATCTAACCCTGCTTTAGACTTCTCCACACCTTTATGCTTGACCTGTCTGGTGTGTTCCTTAGTCTTCATGATGCTGTTTGTTCACTAAAGTTCTCTAACACACCTCTGAGGGCTTCACAGAACTGCCATATTTACAGTGGTGTGAAAAAGTGTTTGCCCCCTTCCTCATTTCCTGTTCCTTTGCATGTTTGTCACACTTAAGTGTTTCGGAACATCAAACCAATTTAAACAATAGTCAAGGACAACACAAGTAAACACAAAATGCAATTTGTAAATGAAGGTGTTTATTATTAAAGGTGAAAAAAAATCCAAACCATCATGGCCCTGTGTGAAAAAGTGATTGCCCCCCTTGTTAAAACATACTATAACTGTGGTTGTCCACACCTGAGTTCAATTTTTCTAGCCACACCCAGGCCTGATTATTGCCACACCTGTTCACAATCAAGGCATCACTTAAATAGGAGCTGCTTGACACAGTAAGGTCCACCAGAAGATCCTTAAAAGCTACACATCATGCCGAGACCCAAAGAAATTCAGGAACAATTGAGAAAGAAAGTAATTGAGATCTATCAGTCTGGAAAGGGTTATAAAGCCATTTCCAAAGCTTTGGGAATCCAGCGAACCACAGTGAGAGCCATTATCCACAAATGGCGAAGACATAAAAAACAGTGGTGAACCTTCCCAGGAGTGGCCGGCCGCCCAAAATTACCCCAAGAGCGCAGCGACGACTCATCCAAGAGGTCACAAAAGACCCCACAACAACGTCCAAGGAACTGCAGGCCTCACTTGCCTCAGTTAAGGTCAGCGTTCATGCCTCCACCATCAGGAAAAGACTGGGCAAAAATGGCCTGCATGGCAGAGTTCCAAGGAGAAAACCACTGCTGAGCAAAAAGAACATCAAAGCTCGTCTCAATTTCTCCACAACACATCTTGATGATCCCCAAGACTTTTGGGACAACATTCTGTGGACCGATGAGACAAAAGTGGAACTCTTTGGAAGGTGTGTGTCCAAGTATATCTGGCGTAGAAGGAACACTGCATTTCATAAAAAGAACATTATACCAACAGTAAAATATGGTGGTGGTAGTGTGATGGTCTGGGGCTGTTTTGCTGCTTCAGGACCTGGAAGACTTGCCGTGATAAAAGGAACTATGAATTCTGCTGTCTACCAAGAGATCCTGAAGGAGAATGTCCGACCATCTGTTCGTGTACTCAAGCTGAAACGAACTTGGGTTCTGCAGCAGGACAATGATCCTAAACACACCAGCAAGTCCACCACCGAATGGCTGAAGAAAAACAAAATGAAGACTTTGGAGTGGCCTAGCCAAAGTCCTGACCTGAATGCTATTGAGATGTTGTGGTATGACCTTAAAAAGGCCGTTCATGCTCGAAAACCCTCTAATGTAACTGAATTAGGACAATTCTGCAAAGATGAGTGGGCCAAAATTCCTCCAGGACGCTGTAAAAGCCTCATTGCACGTTATCGCAAACGCTTGGTTGCAGTTGTTGCTGCTAAGGGTGGCCCAACCAGTTATTATGTTTAGGGGGCAATCACTTTTTCACACAGGGCCATGATGGTTTGGATTTTTTTTCACCTTTAATAATAAACACCTTCATTTACAAATTGCATTTTGTGTTTACTTGTGTTGTCCTTGACTATTGTTTAAATTAGTTTGATGTTCCGAAACACTTAAGTGTGACAAACATGCAAAGGAACAGGAAATGAGGAAGGGGGCAAACACTTTTTCACACCACTGTATACTGAGATTAAATTACACATAGGTGGACTCTATTTACATATTTGGTGACTTCTGAAGGCAATTGGTTCCACAAGATTTTAGTTAGAGGTATCAGAGTAAAGGGAGCTGAATACAAATGCACGCCACACTTTTCAGATATTTATTTGTAAGAAATTTGGAAAACTATTTATCATTTCCCTTCCACTTCACAATTATGTGCCACTGTGTGTTGGTCTATGCTTTTTTTGTTGTAACATGACAAAATGTGGAAAATTTCAAGGCGTGTGAATACTTTTTCAAGGCACTGTATAATTCATTTCAACTGTAGTTGTATGTGTGGAGTTTGATTTAGTTGTATGCCAGAGTTGGGACCATTCCCACAGTTCCATTTGTATCCCCAAGTCTCTCTCAGTGGCTTACACATAGGAAAATGGTGCAGAGGGGGAGTTAGATATATAGTAGTGAAATTAGTCCTGGGTAGTGCGAGTCCATGAGGCATTTAGATTCAAAAGGTAAGGCCTGACCTGATCTCCTCTAACTTCAGCCTGAAGAAGATATAATGTTTCACTTTTAGGTAGCGGAACAGTTCAGACAAGGGATGTTGATGAGATGTTTGTAAATATGTAAAGTATATTATATTATTAGCCGTTATTTAGGTGTGAAAGCGGGTCAGTTTTCGGGCAGTCCAATTCCTGAAAGGCTGTGGAGACCCAAAACCAGGAGGAAGTTCTGGATTATGAAGAAAAGAAAATAGCAGTAAATGCGGAGACAATAGTCCCTCAGAGTACTTATAGCCATCCCAAATCTGGAAAGGATGGTGAAGCTCTGTCTTGTGGGAGCATCCATAACATATTATAAATAGATAATGGAGTGCAGTCTTCTGCCTCTAGATAAACACACAAAGGTGTTTCAGTGCTAGCATGATATTTTTTTAATTGTGAAATCTGTGCTGCCTGAAAATACTTTTGGAATTTGTGACTCCCAAGCCTCCAAGGAGATAGGTGGGTCTGAAACAAAATCTGTTTAGAGACTTGTGGCCTGCACTGTCACCATGTGAATTGGACTGGCAAAACCCAAAATAAATATAGTAATTTAGGCAGATAAGTAATTTTGATAGTTGCTATGTGACCCAACCAGGAGAGTGTATAACCAGATCAGGTATGCAAGTACTGTTTAAGTTTGGAAAGGAGAGGAGGGTGGTTAGCCTAATTCAAGGTTGAGTAGGAGTTCATTAGATTGATCCCCAAATATGAGAGCTTAGCGTCTTATCATTAGAATGCAAATAATTGTATAAGGCAGTCAGGAGGGACACATTGAGGGCTTTGGATTTGGATAGGGAGCCAAAGTGTAATACAATTTTCTGAAAGGTGGATAAGGAAACGAGGGGGTTACTAGTGGTCAGGATAACATCATCAGCAAATGCCCAATCCAGTAATACCTGCAATACCTGGCAAGGCCTTAAAGATTTGAGCTAAATAATCAATAACCAACACGATTAAAATGGGTGAGAGTAGGCAGCCTTGTCTGGTGCCCCTTGATATGGGAAACATAGATAACCAAAACCCTGAATATTTGCCGAAGACACTTGGAGTGAGCTTCTGTACCCATGTGCAAAATTTCAGGCTGAAGCCCCATTTATCTAACATAAAAAAAAGATAAGGCCAAGTGAAGGAATCAAAGTCATCCAAGGAAAGAAGCATAAGTGGGACATTTTGCTTACAAGATGCTTGAATAAGAAGGACTAGTTCATGGACATTGTTGTTAGCCTGTCTTATGGGCATAAAGCCTACCTGGTCTAGGTAAAAAAGTCCCCGATCCTTCGGTTAAACCTCATCGCTACTATTTGGCTTTAGGTCAATATTTAAGAGTGCTATCGGGTGGAAATTAGAGCAATTAGTATAATCATTTCCTGGTTTCAGGTTTCAGGATCATAGAGATTGATGCCAAAAGGTTTTGAAGCTGAAATATTTCTGATCTCTGAGGTCATTAAAGGTTGACGGTAAGAGGCGGACTAGGATATCCTGAAGACTTTGTAATAGGAGTGAAAAGCCACCAATGCCTGATTTTATATGGACTTTCAAATGTTTAATGGCTGAGAGCACTTCTGTATCTGTTATGGGAGAGTCTCATAGCTACTCATAGAGTACGGAGTTCGGTAGGAACATGTGGTAAGGTAATGTTAGAGAAAAGCTTCGGATGGAGAGAAATCATCTATATGTGTAGCTTTGAAAGGTGCGAATGATCTTGACTAGGTTGCTAGTGAAATATCGTTTGCTAGTGTGGACACAATATACAGTGGTGTGAAAAAGTGTTTGCCCCCTTCCTCATTTCCTGTTCCTTTGCATGTTTGTCACACTTAAGTGTTTCGGAACATCAAACCAATTTAAACAATAGTCAAGGACAACACAAGTAAACACAAAATGCAATTTGTAAATGAAGGTGTTTATTATTAAAGGTGAAAAAAAATCCAAACCATCATGGCCCTGTGTGAAAAAGTGATTGCCCCCTAAACCTAATAACTGGTTGGGCCACCCTTAGCAGCAACAACTGCAACCAAGCATTTGCGATAACGTGCAATGAGGCTTTTACAGCGTCCTGGAGGAATTTTGGCCCACTCATCTTTGCAGAATTGTCCTAATTCAGTTACATTAGAGGGTTTTCGAGCATGAACGGCCTTTTTAAGGTCATACCACAACATCTCAATAGGATTCAGGTCAGAACTTTGGCTAGGCCACTCCAAAGTCTTCATTTTGTTTTTCTTCAGCCATTCGGTGGTGGACTTGCTGGTGTGTTTAGGATCATTGTCCTGCTGCAGAACCCAAGTTCGTTTCAGCTTGAGTACACAAACAGATGGTCGGACATTCTCCTTCAGGATCTCTTGGTAGACAGCAGAATTCATAGTTCCTTTTATCACGGCAAGTCTTCCAGGTCCTGAAGCAGCAAAACAGCCCCAGACCATCACACTACCACCACCATATTTTACTGTTGGTATAATGTTCTTTTTATGAAATGCCGTGTTCCTTCTACGCCAGATATACTTGGACACACACCTTCCAAAGAGTTCCACTTTTGTCTCATCGGTCCACAGAATGTTGTCCCAAAAGTCTTGGGGATCATCAAGATGTGTTGTGGAGAAATTGAGACGAGCTTTGATGTTCTTTTTGCTCAGCAGTGGTTTTCTCCTTGGAACTCTGCCATGCAGGCCATTTTTGCCCAGTCTTTTCCTGATGGTGGAGGCATGAACGCTGACCTTAACTGAGGCAAGTGAGGCCTGCAGTTCCTTGGACGTTGTTGTGGGGTCTTTTGTGACCTCTTGGATGAGTCGTCGCTGCGCTCTTGGGGTAATTTTGGGCGGCCGGCCACTCCTGGGAAGGTTCACCACTGTTTTTTATGTCTTCGCCATTTGTGGATAATGGCTCTCACTGTGGTTCGCTGGATTCCCAAAGTTTTGGAAATGGCTTTATAACCCTTTCCAGACTGATAGATCTCAATTACTTTCTTTCTCAATTGTTCCTGAATTGCTTTGGGTCTCGGCGTGATGTGTAGCTTTTAAGGATCTTCTGGTGGACCTTACTGTGTCAAGCAGCTCCTATTTAAGTGATGCCTTGATTGTGAACAGGTGTGGCAATAATCAGGCCTGGGTGTGGCTATAGAAATTGAACTCAGGTGTGGACAACCACAGTTATAGTATGTTTTAACAAGGGGGGCAATCACTTTTTCACACAGGGCCATGATGGTTTGGATTTTTTTTCACCTTTAATAATAAACACCTTCATTTACAAATTGCATTTTGTGTTTACTTGTGTTGTCCTTGACTATTGTTTAAAATGGTTTGATGTTCCGAAACACTTAAGTGTGACAAACATGCAAAGGAACAGGAAATGAGGAAGGGGGCAAACACTTTTTCACACCACTGTAGTTTGAACGCATTGTTTGGAGTCTGGAGTTTAGTGGCCACATTGCGCTATCCCCGTCCTTGTTTGCTGCTATGCTGTTTTATTATGTTGTTGATGTGAGTGCAAGCCCTAAGAGGGGGTGTTGTTGTGGATATAAATAAATAGTTTTTAATGGGATTACACTATGGAGTTTGTTTTCCTTTTTCCATGATCTGAAACAAGCTTATCACTGTATGACCCAACGCTCCGCAGTTTTTCCTGGGAGATTGGATATAAGGATATTAAAACAGTGTGTTTTTCTGCCTATAATCCTGTCAGATCCGGTAAGAGTTTAATTTAAAGGGGGATGTGAGTACCCCCTGCTTCTTCACATGTGGAGGTGATGGTAACAGTCTAGCATCTTGCAAGCAGGAATTGAACTTTATTCTGGACAGTCTCACAGATTTTTTGCAATATATTATGGACTTTATTGATTTATATATCTGATTACACTGCGTGACAATTTCTTTGGTATTTTATTATACTATTAGAGCTTATAGCGCTGCCAGTATCTGTATGTGTATATTGCTTTTCTAAAAACCCTGTAGCAGCTTTTGCCTTAATTGGCTACCGGATATTCCTATTTAGGAACTGATTTTGCTTTCACTCAATCCAAAAGCGCTTGTGTGAGAGGGAATAGGCGCAGTTTTCTACACAATTTTTTTGAGAAGAAATGTTCGCTGAAGAGATTTCTCAGCGTGATCAGTTAGAGGTAGGTTAAGGTCCCTCCTCGCTGCATTAAATGCCTGTTTAGTGGGGCGGGAGGGGAAACAGAGAAACTCCTGGGTCTTGACCCGAAATTCCTGCTCTAGTCTGTTCTTTTTTAAGAGAGGAATGTATACAGTGGCCTCTCATAACTGCCTTTAATTTCCTGGGTGAACAAAAATTGCATGGATCTGAGAAAAGCAATTTGTAGCTGTGAACTGTTTTAAAAGGGAGCAGGGGAGGAGGAAAGGGAAGAGGGTGAGAGATAGAGGGAAAGATAAAAAGTCAAAGATAGAGGAAGCTGGTCTGTTATAAGAGGTAGCATAGAAGGCTTTGTAACATACAGTGAAAAATAAATACGAGGAACCAGTAAAATGGGTATTCGAGACCCAATAGGGCTCTGTGGCCATGGAGAAAGGGGGTGTCTCTCCAGGGACAAATGCAAGGGTTGCACTATTCCCCCCACTATCACCAGCAGCAAACCGAGATGTAGAAAGTCAAAGTATACAAAATATGGGATTGGCTAAAGATTAGTGTCCTCAAAATCTGGCCCATGGCTAGTGGGAGCAAAAAAAAAAGGCTATAGAATGGGTGCTATTGGGACATAGCACAGGTAACTAGAATAAGGAAGATGGGTGCCAAAGAGAAAAGCAATAAGGATGTAAGACACATATAAATTAATAATAACTACCATGGCATTAAGGGAGATCATGAAGGACACAACAATCTAGGCCTTTTAGTAGGAGGGCCAGTGTTCATAGTCCTTAAGGGAGTTCTATAAGCACATGTAAGACTTGCAACCCCAAGGGGACATTTGTTCCATAAGGAGAAAGAAAGTTAAAGTGCAACTGGATAATTATTCAACCAAATGCAAAGGCAACCAGCAGATTAAAGAAATATAAACAGTTTTAACATCTCGAGGGGAAGGCGAGAACCCTTTAATGGTCAACCACCTCTGTCTGGCGCTATCACAGCATATCCGTGTCAAAAAGGAAACTGCACTCTGTAAGTGAGGTCATGCAGACCATATAAATATTGCGGTGAAAATTATACACTCTATTTTCAGTAATGCTTCATCACATGGGGAGGATTGGGGGGGAAAGGCAA